>NW_022589712.1:40956426-41025098 GCF_004348235.1 Phoca vitulina
CTAGTATCCAAAATCTATAAAGAACTTCTTAAACTCAACACCCAAAGAACAAATGATCCAATCAAGAAATGGGCAGAAGACATGAACAGATTTCTGCAAAGAAGACATCAAAATGGCCAACAGACACATGAAAAAGTGCTCAACATCGCTTGGCATCAGGGAAATCCAAATCAAAACCTCAATGAGATATCACCTCACACCAGTCAGAATGGCTAAAATTAACAAGTCAGGAAACAACAGTTGTTGGTGGGGATGCGGAGAAAGGGGAACCCTCCTCACTGTTGGTGGGAGTGCAAGCTCGTGCAGCCACTCTGGAAAACAGTATGGAGGTTCTTCAAAAAGTTGAAAATAGAGCTACCATATGATCCAGCAATTGCACTACTGGGTATTTACCCCAAAGATACAAATGTAGGGATCTGAAGGGGTACATGCACCCTGATGTTTATAGCAGCAATGTCCACAATACCCAAACTGTGGAAAGAGCCAAGATGTCCATCGACAGATGAATGGATAAAGAAGATGTGGTAAAAAAAAAAAAAAAAATATATGTATATATATATATATATATATATACAAAGGAATATTACGCAGCCATCAAAAGGAATGAAATCTTGCGATTTGCAATGATGTGGATGGAACTGGAGGGTATTATGCTGAGCGAAATAAGTCAATCAGAGAAAGACATGTATCATATGACCTCACTGATATGAGGAATTCTTAATCTCAGGAAACAAACTGAGGGTTGCTGGAGTGGTGGGGGGTGGGAGGGATGGGGTGGCTGGGTGATAGACATTGGGGAGGGTATGTGCTCTGGTGAGCGCTGTGAAGTGTGCAAGACTGTTGAATCACACATCTGTACCTCTGAAGCAAATAATACATTATATGTTAAAAAAAAAAAGAAGAAGAAGAAGATAGCAGGAGGGGAAGGATGAAGGGGGTGGAAATCGGAGGGGGAGACAAACAATGAGAGACTATGAACTCTGAAAAACAAACAGGGTTCTAGAGGGGAGGGGTGTGGGAGGATTGCTTAGCCTGGTGATGCGTATTAAAGAGGGCACGTTCTGCATGGAGCACTAGGTGTTATATGCAAACAATGAATCATGAAACAGTACATCAAAAACTAATGATGTAATGTATGGTGATTAACATAACATAATAAAAAAATAAATAAAAAAATAAAAAACTTCTTAGAAAAAGAACTTTCTAAAGAAAGGTTGCCATATACATCCAGGAGCACTGCAATTCTTTAATTGAGAGGTTACATCATCTGTTGGATGCCCACCCAAGATATCTCTGAGGATCGCGTAATAACATACCAGGCTAATGAGAATATTCTACTAATGAGAACAGTTACAAGTACGAATTTAGGCTGATAAAAATAACTAGTGCTGTCATGACTTAACCACAAATTTTGTTTGTGTGTGTGTTTTTCCTTTTGGACATTAATTAATCATTTAATAGGCCACAGATGTGTCAAACAGCTATTTTCTGAAAAATTAACTTTCCTTTTTGAATTAGCAAAGTGAATTTAAATGCTTTTCTTAAAGATGTGTCCAAGAGAAGATACCTGATCTTCAGAATATGGTATAATAATTATTTTTCTAGGTATCTTTTTTCCTAGGATTAACCATGCCAACCTTTGCCATACAGTAGATTAGAGGCCATGTCAAACTTACAGCCCAAAGACGTGTTTTTGTTTTGTTTTCCCGGCTCTGCCACAAACTAAGAAATTTCTTCATAACTAAATAAAGACATTGGACTAAATAACCTATAATATACCTTCCAATTCTAAAATTCTGTGTTGCAATTATTGTTACATGGGTCTTCTTTTGCTATTCAAGCTCCAAATACCAAAAGCATTTCGATTACCTGGCACCTTTCGAAATCTAGTATCACAGTAAATCGTTGGCTAAACAACACAGCCACAATTTAAAATACTCCATTTCTGATTTGAATTTGTAAAAATACATCTAGTTTTCCATGGTCTTTAGCAGCCATATCCCAAATGTCCATAATATAGAGATATTTTTAAATTCGCTATTGGTAAAATATCGCATAGTATAATATTCAAAAGGAACAAAAAGTTGTACCAAAAAAAAAAAAGTTGTCTTTTTCTCACATTGCCACTCAGCTCCCCTCCCCAAATACAATGATTTTTAACCAGTTTTTTGTGTATATTCTTTTAAAGATAATCTACGTGTTTGCAAGTACAGTGACATGCACAAATGCTGTGGAGATGTGTAATAGAAAAGTCAGTGTGGCCGTACAACGCAACATTCTCCTTCCTAGAACAACAAACAATACAGGCCCACACACGTATGAGCTAAAAATAGGTAATAGGTGATATGAAAAACTTAGCAATTGATGATGCCCTCGGAACAGAAAACAAAAGGATAAAGACTGTTAAGGCTAATTTTATGCAGAGCAAAAGGCTTAGAAGAAAGCTGCTTTGCCTTTGCAATTGTGGTGTAGACATAATACTGACTTCATTGTCAGACAGATCTGGGTTTAAATCCTGTGTTTGCCTCTTATTAGCTATATGGCCTTCAGCAAAATAATTAGTTCTCTGGGCCCATTTCCAACTTCTAAAATGTGATGATAAGTTACAGCTCATAATCTAGCCCTGAGGATCTTATAAAATTGTGTTTACGTGAGATTTTGCATATAGAATTTTGTTTTTCACTGCTTTGAAAATCATAAACTTAAACAACTTCCATGTCCCTTTTAAAAAAGAGAAATGAATACCAGCCACAACAAAAATCAAGTAGATAGAATACAACTGCATAATAACACTCCCCAAGAGTCATATGAAATCTTATGTCACGAACGATGGCAAGTCATCTCCTAGGCTCCCAGAAGTCCCGGCAGCCAGCCCACGGCCCAGGCTCACCACAGTCATCCCATCATCCTTGCAATAACCTGTGTCTTTCTTTTCCTGGTTGATTTTGTTTTTAAACCCACTTATTATTAACCTGGTGGGGTTCTCCTATACAAGAAAATTAAGATAATTTTTCTTCTGCTAATAGAATCATCCCATATCTTCAATAAAAAATTAAATTACCTTCAATGTACCCTGTTTACCAAAGCAGATGCACTGAAAATATATTTTAGAACTTCGACCTTTTGAAACAAAAACTTTTTAATGGCTAGCTTAGAAATACCCAGAAGAAATAGCTATCCAGAATAATACAATACCCGTTTTACCAGAAGACTACAGGTTCAGTGTATACGTGAAAAAGTCCCGTTGGAAAAGTGGGCTGTTTGTAGACATGTGTTTCTGAATTAGCCTTGAGTTAATCAGTTGTTTTTTTGCTTTTTGTTTTTTTGACCTAGAGTCACTTTGGGCTTGCTCATCAAGGACTACACCCTTATTCGTAATCTACTCTAATAATTTTATCTCATTGAAATGTATTACATCATCTCCCTGATACTGATTTTCAAGGGATCTTTAATTCTCTCAACATGAAGTTATTAAATCAAAAAGAAGTGAACAAAAAAAAAAAATCAAATAAATACAGAAAAACCTCCAGTGTCGTGTATAACAAGAATTTATTAAAACTTTTTCTTCTTTCTCTCACTTGTACCACCAGAAGAAATGCAGGAAAAGATCAGTGACAAGCATAGGCCTTGGATTAAGCTGTGCAAACTCTCCCAGATACCCTTGAAATAAGTATAAATATGAGTGATTCTGGCAAGGGCCCCCTGAATATATCAGTTAGATAGCTGTTTTCATAAATTCCACAGATCTGTGGCAGTAACAACATTAATGTAGAAACAAGGGCAAAGAAAGTATCATTTTTATGAAACTATAAATGCTAAGTGTTGTAAATAAGTTTATTATAAACTATGCCTAATCAGAATTAAACACAAAAGGTCTGGTTCAGGGTCAAAGAAGCATAAGCATTCTGCAGAACACAGTCTGTCATTTTTGTGACTTTGTTCATTGCTAGAAATAGACCCTTGAACCACCTCTGATATGTACCTACTTAGAAATCAGAAGGAAACTTGAGTTCAGGGATTACTGTAGAGGTAAGATTTTTTTTAAACATTTTAAAATCTTGAATAATTACTGCATTTTCAAAATGGCATGAATTTTCAGGAGCACATGCATATGAGTGTGTATTGTGTTTAATAATTTTCATAATAATTTATATGAGCTCAGGGCCCTATGAAGGATTAATAACAAAGATAGCATTAACAAGAAGATTAGTTACTGATGACATAAAAAATAAATACAGCTCTTTGTATCTAGGGTCCTCCTCACCCTCAATCTTTTTTTTTCAATTCTCTCCAAATCTCCTTCTTGCTCCAAACAATATTGTTTGCATCTCCTTGCAAGTTTAGCTAAGGAGAACAGTAATTTCTACAAGATATCAAATACCTCACTTAAAACAATTAGGACTTTAATTTTTTTTCTTTTAATTATGTTTACACTCTCCTCTGCCTCAGAGTAATGGCCAGTCATATTTTGAAAAAACAAAATGGGGAAAATAAAATTTCTGATAATCTAAGCCATGTACAACTAAATATACTTTAATGAAGAGTTTGCCTTAAAAGAGACTAAAAGTTAACTAAAACGCATTCTAATCAACATTTTAAATATTGTTTTTAATGTTACATGTTTAATTATGTCCTAATTTTTGACAATAATAAAAACTAATAGTAGCTATTATAAATAATAAATAGAAAAAGACATTTAAATTAGACAAAATGTAATATATTTAAACGGAAATTATTGAGGATGGAACTGTTTGATACAAGTAAGTTTTACAGGAAGTTTAGATTAGCTTTATAAGTAATGGCATGTGTTTTCAAGAGATCCTGAATACCATTTCCTGGGAGACATCTGTCACCTGGTATTTGTTGTAAGAACGGAGCTTCCATATGCCTGTTCTTTCATGAGCAGCAAGTCAGGCCCAGAGACCTTTTCCCACCCAGAGACAGAAGTTGCTCTTTCTTCCAATTTTTGGTCACTGTCACTCTTCTCTGTTGACAGGTGTTGCTTGTTTTTTATCACCCCTACCATTGCCTGCTTCTGCTCAGCACTACACCCTGCTTCTAATCGCCATCACATACCTTCTCTGCTTTTCCTTTTTCCTTTGTTCTTCTATCTTCAATTGTCTTGCCTGCCCTTCATGGCTTCCACCCCACAAGTGCAATGTTTTGTGAACTTCACCAGCTTGCCATAGGAAATCTTTCTTTTTCATTGATGAAGCAGGTGGGAAGAAATTCTCATGTGAGCTTGCTACTCTGCAGACATTTTCATGGTTTTAGAGATTTAGGGGAAGTTTCTTGCTCTCTAAGTTTTTGGTTGTATCTTCATTTGAGATCAAAGCTATTCTGATGGAATAGCTAAACTGGAACTACATTTCCCAGAATTTCCTTCCCTGTGGATTCTTACCATGGTCCACAGGAGAGAAACATTTGCACAGGAAGCCAGAAGTGAAAGACTGACCGTATTCCTTTATACTAAGGAGTCAACACAGGGCCTCAGGCATATCTGTGCCTATCTGCCTGTTTGCAGGGTGTCATGGGGCAGCAACTGGGCCAACAGCATGTGTAATTCCTGCTGAATCTCCTATTAAAGCTTCTGTGAATCCTAGGCCTGGTGCAGATTGAAGCTGTCACCAGCTTCTGCAGGATGCCACATTAATGCAAGCTGGAAGCCTGGATCATTAATATACCTCCACTGTCCTAACTCAGGGCTATAGCAGCTTCTCAGCCATATGCCAGGGACCTGGACCACCTCTCATTTCACTCTGGTGCATTACACTGATGGTATCATACTGATTGGATCAAGTGAGCAGGAAGTAGTGATGATCCCAGACACATGGGTAAGACGATTGTGTGCCAGCAGGTGAGAGATAAATCCTGCAAAAAATCAGCAAAATTTCTGGGAGTCAGCTGTCTGGGGCATATCCCTTCCGGAATGAATTATACATTGCTGTGTCTGGCTCCCCCTACCACTAAGAAAGAACCACAATATCACTAGACCCCTTTGAATTTTGAAGACAACATATACTTCATTTGAGGGTGCCATTACAACCCGTTTATAGAGCAACCTGAAAAGCTGCCAGTTTTTAGTGCGGCCCAGAACATAAGAAGACTTTGCAATATGCCCAGGTGGCCCTGTCAGCCTCAGTGACATTTGGACTGTATGACCTCACAGATCTGAAGGTGCTTAAAGCATACATGGTAGACAGAGATTTGTGCGGGGCCTTTGATGGTCACCTTAGAGGTGAATTACAGCACAAATCATTAGGATTTTGGAACAAAGCTATGCCTTCTTCAGTAGAAAACTACTACTACTGTATTCTTGAAAATCAGATTTTTCCCTTGCTTCCAACCCTTAACAGGGTTTGAACCCTTGAACATGGGCCACCAAGTTACCGTGAGACTTGAGTGCTTATCAGGGCTTTTATGTTCTACTAAACCATACAGGCTGGGCACACACAGCAGGGCTCCATCATTATATGAAAGTTGTACATACAAGATCTGACTTGATTATGCCCTAAAACAAAGAAGTTGCATAAGTAAGCTCATGACCTGTATTTCAGCCACATAGCCTCCTCCCTCTCAATCTGCACCTATGACCTTAAGAGAAGTTTCCTATGATTAGGTAATTGGAGAAGGAAATATTGGGGCCTGCGTTGCAGATGGTTCTGCAAAATAGACCGGCTTTACCTGAAAGTGGACAACTATAGCATTGCAGATCGAATCTGAGATACCTTGAAAGGTAGGGGTGAAGAAAAATCCTCCCTGTGGGCAGAACTTTGAGTAATACACCTGGCTGTTCATTTTACCTAGAAAGGGAGATTGCCAGAAATATGGACCTATCCTGCCTCAGCAGAAACAGCTAATGAACTTGTTTGAATTGCCAGGCAGTTGGAAAGAACTCATTTGAAAAACTGGTAATGTGGAGGCCTGGGGAAGAGATATGTGTTTAGACCTCTCTGGATGTGCACAGGATGTGAAGATATGTATGTGTGTGTTCACCAAAGAGAAACTTTAGCGGAGGAGGATCTTAATGAGCAGTAGACAAGATGACACATTATGTGTACAACAGTCAGACTCTTGCCCCAACCAAGCCATACTTGACTAATGAGTTCATGAAAACGTACTTATGGCACAGGGACAGAGGTTATGCATGGGCTCAGCAATATAGATTTCCACCTACTAAGGCTGACCTGACTATAGCTACTGCCAAATGCCCAATTTGACAGCTGCACAGACCAACACTGAGTCTCCAAAATGGCACCATTCACTGGGGAGGAGGGGAATCAGCCAGCCACCTAGAGGCAGAGTGGCAGTGCTTTGTTCTCACTGGTACAATATACTGTATATGAATTTGCTTTCCTTTCCCACAGTGTTTTTGCCAAAACTATCATCCTTGGACATACCAACTTCCTTATTCTCAGCATTAGTTCTGACTTAGCAACCCATTTTATAGTTTATGATATGTGATGATGGGCTTATGCTCATTGAATTCACTGGTTTTACCATCTTCTCTGTCACCCTGAAGTGATTGGCTAGACAAATAGTGGAAGGAACTTTTGAAGACCTGCTTATGGCACTAATGACTTCTTGAATGGAATATATACCCTTGTCCAGAGACAAGTATATGATAATTTTTCTCCCCTAGCCAGGATTTAGGGCTCTGGGAATTAAGGGACATACAAGGGAGTGGCTGCTCTAACAACTACCTCTAGTGATCCACTAATTAAATTTTGGCTTCCTGTCCTTGCACTTTGAGCTCTGTCGATCTCGAGGTCTTAGTTACCAAGGAAATAAAGCTTCTTTTCTTAGAAAAGAAATAAAAATCACTGAAAGATAGGGATTTTATATCTTTATTAGAGGGGAGCATTAGTGTTTCCAGTTGTATAAGGGGTACTTGTGTTAACTTAGGTGGAGGTAAGATTTTTTCACTGTCTTTTTTTGGAAGTTAAGTGTAGTCAAAAGAGGGATATTTGGATGCCAAGTTAACTAAGGTTAAACTATGATAGATTTGCACTATGCTAATTTAATTTAAGCTAGAACTTCAGTTCGTAGCATTCCCTTCCCTGCATAGTTCATAGTTAACATGGTCCACAAGGAATATCTTACAAAAATTTGGAAGGTGGAAATCAAAAAGCCAACATACTCCTCAAGAAGCTGGTGCAGGGAACAAGGCAGTGTTGCATTTCACACACATTGCCACTTCCCTGCTGACTTGCCTAGCTCACAGGAGGCCGCACCTGGGCCCTCAACACTTCCAGCTCCGGCTGGATCTTCTGATTCAGTTTCTCTCACTTCTAGGCCAAGTGCCTGTTCAGCTCCCAGACAGAGGGCTCTAGTTTCTCTTGTAAAATGGCCCCATCGTAGAAGTTGGAAGTTTGGAGGCAGAGAGAGATTGACAAGAGTTCCAATCCTTCCTTGTGGTTTCTGGCTTAGCTTCACAGGCCTTGCTTTTCCTTGCTCTTCCAACTTCATGTTCAGCCATCCCTTCCTGACTGCCTGCCATGTGAACTTCAGACTCTAGCACCAGACACAGAAACAACAGCAACCACAATTATTTTATAAGATTAAATCCCTACAATAAATCGTTTATTGTATGTGTTTATATTTCCTAGTGGTTTTACTTCTCTGATTGATGTCAGAAGTCTGGTTGCCAGATAATCAGGGTGTTTCCTTCCATGTCCTGCACTTTGGAAGGCTTAAGAAAGATGGGGGGAAATGGGAGATAAAGTCCTTCCTTTCAAAGATCTGACAAATTAATCTAAAGATAAACTTTTCTTAATAATTCTAAATTTTAAACTATGTCATCTTGCCAGATATCAATAATCTCTTGTAAATTACTTTTTCATGAATCTTCACCACCTGAAATTGCATTGTCATTATACGCGTTTCTTCCTTTTAAAAATGAAGTGCAGAAAAATAAAGTCAAGGATTTTCATCCCATGATAGACCTTTACACCTAGTCCAGAAATGGAACACTTGAGAGTAATAAAAAATTAGTTGAAAATTAGACCTCAGGGATGCCTGGGTGGCTCAGTTGGTTAAGTGTCTGCCTCTGGCTCAGGTCATGATCTCAAGGTCTTGGGATTGAGTCCTGCATCAGGCTCCTTGCTTGGCAAGAATCCTGCTTCTCCCTCTGCCTGCTGCTCCCCCTGCTTGTGCTCTCTCTCTCTCTCTCTGTCTGATAAATAAATAAATAAAATCTTTTTAAAAAGAAAAGAAAGGAAGAAAATTAGACTGCAAGCTATGTGCAGGCCAATAAAGATGAGTTGGCAAGAATTAGGCAACAGTTATATGGAAGAGAGTATTTCTTCAGTAAAAAAATGGATCTCCTTGTCTGCAATGCCAGCACCTATTTTCATATGTGGTTGGACAACATTTCCCAGACTTCTTCATCATACACCACTAGCTATTATGGTGGTTATGTTTCATCCAAAGAAAACTGCATCAAAGACTGTCTGTCTTATTTGGCAGCTACACATGTCTTCTACCTAATTATCATTTTTTAATCTTAAAAGAAAAATCCAAATGAATTCCGTGTGGAAGTTCATTATTCAGTGCATTTATGTGCCAGACTTAAATTTAACTAAAATTTAACATGTATTCCCCTTAATATAATCTCAGTCTGCCCCCCCAAATTTAAGGAGCTCGATATCCCATTTCAATTTTTTCTCCAAGAGCAAAGACAAAGGTTTTAGATGATTGTAAACTCATCATATTAATACAAAGTACCATATGTTTTAGTCATTGAAGGCAAAAGAAAAATTAATAAAGATTTGCCACTCATATTTTTATTTTTATTCTCTCCAGGAATGAAAAGTTGTCCTCAGCAAGTTATAGATGTCTGGCTATTGCAATCAGTTCTCTCTGTTTTCAAGGGTTATTTGAATAACTTCAAATTATCCAAAGATGCTGCTTCCATGTGTACTCAATCATAGTCATGGTTAGTGAGACTTCTGCCGAAAGGTTTTACATGCCAAAAGTATGGTATGGCTGGCAGCTCATAGTGATATAAAGACTATGTGCTGTTCCAGAGGCTACTCTCCTCAGGAATACACATTACTATCAGGCAGGCTGTCTTCGTCCATTCAGACTGCTATAACAGAATACCATAGACTGGGTGGCTTATAAACAACAGAAATGTATTTCTCACAGTTCTGGAGGCTGAAGTCCAAAATCGAGGCACCAACAGATTCAGTGTCTGGTGAGGAGTCACTTCCTGGTTCAATCAGCTGTCTTTTCGCTGCGTCCTCAGATGACCAAAGTGGGGGGTGGGGTTCTCCAAAGTCTCTTTTAGAAGGGCACTAATCCCATTCATGAGGGTTCCACCCTCATGACCTAATCACCTTCCAGTCCCCACCTCCTAATACCATCACAATGGCGGTTAGGCTTGAACGTGTGAATTTGTGAATTTGGGGGTGGCAGGGGAGGGGGTGACACAAAGTAACCTGTGCCCTACAGTTTCTTCCTGCCCTACAGGAAGCAGAGGAAGAAGAAGAAGACTAAGAAGGAGAAGGAGGTGGAGGAAGAGGAGGAGGAGGGGGAGAGAGAGGAAGAAGGAGGAGGAGAAGAAGGAGAAGAAAGAGAAGAAGGAGAAAAGGAAGAGAAGGAGGAGGAGGACCTAGAAGGGTAGGGAGAGAAGGGAGAGGGAGAAGAGGAGGGCGGGGGGTGGGGGAGAAGAGAGTGCAGTTAGAGCTACATTGTGGCTGAGGCTCAGGAAAGAGAAAGGAAAGTGTAATATCACAGTCATCTACTTACCTCTTGTTTTTCCCAAATAAGGGTCATGATCACATTTAGTCCAGCTTTCCAATAACACACTCCCACTAGGTATATAAACACTATTCCTAAGAAATAGTCATAGGAAAACATTTCTCTATCTCCCACACAATTACTTTTTGATTGTTTATGAGTTTTTTCCAAACCAGGAGGTCCCACATGTTCCCTGTAAGACTTCTCTCTGTTCAACAAGTCCTTAGAAATTAGACTCCCTAAATGAAATCTTAAATAAGTTGCTTCTGTTGGAGTTCGGTATTCATGTGTCATTATTATACCTGTATAGCAAAGTACAGTTTATAAGTTACTTGTAGGTACATTATCTTCTTTGGTGTATTCAATGATCCTTTAGGGTTGTCAGAGACATTTATATTTTCCCTATTTCTAAATGCCAGTCACAGCTAAAGTCACAATTAAAGCATAGCCAGATCTAATTCCTGCTCCAGTGTTCTTCCTGATACCATGTTGCTCTATTTTTTTTTTTTTTTAATTTATTTGTCAGAAAGAGAGAGAGAGAGAGAGCACGAGCAAGGAGTGGCAGGCAGAGGGAGAAGCAGGCTCCTTGCATCAAGGAGCCTCATGTGGGACTTGATCCCAAGACCCTGGGATCATGACTTGAGCTGCAGGCAGACGCTTAACCAACTGAGCCACCCAGGTGCCCCACCATGTTGGTCTTAACAGATGGATACTCTTAAACTATCTTCCATAAATGACAATCAAACTGGAGTTTTCATGGGCACAAAACAGAGACTGACCATGGTGTGGATCTGCTGCACTGGGAAATTTTCACAACCCATTTAAACTTACAACCCCCAAGTATTTTACAAACAATAAATTCCTACCCTATGGAAACAAAATAAGCCAAAGCTTAAAATGATGTAGTAAGTTCCAGGAAATCAAAGAGTCAAGAAGTAAACCCAATCATTGCTCTTCATCTGGGACTGTCATTAGATTAGGGTTAAGCAAGATACTGTGTGTGAGCCACCTGTCTCAGAATCACCCGGGGTATGTGTGAGAAGTACCAGTTCCTGGGTCCCCACAAAGATGTACTGAATTAGGATAGAAGGCCCTGGAATTTGCATTTTGACACATTCCTCAGGCAATTCTCATGAACACTACTATTTGCGAATCACTGCACTGACCAAGTTTTACTCCCATGAGACAAAAAAGAAGCTACTGAAGAGATACCAAAAGCATGAAAGATTTGGAAATCTGTCCAGAAACACGTAAACTATTAGGATATATTGTGAACCACAAACACCTACAAAGAGGTCAATTAGAAACTAAATAATTTATGCCACTGAAGTAGTTGTGTTCAGATGATACCATTTGATTTAGCAGTATCTTGTTCGATTCATCTATAAAATGCAGATAATACTTGAGTGTTCTTGAAATGTGAGGATTACCTCAGTGACAGTAATAAACGTGTTGATAGATGCAACTAGATGGTAATAAAAGAAAAGATTATAGAGGAAAGCTCATGAATATCATTTCCCATCCCTGAGAATATTGTTGCTTGTGTTTCAATAACAGCATTTATTCAAATGGAGAAATAATAGCACTGACTCTCAAAACTGGCAGCAGTTAGAATAACTCAGCATATTTAATGATAAATAGGTCACACTGTCTCCAAGACTCTGACTTTGATTTGGAAGTCTGCAACAGGAGCGGTCTCAACCTGCCTGGTTCTGTAAGTCTTTGTCCGGGTGATTAGATAATTAGCAAGAACTTTGCAACTGTGTGAGAACCACAGTTTCACCAGCTGATCTTAACAGAGGAAAACATATATTACTACCTTTCTTTTAATAGTAGCTGTGATTAACCATAATAAAATATATGCCTAGTAATTTCAACAGTACATGAATCCCTAAAATTATTTCTTGCGTGGACTGGAAGGATTTTAGATTAGGAGCTCTTAATTCAAACTTGTAATTTGGGTTTAAGCTATTCATTATAAAAATCAAGCCAAAGCTGAGAGAAATTATCCAGGGTCTAGGGAAAACAGATCTCTCTTTCATGATCAAACCCTTTTTTCCCCTCAAGTGAAAAAGCACGTGAGTCCCTACACTTTCGCCTTTTGCTTTCTACTTCCAGATCTCTGAAAACAAACACCTCTGTCTTGCCGCCGACAGTAATTTTGAAAAGCAGCTGTGTTTTGTGAGACATATATTGAACAGTCAGAAAGGACTTTTTGAAGTTGAAAAATTCCTTTTGAAGGGAGCAAAGTTATTTTCCATTTTTTTTTTTTTTTTTTTTTTGGTATGCCATTACATTAAATTGTGAGGAGTCAGATTACTCTTTTAATGTGTTTATGTTGTCTGAATTCTATGTAGGTTTCTTTTTTACTCAATACTAAGGATCTAAGCTAGTAAATCCTTTCTCTTAGAACAAGTCCTCTGGTTTGCTGTCCTCTCTAGAAGTCCAGCCGCTACCACAGAAAGGAGGTGATCCTGGAATTTGGCTTTGGTTTTTGAGTCCTGCTAATCTGATGAGTTAGCCTGCTGGCGGAGGAATAGACATCCATTACTCTTGCACTTTATGTGAGGAGAAACTGCCATTTGCTATTAGAATCTTCAGTTACAAAAGCACTGGGAAGATCAAGTCTCTCTCCATACCCATTCTCTTCTGAAAGTGAGAGACTCTAGCAAGATACCAACATCTGTCTTTGGGGAAGAGATCACAGATCTCAGCCTGTTTTCTTCTCGAAGTGTTACTCTGTGGAATATACAGTAAGAAATGTGTTTAGTGTAAACCAGCCTTATCTTGTTCTTTTATCATAGTTTGTAGTAACATGATAACTGCTTCAAGAAAAAAAAAACTTGTGATGGATATATCTCAAAACTGGCATAGATTCAGGTTTTTACAAAAGCACGTGAACTACCTGGAAGATGTGATGAATCAAAAAAACCCTGTTTGTTGGGTACTTCAGACAAGGGCTTTAACAAAAAGAGCACAGATATGCAGCTGCTTTTTGACAACAGCCTTGAATCACTGAGAGAAAAGCATGAGAACAGTCGGCAGACTTAATTATATATCATTACCCAAAATAATGGCAACATTTTAGGTATGAATTAAACCTTTAGTGGTAGAGACTTGCATCATTCGGGAATGTTAGTGAATCCAATGATTTTAAAAATCCATAGACAAAACACTCAAGGTTCATTGTCCATGTAAGAGGAGTTGCAAAGTTTCTTTGTATTCAGTTTTTGAGGCTTTGTGGGGGAGGTAAGAGTAATTCTTTTTTGAAGGCAGAAGAGAAGATTTTTTAAGGGTAGGAGAGAATACTTATAATGACAGAAAATAAGACACATCATCAGAAACGGATCAGAACCATGCAATCATAGCTTGGAATGGAATCCCGAAAGCCACAAACCCAACCTCCTGAATGCAGTCAGGACTTTCTCCAGGGATTTTTCTAAGGTAGAACCAAAGTTAGTTGCTCACCGTCCCCACAGAATTTCTCTTCTGACGCCACAGCATGATGCACAGGTAAAAGAAAATCAGCTCAGCTCTAAGGAAGCTGGTACCGAACTTCTCTTCCCCTTCTCCTCCGACAGAATTCAGTCGTGAGAGGGATAAAACCTGGTGCTGATGACTTGTCAAGATTCAGAAGACTCTGGAAGAGTCACTGACCGTGGAATGTATCTGACTGCAAAGCCCTATGAGCAGTGATGTACTCAATCCTCCTCCTTCAAAACAGAAATGAGTCTAAACCAGAAATCACAAATGGGCACCCTCACGAACCAGACTCGGCCCCAGCAAACATTTTTAGTATGACCCACATTGTGTTTTTATTTCAATTTGAAATTTTTTCAAGTCTGCTTTCAAATAAAAGTTCAGATTTTCAGGTTTCAGTTTCACTCTCCTGTTCAACCATGGCCAGGCCTCCGTGGTCTGCCCCATCCCTTGGGGGTCTGCTATTAACAAAGGAACCATGTGGACAGGACCATAACTTCATTGTGTCGCTGGAGACACACTGAATCTCTCACTAAAGCTCAAATGAGACTGCTCTCCTCACCCCCCACTCCCACATTTCTGTCCTTGGGAATCCTTAAGTCAGTCCATCTAAATGGGATACATCTGGACTCAGGCTAGAATTGTTTGTCACTTATATCATGACAGCCTTGTCATTGGCGGGGAGGAGGGGCCAGATGAGCTGTCCTCTGGTGTTTAGGCGTGAGAACCAAAGTGTAGCTTTTGCTCCTGCAGCTGAAACAGTAGTGTTATTTCAGCCTTTTCTCCCAGAATGATTTCACAACTTGAATTTTTTCTTGTGCTTCTCCAGTCATCCTTAGCTCTCACTCTCAGAACACTCGTCCTAAGGAGGAGCATCGATGTCTTCTGTGCCCACCTAAAAATGTTTCTTCTCTGCTCTGATTTTATTACAGAGAATGAATTCTTTTCTATAAGTTTTCATATATTTTTAAATTACTGGTATTCATCAGCCCTGTCCCTTTTCTAATATAAACAATTTCAATTTATATAAGCATTCCTGACCACAAAGACTTTCTCATATTTGGATGTACCTATATTTGTTTTTTCTTTTTGTCTCATTCAAAATTCAAAATTCTAAATCTCCCTTAAGTTGTTAAGCCCAAAATTGGGCTGTCATAAATGCATAATAAAGGACTTCCTACATTGAACATGATGACGAGTTTATCTCATGGAATGATTACCCCATGATTTCTAATTGTTCTATTTCCATTTATGTTCCTGAACTGTAATTCTTTTTTATCATCACAATATATTATTATTTCATGCTTGATTTGTAACACACTATGGTTTTTGGATTTTCGTCATGAACAATTTCCCTCCTTGCACCTTGACAATGTAATCTTGAGTATTATGTCTCAACTACTTGTGCACATGTATAAGTTGTCAGTTTGCCATATGTACCCAACAACTCCCTTCATTAACGTGTGTGTGTGTGTGTGTGTGTGATTTCTGTATTGCAGTGCAGTTATTTATTTATAGTTTTTGTCCCCACCTCCCACTCCCCTCCACTTAGTTTGAGCTCCACAAGTGTGAAGTCCATGTCATTTGGTATCTCCAATCTCAAGTACAATGATTGGTGAGAGAAAATGCAGTATAAAGAATGCAATATTTATGTTTGTCAATTGAGTAAATGGCAAACTAACTGCATCTTCTTGGGCTAGGACCTTAGAATTTAACAGAATTGAATCAGACTTAAGATTATTTGTGCTAAAAAAAAAACCACTTATAAAGCAATTCTTTAAAATAACAAATATATATAATGGTATAAATAGGGTGAATTTTGCAAGGCCCCCAAAATCAAACAGAAGCTAGATTTTGTTCTACCTATCATTAGGTTAGTCTAGCTTATGAGTTCTTGAGAATTGTTTTTATTCTAAGATACTACTTACATCTCGCATTTATTTATCTCACATTTTTTTATCTACAAGAAAAACAAATATAATGAGAAGGAAAAGTGAGAGTACAATTGAGAGTGAAAAGGGGCAATGAAAAAAAAGAGGAAATCATGGAGATAATGAGGTTTACAATTCCACCAAGTATTGGAAAACATTTTCAGGAGATACTACATGTAAGAAATGTGTTTATAATTTTATATAGAAAAACAGTGGTGCAAACAAAAGCTATTAGTATACCAAGTTTAAGTCTTAGTAGACTAAAGCAATCTTTTATTTTTAATTTATTTTATTATGTTAGTCACCATACATTACATCATTAGTTTTTGATGTAGTGTTCCATGATTCATTGTTTGTGCATAACACCCATGCTCCATGCAGAACGTGCCCTCCTTAATACCCATCACCGGGCTAACCCATCCCCCCACCCCCCTCCCCTCTAAAACCCTCAGTTTGTTTCTCAGAGTCCATAGACTCTCATAGTTTGTCTCCCCCTCCGATTTCCCCCCCTTTCATTTTTCCCTTCCTACTATCTTCTTTCTTTTTTTTTTAATATATAATATATTATTTGTTTCAGAGGTACAAGTATGTGATTCATTCTTACACAATTCACAACGCTCACTATAGCACATATCCTCCCCAATGTCTATCACCCAGCCACCCCATCCCTCCCAACCCCCACCACTCCAACAACCTTCAGTTTGTTTCCTGAGATTAAGAATTCCTCATATCAGTGAGATTGTCTTTCTCTGATTGATTTATTTCATAAAGCAATCTTTTGAATGAAGTTATGCTGACACCACTTAAAATATTTCTTTGCCTTGTCGGCTTATTGATAACTGTGCCTTGAAGACTCAATTGCAAATGGTTACCAGTCTTTTTTCTATTTCTTTCATCAAGGGAAACAATTAATTTGTTCTGATCAGTTGTGTTCTTACAAACTCATATCATTTATTGTTTACTGCTTTGTTTTCAAGTGATTACAAATTAATAAAACTGTGTACTACAAGTTTATCTTGCTTTGCTAAAATATAATCTTACAAAACGGGTATCTCAAAAGATGATTTTTTACCAGAGTATTTACACATTTTTTCCTCCAAATAGGAAGCTCTTTGGAAATATTTAAATTGTGATTTTAGTTATAAAATGGAAGATTTATTGGGCAGTTTTCAAGAACATCTATATGTATAGTAAAGTCAGCTTTTTTTATCTCTTTATCACAGATGAAAGGGCTTCATGATTTCTAATAAATTCTGAAAGATTGACCTTTATTTTATGACTAGCTTGCAGAAAGCACCACAAAATTGATTAGACTTTTAAAACTTACTTATTTTAATATGTTATAATTCCTTTAAATGGAAATATTTACTTTTCTACATTGGGACTAAGAAGCAATCCTAAACTACTCTTTTTTTTTTTTTTCTTAAGATGTTTAATCAGATGGAAACAATCTAAGTCCGATGTATGTTAAAGTATAAAATATGGTAGGTGGTATTGGAAATAGACCACAGAAGTTGTTCATAAAATGACTCTTATACACCCAGGGACATTAAATCAGCTGTAGAACAAAGACATGTAAAGTGACCACTCTTTTGTGTTGAGGTTCTGTTTTATTAATTTCCAGATTTATGTAGCAACTGTTAGGTATAAATGTCCAATGAAGCTAACAATAAAATAATAATGATTGGATAAAGAACTAATTCTGAGTAGACACTTGGCACTTTGCTACATCTCCCCAAACATACCTTTATGAACTCTTCCATTCATAAGCATCAGGGTGTTAACTACAAGCCATTAAAAATGGTATTATGGGATTCAGTTTGGCCAGTGAAGAGAGGACTTTCCTAAGATTAGGTATTACTGTTTGCTAAAGACAAGATAAACTTAAATAGTCTTCAGGCTGGTTAGGCTTCAAAAAGCAACTAAAATGTACTTTGATTTTTCTAGAACTTAGGAATTACAATGTAGTCATAGTACCCTGGCCTAAAGAGTTTACTTTTCATCTAAATCTGATGAATATGACCAATGAGGGGTGAAGGGGAGGCATTAAATCACCTTAGCATGAACAACAATTTAAAGATACTTTAGATACACTCCAGAAATTTCATTTGAGATCTTGCCCACTACGAGCCTTGCTTTAGAAAATACTTCTCCATGTCTGCCAAACCTTGGAATAACCCTTGTAAAAGCCATAAATATGGTGCAGATAAACAGTGGCAGTCTTACATAATGAGGCATCTTTGCCAAATGGGAGTAGAAGACAAGAAGCCCGCCTCCCACTAAGCAACATATTCCAGGCCTCACAATCCTGAAACACCATCATTCATGGAGTGGCCTGGCTCCCAGCAGAAGTGAAGGTTCACCCTGGGCTACTGAAGGAGAGAGCCCTGTAGGCCTTCCCAGCAAAGGGGCATCCATCTATCTTGCTTCCCTGTGCTAATATCTTCTATTAACATGTGCTAGCAGTATGC
This sequence comes from Phoca vitulina, assembly GCF_004348235.1. NCBI lineage: Eukaryota > Metazoa > Chordata > Mammalia > Carnivora > Phocidae > Phoca > Phoca vitulina. Next base: position 40,975,052 of record NW_022589712.1, read on the forward strand.
ACATGGCTTCTGTTATAAATTCCATGCTTATCACCATGCATCTCATCTAATGGGTACTTGATAAACGTTTGTTGAGTTGAACTACTTTTTAATCTCCAGATGAGTCTATTAAGAAGCGATTTGTTCCATGAACAGGATGGACACTGCATAGTGCAAGTTACAAGAAATAGCCCTTTCTCCTAGGAAGTTTCAGTCTGACTCAGTTGGTATATATCAACAAAAGACAAAGAACAAAACAGTTGGACCAAAGTTAAAGTATTTATAACAAATGTATTTGTGTGGGCTAGAAAAGGGCAAGTGTTTAAGTGGAAAGACAACATGATGAGTTAGAGAAACCATCAGCTTCTGTTTAGCACACTTCCTGAAGGAGATAAAGCTTTGTAGGACAAAACACTTACTAAGGATGCCTTGTCTTCCAGCTCCATTTTTCATGAGATGTGTAACCTTGGATAAATTATGTAATCCCTCTATGTTTCAATTTCTTCTCAAATTGAGATAATGATATTATCTATCTTGCAGGGTTGTTGTTGATATTAAGTTAATTTTCTAAAATGCTTAGAACAGTGTGTAGCACTCTTATGAACCATGCAGTGTTTGTTAAATAACTAAATAAAGCCCTAAGCCCAGGAATAAAATAGCAGTATATGATACCAGAAAAAAGAGTGGAGAATGGAATTGGACCCACAAAAACAAAAGATATCCACTCTGACATTTATAAAGTTATTTATTTTTTCTTAAAAATTTAAGTTGCTTGCATTGGCATTGACAATATTTAATTACTATTTTAAAATTCGTATACAGCCTGTTGCATTTTATGTTATCTTTTTGCACCTACTTTTATTTTTTTTTAAGATTTTATTGAGGGCGCCTGGGTGGCTCAGTTGGTTGTGACTGCCTTCAGCTCAGGTCATGATCCTGGAGTCCTGGGATTGAGTCCCACATCGGGCTCCCCGCTCAGCGGGGAGTCTGCTTCTCCCTCTGACCCTCCCCCCTCTCATGCTCTCTCTCTCTATCTCATTCTCTTTCTTAAATAAATAAATAAAATCTTTAAAAAGATTTTATTTATTCATTTGAGACAGAGAGATACAGAAAGAGAGAGCATGAGCAGGGGGAAAGGCAGATGGAGAGGGAGAAACAGACTCTCCGCTGAGCCAGGAGCCCAATGTGGGGCTCAATCCCAGGACCCTGGGATCATGACCTGAGCCGAAGGCAGACGTTTAACCAACTGAGCCACCCAGGTGCCCTATGCATCTACTTTTCAAAAGAATTATTAAGGAAGCCAGTAAAAGTTTTTCAGAAAACAAAATTAGAAGAAAAAATAAGGAAATAAAAGCTGTCCATTAACCTTGCTCCTTTTGACCATCTTTTCTTCCAACTTAATTTGACCCAAAATTTCTAGGAACTCTCTGAGCCTCAGCCATTTAACCTGGTTGTAGCCTACAGCTTCTCTGAAGAGTCAAAGGTAAGTGGCACTTGTATATTTTTTTATTCTACTATTGTGCGTGTTGAACATCAGTTATCAATGAGATACTCCTCAGCTAGCCCAGCTGCTACTTAACAGTTTATATGATGTGAAATCCCAGACAGTTAAAGGCGCTCAGGCAAAGCCCAACTCTTGGGCTTTTGTATACACCATTGAGAAGGACTTCAGGATCCTGAAGGACTTTGATCCTTCTGTCACTAGCCTTCTATGAAACATTTATTTTTCCCTTTTGTGTTTTAGTTTCTATAGCTAAGCATGACAGGAATGAAGTCTATTTTTTATTATAGAGATGTAATGAAACCAGATGAGATATCCAAGTTAGGTATTGGGAAAGATATACTGTATAAACCCAAGCGATTATGATTTTTAAAATATTTTAGATGATTTAGTGCTAAGTGAGTTGATAAAATTCAATATATGAATTCAATTGGAAACTATTTATCAAGAAAGTATTGGGTACACAATGAGAACAGAGAGAGAGAGGAGTAAGGTAAAACCTCCACCCTCAAAGAGTTTATCGTCTGATGGGGGAAAATAACATACAAACATCTGACTATAAAACAAGTTGAGCAAGTGCTATCCCACTGGCAGAGCAGAAGGCGGAGAAGCACAGAGAAGGGAGTTACTGAAGCAAGTTGAGAAGATAGGGGACTGCATGAAGGAAGAGTGATCACTGGATCTGGCCTTGAAACATAAGAGTAAAATTCCTATTTGTTTTACAGTTGACCCTTAAGCAACACAGGGGTTAGAGGTGCCAACACCCCTGCAGTCAAAAACCCACATAAAACTTTTGACTCTCCAAAAACTTAACTACTAAGAGCTGAAGCCTTACCAATAACATAGTCAGTTAACACACATTTAGTATGCTGTACGGATCTATACTGTATTCATACAATAAAGTGAGCTAGAGAAAAGAAAATGTTATTAGGAAAATCATAAGGAGGAGGAAATAACATTTGCAGCATCTATTTATAGAAAAAAAATCCAAATAGAAGTGGAACCACACAGTTCAAACCTGTGTCATTCGAGGGTCAACTGTGGTTTCATATTATAACTCACACAGAAACAGAAAAGGTCCAGTATATACTACAGGACTAAATATTTATGTGTGTACTTGGTTTTAAAATAGATCAGCACACTCCTTCCTACCAGCAGGTGCTGTTAAGAGCAATCTGTGTCTATCAGCTCTCTCACAGTTGGTATTCAGATCTATCACGTTGATCATTTTGATGGAAATCTCCATCGAAACGTTTTTCAGAGCTCTTCTATTTCTAGACTGTAAAATATGGCCTAAAATATTAGCCTTCATCTTTCCCAATTAATGAAAACATGAAAAACTATACCCTGTTTTAGTGCAGTGTTTCTTTTTCTTCTTTTATCCCCCCCCCGCCGAGTGCCAGTGCCATGTTTCTTGTATAGATGGTTCAAGCTTTCATTTAACTGAGTAAAGCCCTGGTCTAGAAAATGGATAGACAGCTCAATCCCTTGTAATCCACTGAAAGCTTGCCAGTTCTGCAGCATCTAGACATAACTGATACTGAGCAAAATCATCAGTGGTGTGTCTTGGTGTTACGCCATGTCTTTCTACTCATCTTGCCATTCTGGAAGCATTGGGGGGTTTTTTGTTTGTTTTTTTGTTTTTATTTATTTATTTGTCAGAGAGAAAGAGACAGAGAGCAAGCACAAGCAGGGGGAGGGGCAGAGGGAAAGGGAGAAGCAGGTTCCCCGCTGAGCAGGGAGCCCAATGTGGGGCTCGATCCCAGGACTCTGGGATCATGACCTGAGCCGAAGGCAGAAGCTTAACTGACTGAGCCACCCAGGCGCCCCTGGGAGCATTGTTTTGTTTCCTTCTTACAGACACATTTTCAGCTGGCATTCCAACTCCTCCTAAGCGTGCTCCCCCTCTACTCCCCAGAGCCTTCTGTATTTTAGTTTGTGACCAGTAGAAGTCAAAATGCCTTCAAGAAACGCTAAAATAAATCTCTATTTGGGGTTGGTATGGAAAATATTCATCAGCAAGTACTTGCTGGCATCCTTCAATGAACACCAGCTGACATTCCATAAGACGAGATATCGGTGGAAGCAAAAGTTCCATTCCTGTGGGTTTGTTTCCTTCCCTTTCTTTCTCAGAGTTTCGCTATTTGCCTTCATAGACTATTAACACAGTGTGATTTGTGCCCAGTGGGCCAGTGGCTGAAGAAATAGCAGCTTGTTCTAGAGTCTACAATGCGTTCACTGCTTGCTACTGCAAAGAAAATTGGGCTTCCTCACCGAGGCTTCCTCCTCACAGCGACATTCTACGCTGACTTCAGTGGGCATCTCTCAGTGAAAAGATGGACACTAAGCCTCAAAGCCAAATATTTGCTAACAAAGAGAAACTGTGGGAAATAACTCTTAAATATTTTCCCACCTTTATCTACTTGTCTAAATAATAACTAAAAGGGGAGCTTAAGAAACCCCTTGGGAGAAGGCAAGCCGACATTGGGTGTGTAGCTTGGGAGGGGAAATCATGGTGTGACAAGTTTGTTCCTTATGTTTCATAAGCCTGTACCAGTACCAGGCTGGCTCAGACCTGCTTGCTTCTGGCATCTCTTTGGTTGTTCATTTAGGAAAATATTACAGATTAGAAGGGAACACTCCCTCGTCTTCTACAGTAACCTCAGCCATCTTTCTTCTGAGTCCAGCGATTTCTTTTTTAAATCATTGTTGGATATTGTAGCAAGGGAAATGTTAACAGTGCCTGTGATTTACTTAATGGATAATTTTACTCTCTGCAGTCTGGGTAAATTTATGTGAGATCTGGTCTATGTTGCTTGGAAAATGCCTTATTCAGAAAGAAGCCCAGCTAAATGTTCAACTTTTTCAGACTCTAATATTTTCACTTTGTTTCTGACTGAAATGTAATTCATTTCACATTCATGTATGGATTGGGGGCTGCAGAGGAAGGCCAAGAGGGGTGTATTTGGCTCAGACCACGTGGCCCTGCGTCCTTTGTGTGTCTATGGGGGCAGAAATTTTCACAGTCACAGAAACATCTCTGTGGCCAAACAGCTACAAACCATCCAGTCTATTGAAGAAAAACCTGTGACATTATAAAACAAAGTTTTTCTTAAACTAGAATGTGTATAGAGTTCCCAAGGCCATTTTATTTCCACGTTGCAAATTAATAGCAAAATGTCTAAAGGAGAAACAAACTATTCCAACAGATCAAGTCAGAAAACTGTCTCGGAAAGCAGTCTTCTTAAAATTGGGTGTATTTTTCAGAATTGATAGCTCTCCTCAGGGAGGAGATTTCAGCACCAAAAGCATGTAATTCCTGAGCAGTGCTCCAAACAGATCAACTTTCCTTTTATTACTTTGTTTTGAATTTTCCTGGGGTGGCACTGCAAATGTTTTGAGCATCTCTTTGTTCCCGTCAGGGTTTTATTCGTCTTCTTCTGTGTTAACCTGAGACAGTGCTGCTGAATTTCAGCTGCCCCTTGCATTACCCAAACCAAACCAACAACCCAAGGGACTCTCAGAGAATCCCGTGTTCGCTTGTTTCCATGCGGCAACCAGATCGCCAGCTCCTGTGATGATTCATCTGGACCGGTTTGCAGGATCTCGGCAGACAAGTGCCCTGCTGAAGACAGGGCAGGGAGCTCTTTCTTTAATCCCGGTTTTGTCAAAGCTCAACTGCTGCTTTAGAAAGGCCATTAGAGTTTCTCATCTGTTTCTTCATCAGCAAAATAGGAATCACCCTAGTATTATGGTACTTAATTTTGTTTTCTTCTATGAAGTGCTTTGAAGATGAGAAGAGTTGCATTTATTTTGCTTAGCAATTAAAATTAATGGGGTCAGAAATATGACACATCCTGTGTTTGGTGGCACTTCTTTGATTTTCTTGCTCAGCCTACTCCTTTGCTTACACATTCAAATTCATCCCACCTTGTCACTGATGACTATGTCCAGTTGAATTTACTTTTGGTATTTTAACTCAAAATTTTATTATTGAAATAAACAGGATAGACTTTCAGAAGTTTTTTCTAGTCATCCACCACTGCATAGATTGTTGTTTCAGTCATTCAGGAAAGCTGACTACATGCCTAATAAATCCATCCAACAACTAGAAATCAAATAAGAAAGCTTAATAAATAAGTAATTTTAAAAACTGGAGAATCAAAATAGCAAAGCCAAATTTTTAGGTATTATTTAGAAGGGTCATTAGAATTCATCTAACTCCAAGGTGTCTCATATTTAATCAAGGATTGAGATAATAATATGCCGATGAAGTAAAGCATAAAAGTGCTTACTCTTATTCCCCATGGTCACATAAATTCTGTTTTAGACACAGTCAAATATCATATATATATTGAAAGATACATATGCTATATTTAGTTCAAAATGTTTAATTTGTGTGTGATGAACATATGAAATATGTGAAATGAAAATTGTATGTTTTATCTTTCCATATTTTTATTCTTTTTTAAGAGTCAGAATAAAGAATTTTAGCCATAAAATGCACCAGAGGGGCACCTGGGTGGCACAGTTGGTTAAGCGCCCGACTCTTGGTTTCAGCTCAGGTCATGATCTCAGGGTCATGAGATCGAGCCCCACATCTGGCTACATGCTCAGGGGCTCAGTTGGTTTGAGTTTCTCTCTCCCTCTCCCTTTGCCCCTCCCCCCACTCCTCTCTCTCTCTCTCTCTCTCTCTCTCAAATAAATAAATAAATCTTTAAAAAAAAAATGCACTAGAGGAAAATATGAAAAAATTATCACAAGTGGCATTAAAGACAAGTCCAAGAAATTATCCAAAAATGGAATTCAAAGGAGTGGGGTAATAGAGTTTATGTTACTTTTTGGCCCGAGTCCTGTGATCTTCTCTGAACGTTGGCTAACATCATACTCATTTTTGATGGACTTAAAAATCATTCACAATTATGGCTTTTTTCATTTTTTTGTAAAATATATTTTATTTATCAAATTTCAGAGCCTAAATGTTCTTTCACTTATTGTAAGCGAATATCCCACCGTTGATGGTTAATTTTATATGTCATCTTACATAGGCTAAGGCACCCAGATGCTTGATCAAACACCAGGCTAGCTGTTGGAATGAAGGTACTTTTTAGTTGTGATTAACATTTAAATCAGTAGATTTTGAAGACAACACATTGTCTTCCATAATATGGGGGACCTCATCCAATCAGTTGAAGACATTAAGAGGAAAAGACTGAGGTCCCCCAAGGAAGAAGGAAATGTTTCCAGAATGCCTTTGGACTCTTAACTGCCACATCAACTATTTTTGGGTCCCCTGTTCTGCATATTTCAAAATTGCCAGCCCACACAATGGCGTGAATCAATTTCTTAAACAATCACTCCTTCTCTGGATAGATAGATACATAGATACATAGATACATAGATAGATACATAGATGAGAGAGAGATATGCATGTTATGTGGGGGGTGGGGGACTGTGTATTACAACCTATTGATTCTGGAAAACCTGACTAATACACCTACTTTACTATTTCTTTTTCTTTTTCTTTTTAGTTTGAGTTTTTCCTTGACCTTTCCTTCGTGAATCCTTCTGCACACTTCATTGGGTGATGCTGACTGAACCCATCAGTAGTCAAGGAATGCAGACGCAGGACAATGGGGGAATAGAAAAACAAAGAGTTGAGGAAATGAAGTAGAACTGTGCTCATGCCCTGGCTGTGTTTATACAAGGGCATTCCATGCATTGCCATCCAAAAAGGAAAGGAAAAAGTGAATTTGACATACTCGGGCAGTGAGGTCTGTGCAATTAAAAACAAAGTTGAGTCGAATGCTGAGAAGAAACCGTAGACGCTCCTGGAATCATGTTTTTTAATTGTGTTAGTCACAAACTTTATGTAAGTTACAATGTGATCCTGAATCACAAGCGTCACTTATTTCCCGATTAGGCAATGCCCGCTGAACTTTGGGCCTCCTTGCAAGGAGGCTTATATACCGCAGTCTTCCTCCAGCTGACAGTGTAGCCATGTCAGCTTGACCTGAGCCAATTCCTGTTGCACTGACAATGCTTCTCTCTGGATAACTGATGCAAAAAGTGTCACACTAAGAAGTCCCAAGTATCAGGAGGCCAGAGGCTCACTGCTGACCTTGGTGAAAAACTGTCCAAGAAAACTGTTCCTACTGCATAAACATTGTTTTGTGGTTACTCGGCACAGCCACTCTGAGAGACTTCAATTTTACAGAAAATAATGCAGGACTATGGATGAACTAGAGACTGGAGATCAAAAATCTAAAAATGTACAGTCTTTACACACCTCAGAATAGCCCAGAGAATACTGAATGAGCATTGTGTCTTGACATTGCAAAAATTTCCTCCATTATACAGTGGATTTGAACCTTTTACAGCAGGTCAACTAAGGGCCAGCTGATGCCATCCAAATTGAGGAGCAAAGTTTACCTTTACATCTATGCACACATTTGTGTAAACTTTAACACTAAACCCAACCCAGCTTCTTGGCATAAGAGGACAGCGGTACTTAGCTTAGACTGAATGGGGAATGTTAGTGAAAAGGTTAATGACCCTGCTCCTACCCATCCTCAATGTTAATTTTGAAAACATATTTTAAATACATGGGGAAAAGTCTTTAATTCATGCTGTCAAATTCTCATTCAGATTTGCCATATGTGAGTCTCCAGGAATGTCAAAATGAAGGATTTGGCCCTTTGGAGAAACGAAAATGGAAATAAAATAAAGCCTACATCATTCTAAGAGGAAAGGAAGAGATAGCAACTAGCATATTTGAGTCTGTGTTACGTATTTTTATCACTTTATATTATCTATTCTCACAACTTTTTGTTGAATTGATATTATCTGCATTTTAAGGGTGACCAATCTGAAGCCCAAGAGTTTTAGTAATTTGCCTATTCTGCACAGTACACAAATTGACAGAGGCAAGAAGCTTCTTTCTATAAATCCAAAAAAGAAAAAGATGAATCTTTTTTTTTTTCATCCTGGGCTTTTTGATAAATACTTTATGTATCATTTATATATCACATTATTTAGCTCACAATAAGCAAAACATATTGACTTCCATTGAGTATTTTTTTCTTCCGGCAAAACATAGAATATATTCTTACATATTGTGAATAAAATCGAAATGAGCCTGACGGTATTTGGTTTGGATAAAATATAACATATTTTTAAAAAAGTGCACATTTGTTCCCAATGTTTTCTGAGAAGCATTGCACTGTTAACTGTTTCACATGATGACAGGAGCACCATTTGGAGGAAATGATTTATTAGCACACTGTAGTCATATGTATGTATGAACATTTCATCCATCGGACTCTGACCCACTGTCAGCAGCATGAGTACTCCAGGCTGCTTCTCCAGAAATGGAGATGTGTTGCCTTGAATCAGCTAAATTTCCACTTAGTTCTTCTGTGATCAATAGAAAATATTTCAGATATGCTTGGATAGGATTAATTTTCTCTAACCAATGCTAACAAGTTACTATGGGGATTGTTTGTTGTCTCATATCATAAACAATATTTATAACAATAATAATTATGGTGACGATGAATAGTAATAGCTACTTAGCAAGGATCGTGCAGCTGGTTAAATAGTAGGAAACAGATTTTAACCCAGGCTATCATGCCAGAGCCTAGGCTCTTGACTGCCAGGATACTACTCTCAGATTTATACTAATTTTTTTTTTAGATTTATAATTTTTAAATTGAATATGCACTTTACAGAATTAAGAACCATGCTCTTTTCACAACAGTTAAGACTAAAATGACACATATGTAAATTAAATGAGGGTGACTATAATTTTCCATATCCCGTCAATTAAAATAAGATGCACCTTTTTCAGATGTTAATGTCTCTGAAATCAGGATGCATCTTATCTTCCTGTCCTAGTTTAATTGACAATGTTTTTTTCTCTTATAGTGATAACTAAAATAATGTTGTGACTTAAAGCTTATGGCATCTCAGATTTAATTAAATATATTAAATCCCAATTATGTTTATTTCACAGACTTATAATAAGGCTAATATGTTTAACATATTTTATCACTCTTAAAATTTTGGATAATATATATAATAATATATATTCTCAGGTACGTTAATATATATTGCCAGCTATATTTTCATATCTATCTATCTAGCATCCTTAAACAATACTGGTATTATTATGACTCCTATTTCACAAATGAGAAAACTGAGGCTCAGAGAGACTCAGTAATCAGCCCAAGGTTTTACAATTACTAATTGTGGTGTTAGGTGGGAATCAAAATCATTTTTTTTGACTCCAAGCTCAGTGGTGCTTTTCACAAGTAACCCATTATGTGTTTATAATCTATCAGATAATTTTGACCTTACACATTTATAAGAAGCTTTTAAAGAAATTGATAGAATCTACATATTAAGCTCAAGGCTGCACCATGCCATTGTTACACTCTTAAAGAGAAGTGCAACAGTGGCCTTGGCCCAGTTAGGAGCTATGCTGGTAGTTGTAACCAGGAAGCAGGGAGGTTTATGATTTTTTTAAGATTTTATTTATTTATTTATTTGACAGAGAGAGAGAGAGAGAGAGAGCAGGGGGAGGAGCAGAGGGAGAAGGACAAGACTCTGTGCTGAGCTCAGAGCCTGACTTTGGGCTCCATCCCACAACCCTGAGATCATGACCTGAGCTGAAATCAAGAGTTGGACACTTAACTGACTGAGCCACCCAAGCACCCCTATGATGTTTGAAATAAAAACCAAAAGAAAAGAACCTTGAGTAAAGAAAGTATTTAAAAAGTTTTCTTTTCATCCTCCAGGATCAGTGACACTGGTCTCTAATAGTCTTGATTCATTCCTAAATTTGGACAGCTGCTGTGATTAGAACACTAGGTAAAGAAGTTGTGGAAGTTGATCGAGAGAGGCCTGGTTTCTTACCTTGAGTCTCTGGCCAACTTAGTTTTGAACTTAAGAATAAAAATTCTCATGTTTATAAACATGGAAAAATTATATTTACCTGCTTCCTCCCCCCCAAATAATTTTTGAAAGAAAATGAGATGATATGTATCAAGTGCTTTTCTCTACTTAGGATGTCACAAGAATAAATCCTTTCTTCAATTCTCTCCACCTTTTCTAGAAAAAAGCTAGTAATATTTTCCAAAGGCCACTCAACGTAAATCTAACATTACTCCTTATTTGCTCTGGGAATACACACCCGAAATTTTCTGTGGTATTATTGCACCAAGTTTTTCCCTGTGGGTTATTATTTCTCATGGACTAGAGCTTGCCTTTTTATTTTCTCAAAACTGAATTCTGCCAAGTTCTGCCAAGACCTGACATTGTGTTTGAGGCTTGTTATAGCTTGAAAGCTAAATCCCAAAGAAATTCTTTTAATTTAATTAAAAAAAAATAAAAAGAGTCAAGCTTACATCAGAGTAAAAGAGGAGACAGAGCCCGGCCACCATTCTGGCACCTCTATATAAACTGACACAGGAAGTTGCATCAAGAATACAAAGAATTGTATTGGATCTCATAGCTAAATAGATAAATCTGAGAACCAGAGATCAATTTTAATCTCTTCAGGGAACTACAAAAGATGATGATACTCAATAGAAATAAAAATCTTGGATTTAGAAATTTGACAGTGTAGGTACCCTTAACTACGTGCCTACTCTAGGTAGCAGGAGAGCACTCTACACACAGCATCTCATGTTGCCATTACAATAGCCCATTGTACAGATAAAGAAGTTATGGTTCAGGATGGTCATACAGCTCACAAGCAGACAACAGACAAGTCAGTACACAAATTCAGGACACCACCAACACATTCTCCCATCCCAAGTCTTGCCATTCTGTCTCTGCTTGACTAGTCATCCTTTTGACATGAGAGATGACTCCATTTTTTCTTTCTTTTAAATACAGCTCAGTTACAAAAACACAACACACTTTCTATCCAGCATTTCCTCTTCATACGACATTATACCTGAAGGACAAAACTGCGCCACCCAGTTTAGCTTACCTCATTGAGGAAAGGTAAGCTCTATCAAGGCAGGGTTTATAATCCACTTGGTTCACTGATGTATCCCCATATGTCTAGAACAGTGCTAGACACTTAGAAGGTACTTCATGTTGCTTAATGTCTTTTATTGCCTTTGCGTTCTCATCAAAATCAAGATCTTCTGAGGACACAGGCTTTTCAGAAACGCCTACAAGCTTGATATATTTCCCCAAATAGCATGATGCAAGCAGTCACTTAAGTATCTTTCTGAACATTTTTTTCATCTGCATACAAATAAAAAGGTTATTAAGTTACTTTAAATTAAACAGTATTTTTCCCTTAAAAAAACAGTACACACATCAGTGCCTCAATTCTGGGAAAATGGTGGTGAAGGAGAAACTAAGAGGTCCTGGTTTTCTCTACTTAAAAATTAGGAAATGTTGAATAGAATGGAAGTTCTACATGCGTTAACCACAAAATTAAATCTGTACCTTAGATTATAATTCTACTTAATCTTCTTTCCAATAATCTTTCTGTGACTGTTTTTATATATTTATAAATAGTCCATATCTAATATATGATGAAGCTGTGTATTTGTAATTTTGTTAGATCAAAAACCTCTGGGAGAAAATTTGGGGGTATAATTGTTGTGATTTATATAGAGTAATTCTGCATGTGACACTATTCCACTGAAGAAAAAGCATTCCTCACATAGTCCCTTTGTTTATTGTTATTTTATTTGTTGTTGTTGTTTAGTTTTTATTTCATACTTATAAATTTAACTCTGCAATCCAGCTAGACTTGGAGGGGAGCAAGGAAAATATAGAACCCATAGAACTGTAGGGAGAGCACAAAGATTATAGGATATTTGGAGCAGATGGGGATGAAGGGCTGCTGTCCAGAACTATAGAAGGAATGCTGTGGTACTTAAGATAAAACACAAGTCAAGTTTATTAGATTTGTCCACAGTCAACAATGGAGATCTTGCTGATGTTGCCATTCTTGGACCCAAAGCAGTCTCCGGCTTCCACAGTATCCATGCCCTCTTTCACCTTGCTGACGACCATATGCTTGCCATGCAACCGCTCAGTCTTGGCAGTGCAGATGAAAAACTGGGAACCATTTCTGTTGGGTCCAGCATTTGCATTGGCCAACATGCCAGCTCTTGCCCCACTGCCCCCGTGCATCAGGATGAAATTCTCATCATCAAACTTCTCCCCATAGGTGGATTTGCCACCTGTCCCATTATGGCTTGTGAAGTCACCACCCTAGCACAGAAATCCCAGAATAATCCTGTGAAAGCAGGAACGTTTATAACCAAATCCTTTTTCCCCAGGGCTCAGAGCCCAAAAGCTCTCTGCTGTCTTTGGAACTTTGTCTGCAAATGGTTCAAAGGAGACGTGGTCTGAGGGCTAGCAGTCCATGGCAACATCCAAGAACACGGGGAGGGGGGGAGGCGGGGGGGGGTTGCCCATGGTTGCGCAGTGTTGGCAACTCCAGGGCGGCAGTGTGTGCAAGGCCACAGTCCCCTTGTTTAATTTTACTCCTTTACCAGACATTTATTAGGCACCTGTTACTTAGGGTGCCAGTGTTTAATCAGTCTGGCATTTATTGGTTTTGAGCATTCTGGAGATTTTTTGTTGTTGTTAATATTAGATATAGCCCCAATATTCTTAAAACAGTATAATTATTATTTTGGGACAAGACTTATGTACAAGCAAGGCAACTTAATACAAAATGTAAACTGTAACATATACTGCTGTTAATATTTCTATGGTCCATCTCTGCAGCAAATTAGGTCTTTCACTGTTCCCAAGTGAGCTTTTATTTGTTTGTGGTTGGTGGGAGTGAGCATTCACACTTTTAGACAGAGCCTTGGTGTTCTGACAAGACACTCTCCAGTATAAGGTTTTCCTAAATCCTTTAATTCAGTTCTTCTTAATTCAGTCATTTTGCAATCTGACCATGGAGGACTGAATCTCGTTAGTTAATCAGACTGAATCTCATTAGTAGCTCCTTATTTTACTTATTTTCTGTGTACTTAATTGACTTTTTTTAAGTACCATTTTAGATTAACAGAAAAATCAAGCAGATAGTATGAAGAGTTAAATATACCCACCCTCTACCTCCACACTCCAGGCATAGAGCTTTCCCTATTGTCAATATCTTGCATTAGTGTGGTACATTTGTTACCTTAGTGAACCAATATTGACACATTTAACTAAAATCTACAGTTATTTTTCTGCTGTTATTCTAACAAATTTTTCACTTATGTTCAGTTTGTTGAACCTATTTTTTTTTTTTTTTTTTTTTTGCAGCCTTTCTTATTGTGCACCAGCCATTATGGTAGATGCTGAGAATAAAATGGTGATAAAACAGCTCTCTTGGTCCCTTAGAGTCTAGCAGGACAGATAGACATTCCTAGGTAAACACAAGGATAGGCCAGCATTTATTAAGATCCAGGCCCAGTTCTAAGCACTGAATGCTAACTCATTTAATCCTCAGACTAACCCCGCTCTACAGGTGCTTTTGTTATCGTCATTTTTTTATTAGGAAACTGAGGCACAGAGAGGTTAAGCACCTTGACTAGAGTCCCACAACTGGAAAGGGGCTGAGCTGTGACTGGAGCCCAGGCCTCTAGAACACATGCTGCCAGTCACTTCCCAGTGCTGCCTTACAGAGTAACAAGACCTACAGATGAGAAACACCAGCTTGGATGCTCATATTTTATGACTTTATTTGTAGCAACATGAGGAATCACTTTTATAGCAATATACTTCGTACCCTCAAAAAACACCTAAGTGCACAGCATTGTTTTTGGAAAACTGGGTATTTGAATTGGTCAATGTTTATTTCTGTTTTGTATTGTTGCTTGACTCTGTCACTTTTAACCTCCACCTAAAGGAGTCAATATTCAGAGAAAAGCCAACCTTGGATGCATACTCATTACTCAAGATTCAGTGACAGATTCAGAGATTTGAGTGTGATATGGTTCTGACCATTTGCACAGGTCACACTCTATTTAAGCACAGGTAACAGAGGATGCCTAAAACCATACCTGCTGCCTACAGTCATTTTCCTTCCATGCTGCCATGGTTCCTCTCTACTCAGTGTGTAGCTGAAGTAGCCATTCATTTGGTGTGACCTAAGTCACAGAATTTTTCTTTATCAAAGTCAATATGCAAACGATAAGTATAATGGATACTTTTATCTATGATATCTCCAAAGCAATTTCTCCATTTTGTAAGCTTTTACGCTATCCTATCCTATCGATTTTTTTCCCAAGGGAAGTAGTAGAAGCCCTTTTATTTAAGCCATTAAAATCTTGATAGACAAAACAATTTAAATCACATTGTGAGGAACGAGCAAGATGTTTTAACTGGTCCTGTAACTGTTCCTGTCTCTTTCGACAAACTGCTAGGCTAAGAAAATCATTTGGGGGAACCAGTGGAACAGTATTCACCCTGACCAATTCTAGAATAAGGGTGTGGTATATTCTTAGAGGCATCAGCCCACAAAAGTACTTTCCTACATTAGTTAAGTTGATGTACATATTTATTTCCTCACCACAGCAGTAACTCAAAAGAAAACTTGTGAGCATCTAAAAACCACAGAATTGCACTGCCTTAATATCAGTAATACACTCCCTTATATTTGAAAGCAAACAACTTTACCTCTTTTCTTCCTCCTTCTTTACAGATGCCTATTGTTATTGAGCAATTTTAAGAAATTGTTAACTCCGAATAAATGGATATTTTATTGATCAGTGAGTTGGTGCCAGGTACCAAGTAGATCCTTTCTCTTTAATCTCACAGAGAAAAAAACACCTTACATTATAGAAAAAGAAGCTGAAGCTTAAAAAAGCAAAATAGTTTATCCAATAAATGATATAAATGGGATTTGAACTCAGATCTCCTAACATCCCACCTTCTCCTAACATTTCTGTTCTTCCTCGGGTGCCTCAATGAATTTTGTATTAATTTATCTAGAATAGATATTGTAGAAATAGAAATAATAGAAAATAATAGAGGGCACCTGGGTGGCAGTCAGTTGGGCATCTGACTTCAGCTCAGGTCATGGTCCTGGGGTCCTGGGATCGAGCCGAATAGGGCTCCCTGCTCAGCAGGGAGTCTGCTTCTCTCTCTCCCTCTGCCCTGCCCCCTGCTCGTGCTCTCTCTCTCTCTCGCTCTCTCTCAAATAAATAAAATCTTAAAAAAAATAGTAGAATAGATATAGAAGTAATAGAAAATCATAGAACAAAAATAAAAAAGACTATCTATGGAAATCAGGGAATTCCACTTAGAAACATCTCAGTCCTGGGATCACTCCTTAGTTCCAGGCCAGCAACCTCTAGCCTCACTTCTTTTCCGTTGCTCTGATTGTCAACTCCAAGGCCCTTCAAGGTTTCTTTCTCAGATGCCTGCTGTGGCCGGAAACTATACTGCTTACCACCACCATCTCAGGTTCAGGTAAGGATGGTTGCCTTTGAAGACAAACACAAAAGCCCTTTTTATTTAGAAGTATCATTGTTAATCACTTGTGGGAAAACTGAAACAAGATTTGAACATTGGCTAGTTACAAAGTTTATAAACTTCTAACGAGAACGGTCCCTGACTTTCACAGACTCACTTCAGATAGGAATTAGTTTTGTTTAAGGTGGAGCTCCCTTATCACTTCCTTGCCTTCAAGAACACCCTGTAGCTGTTTTCCCTGTGAACAAATGAACAAATCAGGATTGAAAATTTCATCAAGGCAAATCTGTAGGCAACTTCTTTCTCCAGGTAGACAATTTATATACCTTTAAGAACTTTCAACTGCATTCTGTTTGAAAGGCCTACGCTTTACCCAGCAATGATCTGCTCTGGGTATTCCCTCACAATTCAATAAAGAAGAAAAAAGTTGAACAAATGGTAAAAAATAAATTTACTTCTATTCAACAGACAAGAAATATTCCTTGCATGTAGAGAAATGAATTTTCTTTTCATCCATTTAAAAAGATCTTTAATTTGCCCTTGGGAAGCTGACTCTCATTGAGCATTAATAGATTCACTTCTGAACACAAATAAAAAGTAAAAGCAATACTCCAAAATAAAATATGTAAACTTTTTTTTGCCTGAAACAATAAAGTCAATTTGAGTTGGTTTAAGTTTACAAATTATGACTAGTTTAACTAGCAAAAAATTCAAGACCACATTGTTTTAACTATCATTATCTTCATAAAAGGTCAACCACAGATTATATCCTGACTTTTACTGGTAGTGATTTTGGGCCACTTCATGGTAAGATACCATGTAAATCTATGAGAATGAACTCTATGGAGCAATAAATAACTAGAGTTCCTTTTGATGGCTTAGCCCTCAGAGGTCTCCCACATTGCTCATTTAATTATATTGTTGCCCTTCATCTTTATCAAGTTTCAAAGTCCTCTAGCATACAAGTATATAATAAAAGGAAATGCTAAGGAGAGTGTAGAAATGTGTAGTAAGTAGAGGATGTGGCTATGGAAAGCTGTGTGATACATTCCTCAAAAGTTGAAGTACATAACACTTGACACGGTAGATTTAGAAGTCATTTTCAGGGTACAAACTATTTTTCAGTTTTGTCAACCAAAAAAATAGAGGGTTGGACCAGATGATCAATGACGTCCTATGGGCTATAATCTTTGCATTTGGTAGTGATTAGCTTCAATTCTTGGATTTGGAGCTGGGTGTGAATAAAACTGCTGCTTTATTGGATCAGATTTAATTTTCATTCAGGCACAGTGTTGACACAGTCATGATATTTTGGCTTTGAAAGGAAAAAAAAAATTTTTAGTAACTTGAGCTATCCAAGTTGGTTCTCTTTATTGATTGCCCTACTCTCCTGTTGATCATGTAGTCATAGGCTTTAAAGCACAGCTTTACTACCAGTTATATCATTAGATTACCTATTAGATTATCATTAAATTATCCATTAATTCCTCTCCAATATAGATATTGTTTTCAACCTACTAATAAATCAGTAAGAACTTTTATTTTGTTGATGTCATTATTAACACAACATAACCTGGACAATGATGATCAAAATAAAGCTAATGTCTCTACTACTTATCGCACACACACACACAAACCCCCTAAGATTAGCCTAGTTAACATGTTGTGTATCTATTGCTTTGTGTTGGAGAGATTTTTTTTTTTTAATCAATAGTTACCACTGAAACACAGTCAATTTAAATATAAGGCCAAATGCTATGAAATAGGGAATAATAGCCATTTCACCCTTGTCTTCCATTCCAACATTTTTTCTTTTAACTCTAGGGAAAGCAAATAACTACATGTAGTCCCCTACTTGTGCTAGGCATTGGGCTTGCTGCTTCCATAGAGTCTCTTTTCATTAAATGCAATTAACTTTTCCCAATTTTGATGAAAACTATTAATCATTATCTTTAGAGGAATCAATGATAATCTTTTGGCTCTCTTTAAGCCACTTCATTGCCATAAATCTGATTGATTTTGATAGAGGTAGAAATAAGAGGAAGAAGGAATAAAAGAAGACAGGAAGGGCATTCTCAGGTGCTAGAGCTCGCAGAGTCACAGGATGAGGAAAGTAGGGATGATGTGCCTCCAAGTCTTAGGCCTGGCAGCCTATGGCCAGGAAGAGGAAGGGCACAGAAAGAAACCCTGAGGCAGGGCACAGAGTCAGTGGGGAGGAACAACTCAGTAAGCCACGCTCTTTTGAGATCTCCAGAGCCAGTCACCAATGTGCCAACAAATGCTTGCATCTTTGCATCAACACTGAGTCTCTGAGTAATTAATGTAACTCAGAACCTTCCAGATCTCTTCCAGAAAGTTTTACCTGCTTTCTGGATTTAGCTGCAGGATATGTTACCTGTCCTGGAAAGCCTGCCTCTCTTCAAGTCCTCTGAAATTAAATTAAAAACCACTACCATGATATGTTCAAAAAGAATCACTTTTATATACAAAGTTAACTGTTATATTTGCCCTTTCAGACTTGTTTGTGAGGTCAATTTTCTCTTTACGCAATTGTTGCTTCAATTCCTCCCTTGTTTTTATTGCTCATCTGTAAAAAATCCACTTCATAAAGGAGAAGACAAGAATTTTTAATACTGTTTGTAAACTACTTGGTCTTTAATTTTTATGATTCATTTCAAAATACTATTTTACATCTTATATTTACTTCCTCTTATGATGTCCATTCTTTTGCTACCAATACAAGTTGATCTTAAGGGTCAGTTAGCTTGGGCAGATATTCACACCATACAAATTTCTCATCCTTGGGTTCTTCACTGATGCACATCAAACCATGAAAAGTTAGCTAGTGGTATCAAACAACATATATGATTGTATCACTTTTCAATATACTTAACTCTCAATTTGCAAACTACTGAAGGGTTAGTAATTTTATTCTTCTGGTCCAGTTCAGTGTCTTACCTATGTTTCTGTGACCCAGTGTCTTCTGTCTGGACTTAAATAAATGGGAAGTTGCTCACCATCTATCACCCTAGAGCTGGGCCACAAAGTTACTCTAGCCACCTTCTTTTCTTTCTTTATCATTTGCTCTTCTGATTTTAAGTCTTATGTCTCAAGAGGTCAAAAGACTGAATGTTTGAGAGCATCTCTTTATAAGTTTCCTCCACCTTTTTTATCTCTGTTAACATGGTAATAACAATGTGCCATTTCAGAAACACTCATTTTCTTGCTTAAACGATTGGGTTTTTTCCCTCTAGAGTGGAAGTGTGCATAGTGGGCAGAGCCAACTTTATTATCATTGGTTCCAAGAGGATGCTTTGAAGTCAAGTCACTGAAGAACAGCTGTCCTTGGAATGGAGGAGTCTATACCTGAGAGTATAAGTCCAAAATTTGTCCATTCTTGCAAACTACCACAACATTTAAAAGGTAACTGTTCAAGGGGGGTTCCTGGGTGGCACAGTCAGTTAAGTGTCTGGCTCTTGATTTTGACTAAGGTCATGATCTCAGGATTGTGAGCTTGAGCCCCCATTGGGCTCTGAGCTCGGCACAGAGTCTTGCTTGAGATTCTCTCTCTCTCTCTCAAATAAATAAATAAATCTTCTTAAAAAAATAATTGTTTAGGTGTTTCTAGCCCTTTAGTCATTGAAATGAAGGTGACTGGATAGTTCAGTCAAAAAAAGGAGGAAGAGACATTTATATAATGGACTACTCAGAAACAATTGAACTGACATTTATCAAAAGATTTTAATGATATGGGAACATCTTTGTGATATAATGAGCAAAGAATAAGAGACATATTAAGTATGATCTTAACTAGCTAAAGAAAAAAAGTCATACAAAAAAATGACCAGATATGAATCTGTCAAATTGTTAGCCTCTTCGTATAGTAGATAATTTGTTTTTCTGCTTTTTAGACATCTATGTATATGACAAGTCTTCTATGATAAGCATGTATTCCTTTGGTTGTGTGGGGAAAAAATTTTATAAAAAAATTAACAATGAGGGCGCCTGGGTGGCTCAGTCGTTAAGCGTCTGCCTTCGGCTCAGGTCATGATCCCAGGGTCCTGGGATCGAGTCCCACATCGGGCTCCCTGCTCTGCAGGAGGCCTGCTTCTCTCTCTCCCACTCCCCCTGCTTGTGTTCCTGCTCTCGCTATGTCTCTCTCTGTCAAATAAATAAATAAAATCTTTAAAAAAAAAAAAAAAAAAATTAACAATGAGAATTAATGATCATCATCATAATTCATATTTCAAATACGTGTCATTCAATTTACCTGTATAATCATGAATTCTTATAACAGATATTGTAAGGGAACATCATCTCCACATTACAGAAGGTAAAACTGAGATTCAGAAAGATTAAACAACTTTCCAAGGCAACACAGGAGAAAATCAGCGAAACTCAGATTCAAATACAAGTTAGTCTTTTTTCAAAGACTGTTCTCTTTCCATTATACTATTAAGGGCAAGAATAATCCATGTAGTTCCCACTTCACATTTTGAAGCAATACAGAGGAAGAAAAATAGGAACCAGTCAGTTTAAAGATGAAAAGGGGTAGCATTCATACAGTTTGGAATGGATCCAAAGTCTCATGGGACCAATATTCAGTAAGAAACTTGATTCTGGAAAAAAAAAAAAAAATTACAGGATTTGCCTTAGGCAAACCGTCATGATTTATTATTAAATTACTTTTTTTTTTTAACTCTAAGGGAACAAAAATGAACCTTATTTTTAAAAACCCATTATTCTACATGAACTGATTTAGCACATTACTACAGATAGATATATTTATTTCAAAAAAAAAAATTTCCTCTGACAGTTCCAAAATTGGGTCATTTCTGGAAAAAGTAAAGTCTGTTCCTTCAGTTGAAAAAAAAATACTTTGTCAGGGACTGAGTGGAGAAACTTATTTGTCATTGATTTGTGATGTACTGAGTAAATTTCAGCTTCAAGTTATTATTCTTTCTAAAGTAGTCTGGTCTTTATCAGTGGTTTGAGACTTCCCAGATATAGGGCATAACTAGTTTTGCAAGAAACTGCACTTTCTTCCACCCTGTTATTTTAGTATTACTAAGGCAATGTATGCATATTTTTTTTTAATATTGATTTATAGCTCTTTGTGTATTAATGAGGGTTTTTCAGGATTTAACCTTGATGTCTCCAAAGCAATTAGAAGATAGTGACTGAAAAAGAGAGAATTGCCAAAATTAGTAAGCTTGTACGTGAACAAGAATGAAATGAAAGATAGCACAAAATTTAATCTATTTTCTTACAGCTGACCAGGTTTCAGTATTCTGGACCTTTAGGGAAAAAGTAGGATTAAAAATAGGAAAACTTGAAATTGATTATTGGAGAAACAAGTGGTGTTATAGACCCAAACCCGCCTATATTTCATTTCTAGTGTTCAGAATAAAAGATTTATTGCTTTCGAATCCTTGTTCGCGAAGTCATTCAGTCACCACTTACTTACCGGACACCTGGATGTCCCAGCGGAGGCAGCTTCAGGTGTGAGCCGCCTGTGGCTTCATGGTCAGGAGCCTCCGGCGCTTGTTTTAATGTTTTGTTAATGTTGTCTTGAAATTCTTAGAAATATTTGAGCAAGGGATCCCACATTTAAATTTTGCCCTGGGTCCCACAAATTTTGTGCTAGGTACTGGGTACGTATGAAACAAAAGCGACATAGTTTCTTTCCTCACATCATTTCTGGAAATAATAAAAGCATTATACAATGAACTAACAATATGTTATTAGTTATATGATAAGGAAAGTACTTATGAATGTTGTGAAGATGGACAGTCCAGAAGATCTTTTATGCTCTTTAGAAAAAAAAAAGTGAAACAAAATCTATCAAAATGATAATGGACATATACTTCTATTTTTTTCCCATTGCTTCAATCTTGCCACGATGAGAGCTGAAATCCAGTGATTTTGTGGTTCATCTCTTTAATTCTGCTGACCTTTATCTTGCAATAGTTAATATACTTAAAGGAAATCTAGGACATCACAAGCCAGAACCATATCTGTGGCTTCTTCTGTCCTTGCTTCTGCAATTCTTATTCACAGTGCTTGATCTTGTGGAAAATAAGGTTGTAATCTGGGGTTGCAATTTTGGTAATGTTCAAAAGATGAGTCAAAAAAAGCACTATCATTAGCCCTTGTCATGTGAAGTCAAAAAATACCTTGTCCTTCATAGCTCAGGGGAAAGTCTGAGCATATTTGCATTTAGTGTTTAAGCAGTTGGATTTTTAATACTGTGTTGGGTCTTTTCAGGTTGCTAAGGGAAAAGAGATACTTTCAACATGACAGAGGCCATGACTATTTGCTGCAGGAATAAACAAGAAAGGAAGCCCAGGAAATCTTTCCAAAAACCCTGGCTTCCCAGTGCCCTGAAACAGCACTGAAGATAGGATCCCCTTTAGAGAATGCTGGTGTCAGGATTCAACTCTGTGTCACTTGCTAAAGTTACTTAACTGCATTTATGGTTCCAACCTATTGCTAGCTCCTGATGACATTCTTTGTCTCTGAGTAGGATTCTGCTCTCTGTGAGGATTTTTGGGTATTTTATATTCATATTCACCAGGAGATAACAAATCTGATTAGAAAGGACTCATCAGGAAAGAAAAATCTCCTTTGATTATTTCCTCACTCTATCTGGCATGAACACAGCTTCTAGAAAAAAATCCCACATCGGACCATCTCATAGGCTGCTGGCTGGCCATCACACGGAAAGCTGCCCTTGACTCAAATGCCAATCTCTGGTTCAAGCTAGGGTTCCAGGATCAACTGGCCACCCTGTGACAATCTCTACCTTTTGCTCAAAAGAGTCTTGGAGGTAAAGTCCTCAGAATATCGTTGATGCCTTAAAAAAAAAAAAACTTAACCTGATTATTCTAAGTGAGTTTTGGGGAGGGCAAAAACACTTGCTTGCATGTTTTTAAAGTTTCATAGTAGAGAAAAAGGCCATCTCTTACAACTGTTCAGTGTGCAAATAGACTTGCACATATGTGAGTATATAATTGGGATGCAGGGAGTTGGACGAAGGGGCTGAAGGAGGACATGAATGCCAGGGGAAGGAAAAATCAAAATATTGTTTCAAACCTCCACACTCCCATAATATTTTGTATTTTTCCTACATATATTTAAATCTTCTGATTTTCTGACTTGAGAATCAAACTTTTCACATTAAAACATGAATTTTCACATTTGAAAATAAATAATTAGTAACAGAGAAGAAAACATATGGACAAATCCCAAGGATCAATGATGAGCTTTATAATTATGAAGAAAGGGTTTAGGGCACCTGATGGAATGTTATCGTCCAACTGAAACAGTACTATCTGTGCCTGGGGTACTCAGTAAAGATGTACTGAATACAAAAAAAAAAAAAAAAAAAAAAAATAAATATATATATATATATAAATATATTAAGTGTTTCTCATTATTGAAGTTTTAAAGGTCAGGATATATTGGAATCTGTAGTCAGATGTAGATTCTTGAGGTCAAAGGAAGTCATACAGGAAATATTTAACTCCCTATGACCATTCTTTTATAGATATTCCCTAGCCTGACTTCTGTGCCCACCACAGCTCCAGCTATTTTTAATATGCTTTTCTCTCCATTGACCTAACACTGCCTTAGATGGTTAGCTTTCATTCTCCTCCATGATTCAGAAACCAGATGTAACCTGATAAGGTAGGAGGAAGAAATGTCTATCTGACATGGTGACACATTTGGCTCCTTTTCTAAACCAGCTTTTGAAGCATATATCCACAGCCCAGGTGCATCTGCAAAGTCAGCTTAGTATCACAATAGCAAAACAGGATATGGAGGAAGAGGTTTCTTGTTTTTGAAGGCCAGAGAAGCCATAAGATTTGGGTAGGTTTCTGGATCTATGATTTGTTGAAAACAGTAAATCCGTAACATCAGAGAAATTTTAAAAAGATGGGACTTAAAAGCCATCTATGGGGACTATTAGAAATTTGCTATCCGTCTTGAAAGACAGATCTAAATTACACCATTGTATCTAGAAAAAAAAATTGCAAACCATTACTCAATGGTACAAAGCAAAGGATTTAAGCTAAATCTTTGAACTTCTAAAATGACATTACTCAGTGTTTCTGAACTTTGTTTTCCTCATTTACAAAATGTTTTGAACTAGATTTCAAAAGTTCCTTTCAGCTCAATGATTCTCCATCTCTCTCTCTGTATAAAACATAGCGATGTCTTAATTCTAGTACCAGATTTACTTCCCAACAGGATTCATTGACAAAGTTTCTAGGGGCCAACTGAAACTCCCAAATTATATTCACGACCTTTTGTAGTTTCCGGTTGGAAATTCCAATTTCACATCCAGAAATAGAATCAGTAAATGCCTCATATTCTTTAGAGATACTAGGAAGAGTAAGTAAAGCAAATACAGAAGAATGGACTTCTGAACTCCACAAGGCTATCTGCTAAGACATGACCTCAACCACTGTATTTGCATGTCCTCTTAGTGGGACCAACATCACTTCCTCCTCTGCCACCACCATGTTCTGTGAATCATTTCCTAGGCAATAGGCCAGCTCTGTATTTAGCAATCTAGTATTCTCAATTTCTGGAGGTAGAATTTTCACCAGAGGAAAGACAGAAAGGTAAAGTGGTTTGTCCCCACAGTCTTCATAAAATCTGAAGATAAAGAAGAATATTTCTAAGTCAGTGGAATTCAATGGATAGAAAATGAACCTTCACTTACATACTTGTATGCAAAAAGTTAAGGATATATTATCTAAGTGGATCCGAACATAGAAAGGTAAAGAGCTGAGGCAATATTTGAGTCATTCAGGTTACCAAGTACCTTTTTTTTTTTCCTCCAAGCACATAGCTTATAAAAAAGACCTTGCTATTTTTGAACTGTCCTGATTCTTCATTCTCTCCCCGCCTCACTTGGTGTTTGTAGCCTTCACTCTTAGTTCTCTCAGAGCTTGTCTTACTTCTTCCAAACAAGATCATCATCAAAGTTTAGAAGACAAACTTTCTGGCAAACACCCTAAAGTTCTAACCACACAGAAAGCATTTCCACCTCAACCATAACTTTATCAGTTAAATTAAAATATGGTGACAATTCTATTTAAATAAAAGCTCCAGAGTTTCATCTCAAGTGTCAACAATTCTAACATCAAGTTAGAGCAATATCCTGTTTCATCAGATTTTGTCTCTGTTAGATAAACTATGACTCTTCAGAGTGTTCGTGGGACAACTGATCTAAATAGACAGTTGATGCAGAAGAAATACAGGATAAGTGGAAGAACATATTTTTCATTCACTCTGATCTCCTAGGCTTTAGAGAAAACCGTGTACTATACTACCCATCCATTTTCTCTACTGCCTACTCATTCCCCCGCTACTAGACTCATTCCCATGCTACTAAATCCCATGCAACCCTAGTATGGGAGTATAGAATTATACAGGTATAGAAAATTGATCACCTGGGGTGCCTGGGTGGCTCAGTCAGTTAAACGCCTGCTTTTGGCTCAGGTCATGATCCCGGGTTCTGGGATCGAGCCCAGCATTGGGATCCCTGCTCAGCGGGGAGCCTGCTTCTCCCTCTCCCACTCCCCTTGCTTGTGTTCCCTCTCTGGCTGTCTCTCTCTCTCTCAAATAAATAAATAAAATCTTAAAAAAAAAATTCATCTCCTATCTTACTATAGAGTTGTGATTAGGAGCAGATAAAATGCCAAACATACCCAGAGACAGCTGAAACTTTTGGATATCCTCAGTTGACAATTTTCAGGGTAGAAAAGAATACATTTAACAACCATTGTTAGCTCTTGGAAAGGGAAGCTACTGATTGTGAATCAAATTTTCCACTTGAGCTGGGTATAATTTTGGCAAGAGTCAAATTCTAGAAATGATTTGGAATATGAAGGAGTATTTTCTATGTTTATAGTTACACAAATATCATTGTTTTACATTATCAAGTCCTAAAGACAATCAGGTAAACATCTCTAAAGTCAAACAGAGAGGCCAAGAGGCCCTTTCTCAGAGTTTGAGGAAATGTCAAAGTCAAGATTATTAGTGCTTCCGTAACTTAATATCTTAAGGTCTGTGTTTTAAATGACAATCTGTGTGTTAAATTCTAAGTGTATACCAAAGGTTTACTTTATGGCTAGTAGAATTCACTCACTTACTGTCTCCTTCTTGCCTGTCCTTTCCCAAGGTCTTTGGTGTAAATCCATTCATATAGTATTTTCTTCCTTCTCTGAACAAATAATGGCATCTCATATAAACTATTCTGTCCCTTGTTTTTTTCCCTTAATATAGCTGAGAGGGGTGTATATATATACCATTTATAGAGATCTTCCTCATTATTTTTGATGGCTACATAGCATTCCACTGTAGGAAAATATACTCTATTTAATGAATTCTCTGTTTTGAATATTTAGATTATTTCCAATCTTTTGTTACTATGTTAAATCATATGAAATGCTACAATTGATAGCATTTGTATGTATTATCATTTCCCAGTACTTGTATATCATTATCAATACTTGTATGTATTATCATTTCCCAGTACAAGTATATCTTTAGGATGAGCTTCTAGAACTTGAATTGTTAGGTTAAGGAATTTGTGTATTTGTAATTTTGATAGATAGATCGTGGTAATTCATACATCAACAAGTCTGGTCAACTATGTCCTGTAATTTGTTGATCTCTATAAACCGGATAGGTTAAATAGATAGATAGATATAGATATCAGTATAATTTTATCTGTATTTATCTTATTGTGACTGAGTTTGAGCATCTTTTCTTATGCATATGAGGTATTTTTATTTTTTCTTTTATTTGCTCATAATATGACTTTAATTTGGAGAGTCCACATTTTAGACTAGTTTTATATTCCCTAAAAAAACGAGATTTCTTACAAAAGATTTTATCAAGATATGCAATGTTTTTAATTATGTACCCAAATACCTCAAGAGAACTTGGCATTAAGATTTTCCATTAAGTAGTTGAAGAGAGTCTCAAGAAATGGTTATTTTCCTGTCATATTATGGCTTTTATCATACGTGATAAAAATTAAGTTAATAAATTTATAAAAGTCTACATGATTAATTTCTATAATCTTAGACTCTATGTTATTGAAAATATGTTGTTAAATTTTCTCTCCCTAATTTTCTTTCTTCTACTAAATAATAATGTTTCATTTCCATTGCCACAGTATGTTTTCTTTATTTGCTAGAAATATTGCATACAATTATCTAATTTCTCTCAAACTGTCAGGAATTATGTTTTCTTTATTTCTAAATTATAATAAATCTAGAGGATGCCCATGAACGTTTTGGACCTGAAACAAGGTTATTACTCCATGAGTTAAATGAAAAAGGGAGTCTAAGTGGATCCTTCCGCCATTGTTGAATACCAAAAGGCACTTTTCAACATTTCTGACTGACAATGAAGTTGCAAACCTACTGGAATAAAGTGTGGGAGGGTGTGAATCTGGGGAGTATGGGCAAGGGTAAACTGGAAGAATGAGGCCAAAAACGAGGAATGAAAAAAAGCATTGGGGTGGTTTTCTTCACTCATTCATGGTATGTTTGTGGTAGTTAATTTCTGTAGTAGAATCAGTACTGCTATAAATTTAAACTTGATGAAAGTTACTGAGAGTGTTTAACATTGCCATTCTTACTTGTACTTCAGTTCCAAAAGAAATTGTCAGTGTGCTTCGTTAATAAACTGACTGGTAAAGTTAGTGAAATCATAATGAAATACTTGTTGAGTGCCCACTATGGCAGTCTCTGGTTGTAGATGCTAGATAAATATCATTGAATAAGAGAGATTTCCTGCCCTCAAGAAGTTGACATTCTTGTGGGACCAGGCAGATAATAAACACAAAAATAAAAAGTAAAGAATACAAAAGAAATAGAGACAAAGTTAAAGATAGGTCTTATAGTTAATAATTGACAAAACAAAGCATTCTATGTTTACTCTTATGTTCTTAAGGTTCATTGAACTTATTTTCAAAACAACCTGTGTATCCCAAATGAGTTCATTAGTTATGATATGAATAAAATAAATCACTCAATTGGAAATAGCCTACAAAGTACAGTCTACTACGTTTCTGATCCTTTGTAACATGTTAACAATTTGCTAGAGTTCTAGCCTAACATATATCTCTAAAAATGTAATAAAAAATGTACATGAAATGTTTGATAAGCATCCTTCTTTGGTCAAGAAGTAGGTTGGGGTGCCTGGGTGGCTCAGTCAGTTAAGTGCCTGCCTTCAGCTCAGGTCATGATCCCCAGGTCCTGGGAAGGAGCCCCACTGCTTGGCTTTCTGCTCAGCAGGGAGTCTACTTCTCCCTTTCCCTCTGCCCCTCCCCCCAGCTCCTGCTCTGTCTCTACTGCTCTCTCTTAAATAAAAATAAAAATAAAAAAGCAATGGGTTAAATGATTTGGCAAAAATATGCTTTTACCAACTTGAACAATGGTTCAAATTAGACTAAAAGGGGAAAACAAATATAAAATAGAAACTTCAAAAAGTACAAAAATAAAATTTAAATAATTATGTAATGAGAATAGAAAAGGGGAAAAGGCTTAGAAAAACTTTCAAGGGCATGAATTTGGCAATGCTTTAATTGTAAAATATGATTAATGAAGATGACAGAATTTGGAGAACTTAAAAGTACAAATTGTTTACAGTCCTAGTCCAGACATAACTGCTGGATAAATCTGTAACTGTTGAAGATTTCTCCACTGTTTTCTTACTTAATCTTCAGCCAAGTATCCATTTCCTTTTGCTCTTAAAGCCAGATTAATGACATTTTAATTTTTACATTATCTCTTTTCTCTCCTACCTACAGTTTTAGGAGCAGTTTTATCTAGCCAACAAATTAGAATTGAAAGTAGCCCAGGGAAAAAGAGCAATAAACCAAGGAAGATGATTGTCGATATTACGGCAGATGCCCATCGTGTGTTAAGTATCTGAAGCGTTCTTGCTCATCAGTATGTGTGCTTATTTCGTCTTTTTCTCACCCACTAGAGTGTATGTTCCATGAGAGCCATGTCCTCTATTTTGTTGAACACCTTATCCCCCCAGGACTGTTCAGAGTGCAGAGAATACAGTAAAAGTTCAAGAAATATTTGTTCAACAAACAAAATCCAAAAATGAAATATTGTTTAAAAAATACACTTAAAGGGGTGCCTGGGTGGCTCAGTCATTAAGCGTCTGCCTTCGGCTCAGGTCATGATCCCGGGGTCCTGGGATCGAGCCCCGCATCGGGCTCCCTGCTCGGCGAGAGGCCTGCTTCTCCCTCTCCCACTCCCCCTGCTTGTGTTCCCTCTCTCACTGTGTCTCTCTCTGTCAAATAAATAAAATCTTTAAAAAAAAAACAAAACAAGAAAACACTTAAATTCTAACTTAAATTCCTTCTCTGCTACAGCTTAAAATTATTTTCTCTGGTTTAGCCTCTCCTGGAGAGAGAAACATTAGTTTATCATAATAAAAGAAATTGTTCCTGAATATTTTGATAATGGACTTAAAAGCCACATGGAAGATATGGGTCGGTACATGTTTGTTTGTCTGCTAATATTAACATTATCTCAACCTAGAGATTTTTGATAACCAAATCTTTTTTGAGGATATTTTAGGTCACGGAAGACTGGGGTCCTTGTTTGGTGTATGATATTTTTTACTTGTTTCACCTCGACATGTTTTGAAAAGATCTCAGGCAGCTTCATGGATCCACTGGCATGTTTGTTCTTCTTATTATTAAATTCTCAAATTACCTCACCTGTTGCTAGGCCCATCAAAGATCCTCAATACATAGCTGAGATTAGACTGTTTACTCAGAAAAATTTCTCACCTGATTAATGACACTCACAGAAAATGATGAAAACAACTTCTACGGTTTGGCTGTGGTGCGTACATGGATGTTATACCTTCTAAACTCTCTCACATACACGTCACTCCTCAATCATCATTAACTGTCTATGGGGTCCTGTCCTACCTATTGTTTAATTCTAGCTAACATCAGACACTATGGGAGAAAAATTCATCCTTCTAAAATGTTGCATTATTTCTAAAGCTCTAAAAAAAACATAACATTTCGTCAAGCACAAAATGTCCAACTAGGGAATGACTTGGTCATTTTGAGCTCACCAAGTATCTCATATGTAAGATTTAAGGTTACATTGTTTGAAAAAGCAGACCTTAACTTCAGAAGCTTTCATGAATCTCCCATTGTCAATATTGCAATTTTGCCAGCTTCTGTTATGCTCAGCAACTTACAAGCAAATATTATATGCATAATGATGATACATGGAAATCAACATGACCTTCAGCTAGACAGACCAGTCTCTAGGTTAAAATCTGTAGAAATCAAAATGATTTAGGACATTATAGAGAATAATAGTTCTAAAACAGAACAGTTACGTGGCAGTTGTGAAAAAGAACTAGGAACTTTTTCATTCCAGAGTCTGTATTTTAAAGATGTCGACAGCCAGGATATCAAAACAAACCATTTGTGTTATGTCTCCTGTGTCTATTCAAAATGAAAAGTTCAAGGAAATTTGCCAGGTATTTTAAATAAACACTGCTGGTTAATGTCCCTATACCAGAACAAGCAAAAGCTCGAGACTCTATTTCTGGTAGGTAGAAAACGCTTTTCATATCCAAAAAGGTAAATTCACATACATAAATTACAAATTTTCTCATTAAAACACTTGAATTAAAAAATCCTCAAGAAGAACAATATATGAGTGGCCATCTGAAAGACAAAAGAAACTATTTTTTTTGTGCTAAGACACCACTAGTTATATAATGCTCCAAAAGTAAAACAAGATCTTAAAAGTATCGAGCCACAGTGCACCATGCCCTGTAGCTCTGCTATAGAATGTGAACAGGAAGGTTGTCTCTGATAAATGTATCATGTCCTGACTGAACCCCAAGCACCAACATGTAAAGTGCCATATGAATATTATTTTATTTAAACATTATCACAACCACCTGAGGATCATTCCCACTTCATAGATCAAGAAACTGAGGCTTGAGAGATGCCTGGGTGGCTCAGTTGGTTAAGCATCTGCCTTCAGCTCAGGTCATGATCCCCCGGTCCTGAGGTCCTGGGATCGAGTCCCACATCAGGCTCCTTGCTCAGCAGGAAGCCTGCTTCTCCCTCTGCCTGCTGCTCTCCCTGCTAGTGTGCTCGTGCTCTCTCTCTCCCTGTGGCAAATAAATAAATAAGATTTTAAGATCTTAGTAAGAAAGAAAGAAAGAAAGGAAGAAAAAGAAGCTGAGGCTTGAAAAAGTCAGCCATACAGCCCATAAGAGGTGATATTTAAGATGTGAGTCTATTGCTATCTGACTCTGAAGGATGCTCTTGTCCTCTCTACTTCCTGCCCCTTTCCAAGGTTTATGTGGTTAATTACTGGGTTACCTTACAGACAGTTTTCTTATTGCACTTTTTGGTGCTATACTGTTCATCATTATTTACCTCTTAATCTCCTCTTCTTTTTTTTTTAAGATTTTATTTATTTATTTGACAGAAAGAGAGACAGCGAGAGAGGGAACACAAGCAGGGAGAGTGGGAGAGGGAGAAGCAGGCCTCCTGCTGAGCAGGGAGCCCGATGCGGGGTTCGATCCCAGGACCCTGGGATCATGACCTGAGCCAAAGGCAGACGCTTAACGACTGAGCCACCCAGGCGCCCCTTAGTCTCCTCTTCTAAAATTTGGATTTCTAAGGGCAATCTTATTTATCTTATTGCATCTTATTTATCTCCATAGTCCAGTACAATTCATAGCCTTGTCCTTCTTGAAGCAGGTACTCGGTGGCAGCTGAAATGAACTGAAAGAATCTATTGATATCAGGGCCTGTAACAGTTTTCTAAATTCAAAAGCAGATCCAGCTAATACTTTGTTAAATAACTTTATATGACTTCCACATGATAGTCTTCAAAATTAGCTTTTCAAGAGCAGCAAAATAATGAAAAAAGGACAAGTGGAGAATCTATACACACACACACACACATACACACATACACCATGAGAGGAATCTTTTCCTTTTGATAACAAAGGAATATCTCTGAGTTGGTTGCTAATTTCATAGCATTATTTTCCCTAAAAGGTCCATTTAAAGCTCCTTGAAGAATAATACAGTATTTTGATAGATACAGAGCCATGCAGCCAAGTGTGCGAAGCTGGACTTCATTTGTAGTAAGCTGTTGTTCTCCAGTACAAAACATGAGAGAAACTGGCTATTATTCAGAAATTAATTTTGCCACTCCTCTGCTTAAGCCACATGTCTTTTCTGAAGCAGTAATTTTCCTTCAGGAGGAGAACATTCTCTGAAATTTAAATCCGTATTTCGTAAGTGTGGCCCTTGTCACTACTTGGCTTGCTTGTGAAATAGGACAATCGGGCTCCTCCTCAGGCCTGGTGAATCAGAATCTTAAGTCATGCTCAGAAATCTATCTCTCTGAAAGTTCCCTCCGTGATCCTGATGCTCAGGACATTTGAGAACCACTCTGGTCTAACCTGATAAAATCTCCTCCTTCCAGGGGTTTCCTGCGCTCCAGGGTCTGCACTCCCCAGTCTGCTGCAGAAGGTCTCAACTTTAACAACCTGAATGTAGTCTCAAATTACAACCTAAGAGTGGGCTTTCAAATTACTATGGGTTGCTGTTGTTTCCGTCAGAATGTTTGAATCCATGGAGCAAGTTACTTCCATCTCCAGATACTTGGGTGAGATTTTTACAGAGTAATTTTCCACTGGCACTCTCTTTGTCTCTGGAAACTGGAATAAATCTTACCAACATCTACCTTATCAGAGCCTAACACTACCTAGATATTCAGCCTGTATTAGCCCCAAACTGAAGCTGCTGGACCCCACCATTCTGCTTTTGTCTGTTATTCTGGGTCACCAAAAGATCCTGACATCATGATATCATCTCTTGTCCACTGACTTCACTGCTAATGTCCATTCTGCTGAGGTTTTCTCCGTAGATCCCTCTGACCACCTTCCCGCCTTCACTGAAATGTTTCTCCCCTGATGACCGATATTTTACCACAGACTACTTAGAGCAGAGGCAGTTCATTCTACCACATTCAGACTCTACAGATCATGTCAACCTTCCCCTCCCTTCTCTATCCTTGGAGGTTCATGTTATCTGGCTCAGGAATATTTTTCTCCTCAAATGCCTCTTGACAAATAAGTGTCCTCATTCATATGAATCATTCATTCATTCATTCTTCAGGAAAGTTTATTGAGTGTTTAATATGTGTCAGGTACAGGGGATAAAAGATAAATGATAGACTGGTAAGGGAGACATATTGTAAGAAAATGCTTATATTGTGTTGTAATGTTATTATAATAATACAGACTATATTGAAGAAATGATCACATCCGTGAATTCAACTAGCACCTTAGAATTCCAAATCTTACCCCCAGTTCGGATGTCTCTTTCAACTTTCTGACAGCGATTGCCAACTCTGATGAAACATCTAAAACCAAAATTGTCAATACTTTCCCCTAAGCTTCTTCCCCTGGATTCCATAGCCCTCATCATCACAAGTCATGCAGATCCCTGCATTAGAAACTATAGTACAAGGATGGAAAACTCAAATGGTTACAGAAGAAAAATAGAATCCATAAGTGAGTGAAATAAGGCAGTGGTAAACAACTGGAAATAGTAGAAACTGGCAAACTGAAAATCACAGCCGCATTTTTAGGAGACAGTCACTGCTCCCTTTCTAACAATTACTGCAACTTAAGAATAAAGGCCCATTGTTGCTACATCTTCCAATTTTTAACAGGAACCTGGGAATCCAGATTTTTGTGAGCAACTTATTATGTTTTCTAACATCGTGCAGCCAACGATGCTAAAAACTCTGGGTGAAAGGTTGTTAAGAAGCAGTAGAGGGGCGCCTGGGTGGCTCAGTCATTAAGTGCCTGCCTTCGGCTCAGGTCATGATCCCAGGGTCCTGGGATTGAGCCCTGCATCAGGCTCCCTGCTCAGCGGGAAGCCTGCTTCTCCCTCTCCCACTCCCCCTGCTTGTGTTCCTGCTCTATCTCTCTCTGTCAAATAAATAAAAAAAATCTTTAAAAAAAAAAAAAAGAAGCGGTAGAAACATAACATGTTAAAGTTACCCACCGCAGGGACTGCTTCTTACTTATAAAAGGGAAAAGGCATCTTCACAATGGAGCAGTCTGATGTAGACCACCTTGAGCAAGGGATCAAACTTAACATCACCAACAACAGTAAGAGGACAAACTGAAATTACATGCTCCTGTTACAGTTCAGTGGGAAGTATATTACAGTCCCAGAAAGGTTGAACCTGAGGAAACAATCAGACAAATTAAGGTTGAGGGACAACTGTAAAACAACTGACTAGAGCCCATCATGAATAACACATAATGTCACAGAAGACCAAGGTGAGACACTCTTTCACATTAAAAGAGTCGAAGGAGTCATGACAACTAAATGCAACCTGTGATCATTACACAGATCTTGGATTTAAAACACACACACACAACATTGTTCGGGCAATTGGGAAATTCAAATATGGAGAGTAGAGAAGCTAATGTTATTGTATCATATTAAATTTCTTGAGTTGGATAATAATTTGGAGATTTTTCTGGGAGAATATCCTTTTTCTTAGAACATATATGTTGGAGTACTTAAGAGTAAGGTGACCTCATGTTTAAAACTGCTTTCAATTGACTCAGAAAAAAAAAGTGGAAATTAAATGTAGCAAAACTAACAGTTGATGAATATGGGTTAGATATGGGTCCTTGAACAATTGTTGTCTTTGTACAGTTTTTTTTTTTTCCAAAATAAAAAGTACCTAAAATCAAAACAAACCAACAAAAACACTCGGTTGGACCAATTTCCCCCACTCTGAAAAATCTCCAAATTTATGAGCCTGTGACTGAGAGGCAGTTAGCCTACAGACCAATGCTAGTCTGCATTTGGTTTAAAAGACATCCCTTCTGCTGTCTCATTTCATTTCCAGTCCCATTCTCATGCTGAAACTTCTCCATCACCTGCTCACTGCTCCCAGCCTTGTAATCCCCACTTTCCAACCCTCGTCCATGTGGTCTACCACAGCCCCCCCCACCTCCTGTCAATCCATGTTCTGTACCCATGTCTTTTTCTAAAACCCAATCTAACTAATAATCTCTTGCTCTCCTGTAATCAGAAGAAGTGTAAACTTACTAGCATGCAAGTAAAATGACCTTTACAGTGTCTCTAGACTGTACACCTTCTCCCCTCTTTTCCATAATATTCTCTACACATGACCCCAAACTGCTTACAAGTCCCAAATACACCACACAATCGTATTCCCTTGCTCGAATTATTTATTCCCTTCACTACAATGACCTGCCTTCCCTTATTAGTCTAGCAAATTCCTATTCAGCTTTCAAGACCCCAGTTAAAAATCAACTTCCCTGAATATCACCCCTCTCCTCTGAAAGAATGAAGAGGTTCTTCCTGTGTTCCCATCTGTGTGTCTACTGTACTATGGTCTCTATTGTGCCTCTGTCTTCCCCTTCAAATTGTATGTTCCTTGAGAACATACACAGGCCTACAATAATGCCTAGTGCTTGGGAAACTGTGCAAACATTTGATGAGTTGATTAACTTTTTAAAAATTGCTATATTCAGCCTGTTTCGATGTCAAGACTTTCTCTGAAAAAATCTTACCTATTCAGAAAAGGTCAAAGCTGGGTACCCTGTCAGAAGTAACTAAGCATTAGAGGGAAGGTAATCGAAAACCAATTGACAAAGTGTTATATGAAGAATTACTTGCTTCAAAAGCAAAATTAAGTTTCTGGGCCTATTTTAGATGAGGAGCAGATAAATCCCAGCACCGAGGCCTTCGAAGTCTGACAGAAGAGTTTTGCTGCTGTGAGGTGTTAAAGGCTTAGCTTCTCAGCTTCCAAATGTCTGTGCTCTGGAGAACTCTCTTTCTTGGAAAATTCTAAACATATTACCATAGCCTTTTCAATGCCAGGGTCTGTTTCCTGTAACTCTGTGCCTCCTTTCAATTAAGATCAAACGGAATTTAACATTAAGCGGAGCCACCACT
The DNA here is from genome assembly GCF_004348235.1 of Phoca vitulina. NCBI lineage: Eukaryota > Metazoa > Chordata > Mammalia > Carnivora > Phocidae > Phoca > Phoca vitulina. The sequence goes on from NW_022589712.1 coordinate 41,011,042, forward strand.
CTTTCTCAAGTTAATGCTAATTATAACTTTGGTGGATGCCTCGCAGCTTATTCCTAGCCTATCTGATTTTATGAACAGACAGGGGCAAAGCTTCAAGGAGACTGAGCATTCTGCCTCTATTATTATCTACTCTCCAGTAATAATGCATAGGAATTTTTTTCTTCCCAGAAGCCTTCCTATAAGTATTTCTTACATTGAAAACATTAATCTATTCTTGAAGCTAGGAATAAAATTTCCTTTATTCACTTCTACTACGTTCTTTAGGTAATTTAAAAAAAAAAAACTCGGGTATTTTATTTTTACATATCTAATGTGAAATTTGCTACCTTAAAAATAGAATATTGAAAGAATTTATTATTGTGTAAACGGAGAAAACCATCTCTGGACTGGCCTTCAGAATAAGATGTGATATCCTAAGTGAAGGTCATTGACAAGCCTCAAAAGTGGATGCACACGGGAGTCAACATACCTATTGTTTCCATAAACTAGAGTTTGCAAAGAGATGGGTGACTGATGTTAGGTTTGCCTGATAAAATACAGATAAACAGATAAATTCAAATGTAATGGAAGGTCCGTTTTTTATTTGCTAGACCTGGCAACTCTAACTGTAGGCTGGTTTTATTTAGTAAATATACTGTTTTTAAAAAATCCAGATATCAATTAAAAAAAATAAGAAGATATAGCAACAGTGGGCTCATATTCTTGCATCACACCAGCCGGAGTTGAGTATGTATTGCCCATTTTATAGATGATCATTTAATTTGCTCTCTGGTTCAATGCAGTCACCACCTGCCCCTTCCTGGATCCTGCAGGCATGAGCTTTCAACCCTGGTCTAATCCACTCTTCGTGTTTACTATGTGTTTGCATATATCCACCAACAGTGATATCTGTGGGCATTTGACCATGTCCAAATTCCAAATGAGAAGGAGGAAATTTTATTAGAATGGTGCACATTTGTACTGACTATATACTGTTGCATCCCATCACTTATACCTTAAAAATACAAGTAGTTTTTCACATACTTTACAGTTCTTGCTTTTTTGCCAGAACCTCCAATCAGTTCAGCCTCAGGTCTAAGCATTTTAGGTGAGCTAGCATGCCACAGTGGAAAAAGTAGTGGGTTTTAAATGAGAATGGTGAGCATTTTAGCCCCTGCTCAATACCTAAAACAATCATGTGACTTTGGAAGGTTATTTAATCTCTCAAGATCTCAGTTTTTCCATCTGAAAAATACAGACATTGGACAAAACAACAATGGCTTTCAGTCTATATTGCTGTTGATAATGGATGATTCCATGAAGTTAGTTTATAGGCAAGTCTCTCTAAAACTCTAAAATCAGGGCATCACCTTCTGAGGTAAACAGTTAAGGAACTTTCCTATATTACTGTAAAGTTTTATGACATTGGAAAACATTCATCTATTGTCAGACTTGCATAGCATAACTGCAGATTGCTAGGAGACAGTAAATGTTTTTACAAGCAAAAAGCCTTCACTTTTTCCTACAGCTATCTACTGCACAAAAAAAAAGTTTGCACAGCTACTGGTCCATATTTCTTTAATTGACTCAGAGCAATAGATATACCTATTAAAGATCTAAGTTGAAGAAAAGGATAAAACTGCTTATAATCATTTAATTCCTTTCGCAGAACGGAAAAGGGCTATGTAAAGTTCAAAATAAAATAGTGTCATTGAAGAGCTACCCCAAGCAGAGGTCTGGTTGACTTAGATCTATCTGAAACAGTGGGTTTTCAAAAGCAGGAAGGTGAAACTGTCCTTCAGACTATTGAGACAAGACCACACCTGAATACACCCACTCTCTCTGAAAGGATTAAACACTTACCTCATTATAAAAATTTCCCTTTATGCAAACTAACCCAATTGCCTCAACCTTAGAGGAACACAATTAACACTTTCTCAATAGATGCACTTACTCCCCTCACTGCTTTTTTCTCAGTTCCTATAATCATAGATCAATGCTTCTTCAAAAAAGGCAACATTAATCCCATTCCCACAATTAACTTCCAAATTTAAATTATTCTGTTGTAAAAACTGAAGAATGAGCCAGACAAGTGGTATCCTGGAGAGAGGATTGTGAGCCACGGGACCAGGAAAATACTTCTAGTTTATTAAATTGCTGTCTTTAAAAAAAAAAAAGATAATAATCCACTGTTATACTGGTAATTATATAGAATTAAAAGGCACGAAAGCAATTAAGGTGAAATGGGAGAGCATAATAGAAAATGTGATCAAAATTTACAAAAAAATTCAAGACTTTGCAATGACTTTATTCTGCCTATTATTGTTTTAAAAAATATATAGCAGAAAATTAACTATCCCAACTATTTGGTTCTTAAAATGGATTATATGTGCAACATTACTTATTATTTAGATCTTTCAAAAGTTGCATAGATAAAAATTTAGTTATGATATTATTTTAAAACTAATAAAGGCATTAGTGCAGTTATGGCATGCAAATATATAAAATTATTCAGAAACAAAGGAGCATTCTAAACTCAACCGCAATCTACCTAATCTCTGTTTAATACATGTTTGACCACTTGTCAATGAAATATAATAAGCAAATGAAAAATCTATCATCTCAATAGAATAAAGATGCCAGGTCAGTGCATTGTCATTCCATCGTTAGTGTATAAACAATTCAGTAAATATTAACTTTATATTGTATTTGCGTATCTGGAGGTAAACCAAGAAATGCCTTGCAAAAATAACAAAAATTCTAATTAATAAAGGTTAGAAAGAAAGTGTTGGCGCCCATTAGAGCCACCCAATTAAGAGAATAATTTAATAAAGATGCTAGAAGTTCTATTTACCATATATGTTATGATGGTATAGATCCTCGAAAAGCAATACTAAAGAAAATGACTTTGATGCTTTATAAAGAAACTTTCTGACCCTTTTTTTTCTGGAAAAAAAAAAGAGTAAGAATTGTGATTGCTATTAGATAAAGTATAAACAATTATACACACACACAGTCTAAGAACACTGCTTAGCATGGAACAAAAAAATTTTAGGGGTGCCTGGCTGGCTTAGTCAATAGGCATGCAACTCTTGATCTTGGAGTCATGGGATCATGAGTTGGAGTCCCACATTGGGTGTGGAGATTACTTTAAAAAAAAATTTTTTTTTAAATACCACCAGCAATTATTACAATTTTGGCTTGTAGGAAGACATGGCAGGAGGAAAAAGGCACATGAGAAAATATTTTTTCCATAAAAATCTCTCTCATGAAAGCACAAATAAATGTTCCACATTATATTGAAACATTGTCTTTTGGACTATCTAAACAGCAATCCAAATTCTGACCTTTTTAAATTTGATAGAGAAAATAAGACATGAGACATCACTAGAGCACATGAGGATGTATGCACAAACACCACAAGAAATATAAAATGGCAAAACTGTCAGCTTTTCAAGGGGGTTTATAGGCCTTATCTTCATAAGACTATACCACAAAAACTCGTACTATTTTTTGTTAAACGTGAGTAGAAAAATTTTTAAAAATAGATACACTTAGTTGTGGGGCTCATTCTTATACAATTGTCTAGTTTTTAAAACCTTTTTTTTTTTTTTTCTGACAGAGAGAGACACAGTGAGAGAGGGAACACAAGCAGAGGGAGTGGGGGAGGGAGAAAGCAGGCTTCCCGCTGAGCAGGGAGCCTGATGCCCGCTGGATCCCAGGATCCTGGGATCATGACCTGAACTGAAGGCAGACGCTTAATGACTGAGCCACCCAGGCACCCCTAGTTTTTAACACCTTTCAAGTCACATAATTATACATTTCAAATACATCTAGAAAGTAAAATATATAGCTTTGTCAACTTTTCATTACTACATTCGTGTGAGAAAATGAAGGGGTTTATCCATGACTGAAAATATTTATCATTGGTTCCCTCTTTGTTTTAAATAGTGTGTGAAGCACTGAAAATTCAAAGATCTAAGCAGAGTACTTGTCCTTAATTTAATCCCTTAATTTATAGAGAAAACAACTACCTTTATGAGTCAAAGAGCAATACAGAAATTTCATCTTCAGCAACCAGGTTAACATTCATGTTGAATATTGGAGATAACTTGGAAGAGAAGGCAAAAGGAAAATTATTTAGAAAAAAAATTAAAACTAGAGAGAAAAAATAGGAGAGGACAAAAAGAGAATCCAAACTGATAGGTGTGTTGAGAGTTGCGGATGTAAGAAAAGAAGAATGGTTTTGCTAATGATGCTTATTAGGGGTTAATATGTTTGGAAAGAGAAAATCAAAATCTCAGTTTTCTAACTGTGGAAAAGCAATGATGATAAATACAAGACGAGATGTCCAGAAAAGTCAAAAGATTAGAATCAGACCAAAGGATGTGTTCTGTCATGGCAGGTTTAGGCTTCCTTCTCACCCTATAATTCATGTTGAATAGTGAGGGCAGTGAGATCATCTTGGTAATTCACAATGGTGGGGCAAGAAGAATTGGCATAGTTCCCATATGAGTAACAAACGCTAAGTGTGTGAATATAGTTAGCCAGTCTGTGATATAGTAAGAAAATTTTTAAATGTAAAATTAATAGAAGTTACACATGAAAGGCCTGTTCTTATAGAAATGGAAAAGAAAAAGTCAATTAACATTTAATTGCATATATTTGTTTCTACGGTTTCAGCAGCAAAACACTGGTAAAAAATTTGATCAATTACACAAACATATGGGACGCCTGGGTGGCTCAGTCATTAAGCATCTGCCTTTGGCTCAGGTCATGATCCCAGGGTCCTGGGATCAAGCCCCACATCAGGTTCCCTGCTCAGCTCTCTGCTTCTCCCTCTCCCACTCTCTCTGCTTGTGTTCCCTCTCTTGCTATATCTCTCTGTGTCAAATAAATAAATAAAAATCTTTAAAAAAAAAAATTACACAAACATATAAAGATTTCTCAAGTAAGAGTGGTGTCCCTGAAAGTTGGCTAGGGGTGGGAGAGGGGGCATTACTTTAATTAGGCCTTCATATTCTAAAGCCTGACCCTAGAAATCATTGATGAATTTGAAATTGAGAAGTCAATGATGACTGGGTTAGCTAACTCAAAAGAGACTGCGGTATAACTGTAAGGACAATGGATTTGTGTATTTATTTATTTATATTTTAGAACCAGTAAATTCATGTGGCATAGCTATAGTCTTTTCATGTAGGCTGGTCTCCAAGGAAAGTCAATTTATGATTGGATCATTGAGCATGAAAGGGGAATCAGTTATGTGATTGAAATATTTAATGGCACTAGGTTCTAAGAGTCTGAGTCCTACATTTGTACCAAAGAGATGAGATATTTTTGACTCAAGACGTTCACCATATTTGCCATGTCAATATCTGACTCACAGAAATTTTGTTTTCTATTTTCTTGCTAAATATCTCTTTTCAGCTTGAGCTTTCCATACATTTTACATTTGACGGGGTTTGAGTTTCCTAAACATTTCAGTGAAAATGTTTACACCCAGAATACTTTGTTGGGGTTCTGGGCGTTGTCAATGTTTTTAGTTAGAAATTTAAACCATCTTTGGTTTAGTTAGAAATTTAAACCACAGATAACTAATCTTACTGAATAATTGTGGATTTTACTAGTTTAACTCTTAGAGGTCATCTTCTTTCCCTAATTTCCAAGTGCTTGGAACAGCACAACTTCTTTCTAGTTTCCACTTACAAACTTTATTTTTGGTCATACAGCAACTTCTCAAGTGGAATTTGATTGGGGAAAAAAAAGCATACACTTTCTCTCATTTAATTAACAAAAATATGCAACTTTTTGCATTATACTACACAAAATATCTGTGCAACCCCAAAACCAATATATCTATAAAATGTGAAGTAATGAATATGTAAATATTAATAACTAAAAGTATATCAATCCATAAAGCAAATAGTGGTATCATTTGTGACCTATGGAATTCAAGCTGAGAAGCAGATTTTGGGGAAATATGATTAATTTTATCTTAAACATATTCTGTTTTGCATTCCTTTGAAATATCCAAGTATTTTCCAGAGATAGTTTTGAATCCAAAGAAGGGAGTTATTGATAGTGGCATATACATCCCAAGGATCAAGCAAGAATAAGAAAATGTTTCTTGAGTATAACAGTTTATGTCACTGATGACTACATGAGAATGGTTTCTCTTGCACAGGCAGCAGAAACCAGATTTCAGTGGGTGGAAGAATAAAGTGGGACATGTTTAAACAGATATAGAGGAGATTCTTTCAAGAAGTTTGTCTGTGAAGGGGAGGAAAGAGAGGACCAGGTTGTTGCTAGACAGAAGCTAAGGTAAAAGAGGTTACTTTTTGTTTTGTTTATTTTGTGTTTTTATGGGAGAGACTTGGGCATGTTTAAATGATGAATGAAAGCCTAAAGAAAAGAAAAGAAAAGGTGGATCCTGCAGGCAGTGTCTTACAATATTAGCATTACAAATTTTTACACAGATTAAATACATTGATGTCATTTTACTCATTACCCAAATCTTTAAAAACTGTGATATTTTCTAAGGGTTAGTTTAAAAAGAAAAAAAAAAAAAAAGCCAGCAGTGAGTGTGATAAACTCAGGAGAGTCACACACAGGGGCTCAAGAGTCATACCTGGGGTTGTTTTATTGTGCCAGTAGCAAATCACTGTATCATCTGCGGGTGCCATTGTGTGCTTCTCCCAAATTACAGAGCTTGGTGAGCACCCAAGGAAAGTCAGGAGGAGCTCTGAGCTGGTCATGGAATTGTTCATTTCTCTCAGTTTGCCCTACATGCCTAGATGATTTCCATCCATCTTGGGAAGTTATCCCAAAAGCCTTTGACTTCATACCTTTGATTTTCTAAAAAAACAGCTCTCCACATTTAAAGCTGCAAACCCAAATATATGAAAAGGCTCAAAGGAAACAGAATTCAAGAACAGCTAACTCCAAGTCAGATTACAGCTTTGGAAAAAGAAGTCATGCAAAAACTTTGAAAAGAAAGTGGTAAAAGAGAGGGGGGGTAGTTAATAACGTGTTAAAACTGCAAAGCCCATGCTCAGTCAGTTCATAACATTTTTGTATTTGAAAGCTTCTGAAAAGTTAAGGTGGTTCATCATAGGTAAAGCTGTGACTGTAAGTGAAAACTGAAAAAATCTGTCTAGTTTCAAAAATAAGTATACATTCAATTTGCCAAAGATAATAAAATTTGTTATAATAAAATGAAATCTTAGGAGGAACAATTGAAGGTGGATATGTTAAAAAAGAAACAATAGGTCCAAAATGGAGTCACCTGTGCTAAGTCCAATGCCAGCAAAGCATGACTTAATACTCAACCTAATTGTAGTTTCAGCCTCACCCAGGAGTGGAATTTTAACCCAGTCAATCTGGAATTTCCTGATCACCACTGATAGAGGCAATCCACATGATAGACCCTCTTCCTTTCCCCCCACCTCAAAAGGTGACCTTGCCTGAAATAATCCTTTCTTTTGCTTATGGCTCCCTTGTTCTTACCCACTTTGGCTTGAAGAGGCTTCCATTTTGTACAGCTCCTTGGGGCTCTTTTCTACTTGCTAGAGTGGGATACCACCTATAAAAATAGAGAGGATAAAATTGGTAAGCATTTTATATTCAATTATTCAATTCCTTTATTTAGCCCATGAACTTCAGCCAACATAATACATTTTTTGTCAATATTCTGCTTTGGGAAACACAGATATAAGTACATACTAAATTTATTTTGTGTTTAGGAACTACTGAGGATCAAAATAACCTAAGCAAATACGGCATGGATCATTTTACCTTTTGATAAAAGTAAATTAGACTGTGAACTGTTTTTACTGGATGAAATGAAAAAATTATTCTTATTCATTTATATTATGGAGGCAGGAGTTTGCTTTTCCAAACTGACTCAAACTACAGGCATACCTCAGAGATATTGTAGGTATGGTTCCAGAATACTGCAATAAGGTGAAAACTGCAATAAAGTAAGTCCAATGAATTTTTTGGTTTCCTGGTGCACACAAAAGTCATGTTTACACTATCCTGTAGTCTATTAAGTATGCAATAGCATTATGTCTAAAGAAACAATGTACATTTCTTAATTAAAAAATATCTTATTCCTAAAAAATGTTAACCATCATCTGATCTTTTAGTGAGTCATAATCACTTATCACAGATCACCATAACAAATATAATATTAATGAAGAAGTTTGAAATATTGCAAGAATTATCAAAATGTGACAGAGAGACATGAAGTGAACAAACGCTGTTGGAAAAATGGTGCCGATAGACTAGCTTGATTCAGGGTTGCCACAAACCTTCAATTTGTAAAAAACACAGTATCTGCAGAGTGCAATAAAGTGAAGCACAATGAAACAATGAATGACTTTATAGAAACCACAGTGTTCTGTGACTGTATATTTTTCTAAAAACAGCCAGAACTCACCTAGGAAAATTCTCTACTTCCTACGTGTAAGTCATATTGTTATTCAGAGTTGATGGTTGTACATGTGAATGGTTCCTAGTTTCAGTTGCAACATTTTATAAAAGGAACTGAGAGATTCATAAATTTTTTTCTCACTGTCTTTTCTTTTTCTAAAGTGAAATTTAAAAGTTATGTAGAAATTGTAATCTTTTCTTTAAACAAAAGCAAATAAATCTGAGAACAGTTCTAATATGCCCTTAATTCATTCTTTTTCTAGTTTAGTGAAACAAATTGATAGAGAATATGCCTAATATATCTTAAATGAACAGCTTACACATAACATCTTGAGTCCTATAGGGTACTTTTTCCTTATTGACATTGATTGACTTCACAAATCAGAGATGATGCATGTTTCTTACATAAGATTAGATGTGTTTCTTAGATAAGATTATCTATTAAGGAAAAGAAATGTTTAAAGAGCAATTGCAAATTTCCAAATATTTTAGGGGATCTTCCACCTCATTGAGTCAGACAGTAAAAATGTTAAAATATAGTAAAAATATTAAAAATATTTTAAGCATAAAAATTATTTCATAAAATTATCTTGCTGATCTCATAAAATTGTCTGTCTATTCAATTGCAGTGTTGATTCATTAACTCTGTAATCATCACAAACCAATATTTGTATCCATCCCAAATTTTCACCTTGTTCAAATTGCCTGAGAAGTCAGAATCACCAGATATGGGTACAAGTTTTCATATTATGTTTAGTGCCTAAGTTTCTATGGCAGAAAAAAAAATACTATATTTCAATAATTGTTTTAATTTCATATTACAAGGTATGGTTGAAATTTAATTATATTTCCATAAGAATCTAATCATATCAGTTATTAAATAGAAGGTTTAAATATTTACTCCATGGTGAGATGCTAGAATTATGATATTAAAATGTGTCTTCAGTTTTCAAATTGGAAATGGAAAAATTTACCTCAGACAATAGTTACAGAATTTTACTGGGTTTTCAAGATCAGCATAACCAATTGCCTGGTTCAAATGTCTATGAAATAAAAAGTGAGAGAACATTTTCCTCCTTTTTTCCAAATCTTCTATTTGTCATTTGCAAATAGTGTATCTACTTTGGGAGAAAGTTACTGATGAGGCTATTTGAACCTGATGTAAGGTACCACAATTATCTGGAAAACCCCCAATTATAAAATTAGAATATCTATTTGGTATAACATTCCTTCCTTAAGTTAAAATTTTCAATAGGCTTAAATTATCACATTTTGTGATTTAGTGTATAAAATTCCCTGAATTATGGATGTTCCAAAATTTTCTTTCTAAGTAGATTTTTTTAATTCAATGCATTTTTCCATACAATGCTGTAATAACTTATTTTTTAAGGAAGTTAAAAAATGTAAATAACAATACTGTTTCATAACCATAAATAAAAAGACAAAGGGATTGGAAAAAAAATTAACAATTCATTCTGAATAGTAGTTCTGGAAAGATAAAATGTTTCACTCAAAAATGATAAAGAAGGAACATTTGTGAAGGAGATGGTGTTACATTCTCAAGCACATTAGCAGCTAATTCCTGTGGTTCTCCCTTTATGATTTTAAATTCAAATTAACCATTAGATACACACACACATACATAAAGCCCATGTATATTTACAGGCATACTTCATCAGGTGATATGTCATTGTGGTTTTGATTTACATTTTTCTGATCATGAGTGATGTTGAGCAAGTTTTCATGTGTCTGTTTGCTATCTGCATGTCTTTTTTGGAAAAATGTCTATTTAGATCCTCTCCCCATTTTTTAACCAAATTGTTTTTTGGTGTCGAGTTGTATAAGTTCTTTATACATCTTGAATATTAACCGCTTACTGGATATATCATTTCTGAATATTGTGAGCAGTGATCTTTAATGGTACTATTATAATTGTTCTGGGGTGTCATGAGCTGCACATATATAGGATAGCAAATTTAATCAATAAATGTTGTGTGTGTTCCGCCTGCTTTACCAACCATTCCCCCATCTCGGCCTCTCCTTGGGCCTCCCAATTCCCTGAGACACAACAATATTAAAATTAGGCCATTTAATAACCCTGTGATGGCCTTTAAGTGTTCAAGTGAAAGAAAGAGTCACACATCTCTCACTCTATATCAAATGCTAGAAATGACTAAGATTAGTGAGGAAGGTATGACAAAAGTCAAGAGAGACAAAGGGGCACCTGGGTAGTTCAGTCGATTAAGCGTCAGACTCTTGATTTCGACTCAGGTCATGATCTCAGGGTTGTGAAATCCAGCCCTGTGTTAGGCTCTCTCCCTCTGCCTCTGCCCCTTCCCCTCACTCCATCCCTTAAAAAAAGAAAGAAAGAAAGAAAGAAAGAAAAGCCAAGAGAGGCCAAAAGCTAAGCCTCTTATGCCAAGTAGCCAAATTGTGAATGCAAAGGAAAAGTTCTTGAAGGAAATGAAAAAGGCTACTCTAGTGAACATACAAATGATAAGAATGCAAAACAGCCTCACTGCTGATATGGAGTAAGTTTCAGTGGTCTTGATAGAAGATCAAACCAGCCACAACATTCCCTTAAACCTTTTAGTCCCGAGCAAGGTCCTAAACCTTTTCAATTCTATGAAGGCTGAGAGAGGTGAGGAAGCTGTAGAAAAAATAAAGAAAGAAGCTGTCTCCATAACATGGAAGTACAAAGTGAAGCAAGTGCTGATGTAGAAGCTGCAGCAGGTTATTCAGAAGATCTAACAAAGATCATTAATAAAGGTGGCTACACTGCACAACAGATTTTTAATGAAGACAAAATAGTCTTATATTAGAAGATGCCATCTAGGACTTTCAGAGCTAGAAGGGAGAAGTCAGTGCCTGGCTTCAAGGCTTCAAAGGACAGGCTGACTCTTATGAGGGGCTAATGCATCTGGTGACTTTAAGCTGAAGCCAATGCTCATGTACCATTCTCAAAATCCTAAGACCCCTAAGAATGATGCTAAATTTACTCTGCTTCTGCTCCATAAATAGAACAACAAAGCCTGGATGACAGCATATCTATTTAAAACATGGTTTACTGAATATTTTAAGCCTACTGTTGAGACCTACTGCTCAGAAGAAAAAGGTTCCTTTCAAAATATTACTGCTCATTGACAAAGCATCTGGTCACCCAAGGGCTCTAATGGAGATGTACAACAAGATTAATGTTGTTTTCATACCTGCTAACACAGTATCCATTCTGTAGCCCATGGATCGAGTAGTTTCAAATTTCAAGTCTTATTGTTTAAGAAATACATTTCATAAGGCTATAGCTGCCATAGATAGTGATTCCTCTAATCTGGTCAAAGTAAATCGAAAGCCTTCTGGAAAGAATTCACCATTCTACATGCCATCAAGAATATTAGTGATTAATTGGAAGAGGTCAAAATATCAGTGTTAACAGGAATCTGGAAGAAGTTGATTCCAACCCACATAGATGACTTTGAGGGGTCCAGGACTTCAGGGATAAAATAACTGCAGATGCAGTAAAAATAGCAGGAAAAGTAGAATTGGATGTGGAGCGTGAAGATGGGACTGAATTGTTGCAATCTCATGATGAAACTTGGAAGAGATGAAGAGGTGCTTCCTATGGATGAGCAAAGAAAGTGGTTTCTTGAGATGGAAACTTCTCTTTGGGAAGATGCTATGAAAACTGCTGAAATGACAGCAAAGGATTTAGAGTATCACATAAATTTAGTTGATAAAGCAGCATCAAGGATTTGAGAGGATTGGCTTCAATTTTGGCTTTTTTTGTTTTGTTTTGTTTTTTAATTAATTAATTTATGTAATCTCTACACCTAACGTGGGGCTTGATCCCACAACCCCAAGATCAACAGTCACACATTCCACTGACTCAGCCAGACAGGTGCCCCAGCTCCAATTTTGAGAGAAGTTCTACGATGGGTGAAAAACTATCAAACAACATCACATGTTACAGAGAAATCATTCATGAAAGGAAGAGTCAAGCAATGTGGAAAACTTCCTTGTTGTCTTATTTTAAGAAATTGCCACAAGCACCCCAACCTTCAGCAACCACCACCCTGATCAGTGAGCAGCCATCAATACTGAGGCAAGATCCTCCACCAGCAAAGGATTAATGACTCTGAAAGCTCAGATGATGATTAGCATTTTTTAGCAATAAAGCATTTTTAATTAAGATACGTATATTGATTTTTTTAGACACAATGCTATTGCACACTTAATAGATTACAGTATAGTGTAAACTTAACTTTTATATGCACCAGGAAAACAAAAAATTCATTTGATTTGCTCTACTGCAATATTTGCTTTATTGCAGTGGCCTGGAACTGAACTTGCAACATCTCTAAGGTATAGCTGTACAGATGCATTTATCTTTCCCAGCTCTGTCCGTTAAAAGAGACTACAGCAGTGATATCTCCAAAATAACATGAAGAAATAACTGATTCTGGGGCTAGGGTAAGCAGATTTAAATATGAGCCTTGAATATCTTGTGGTGCCAGAGAGCAAAGAATTGCTCAGAAAATGATACAAATATATAAGAAGGACCCAGCTTGAAGGGGTATTACAGGCCAAATTTGGGACAATTTGATTATCAAAATGCACTGTGACAAACGAATCTAACTGTATTGCAAATGTAGGATATAACCTCTCTCAAGTAGGTGCAGAAAAAGTTGCTGACCTAAGTAACTTTGGAAAACAGTATTTTGATTGGAGACCATCAGGCTAAAGAAAGAAGAACTGTGGATATATATTGTACTCTAGTTTGTAAACTTGTTCTTCACTAGAGTATGGTTTAACAATTCTGAAAGCATGTTACATCTGTCCTAGGGTTGAACAAATAAGCAAATTAATGTTAGATTATGGGAGCCAGGTTTCTCACTGCAGGAGAAAGAAATTAAAATCAAGTGAAGTCTAGAATGAACCATGGGGTACTAAATTAGAGTTGAGACATCAGTATGAACACATGTTTAGTTTTATAGATACATGGGTAATAAATAGATGATGATAGATGATGATTGATAGATGATAGATAATTGATAGATGATAGATAGATGATAGATAATTTTAGATATATGCATATACATTGATTAAAATGCATTCATGTATCCCTTAGTGCTCTTCACTAGAAACAATGATACCCCAATAGCAATGGGGAAACGTGCACCCAGATCTTGGTTTTTAATGCCATCTCAATTGAAGGAGAAATAGTTTTTCGAAAACAGAAGGGGAGCCTAGAACATCTAGAATACAAGAAAGTAAATAAGTTCTCAAAAAACACAAAAGAATACAGGCATGTCAAAGATACATGGGAGCCAGTGGGAAAGATCTCCATTGGCCAAAGCTGAACAATTTGAGCAACACAATAAATACCATACAATTGGGTTATTATCCAAAGTATAAAATAAATATACAGGAGTTCATAATGATATAAATAAATAATTGAAGGAAGGAAGGAAGGAGAAGGAGAAGGAGAAGAAGAAGAAGAAGAAGAAGAAGAAGAAAGAAGAAGAAGAAGAAGAAAGAAGAAGAAGAAGAGGAAGAAAGAAGAAGAAGGAAGGAAGGAAGGAAGGAAGGAAGGAAGGAAGGAAGAAAGAAAGAAAGAAAGAAAGAAAGAAAGAAAGAAAGAAAGAAAG
>NW_022589712.1:41025108-41037608 GCF_004348235.1 Phoca vitulina
AAGAAAGAAAGAAAGAAAGAAAGAAAGAAAGAAAGAAAGAAAGAAAGAAAGAAAGAAAGAAAGAAAGAAAGAAAAAGAAAGAGAAAATTCTCCTTAAAGAAGAATTACAAACAATATATGTAGATATCTCCCTCCTGGAAATGCAGGTTAATCCCCTCTCTCCTTCAGTGTGGGCTGGATTTAATGATACTTCCAAAGATCATGGAAAGGGAAAATTGGTAACTTTGCACTGGAAAGAACTGGCAAAGACTATATTAATGAGGTGATCGAGGCTAACAGCACCAATGACAAGTTAGGCTGATATCATATACTTCCTGATTTAATGTGATACTGTTGCTATGTAAGAAATATTCTTTTTCTTAGGAAAAGCACACTGATAATTCAGTAGTAAAGGGGCATGATGTTAACTTATTACATGACTCAGAAAAAATACATACACAACACATAACATGTGTATGTTTGCAGATATATACACACAGAAAATGACAAAGAAAACATGGCAAATATTAACAGTTGGTGAACTGGGTTGAGAGGTCTATTGAAATTCATTGTACTATTTTTGCAACTTTTCTGAAATTTTAATGTTTTCAAATAAAAATTTAACATAATTTAAATGATAATTTTTTTAATCTCTTACAACTTTTCTTATTTCTTATTACAGAATCAATATATGGTCATTGTGAAATAAATTTTAAGAAACAAAACCAAAAATTTTAAAATTAATAACAATAGATTATGAATATTTCATACTTTCAAAATGCATTTATATTTTTTAAAGAAACCATATTAGACAAATTGATATTTAATCTTTTTTCCTATATTGTGAACATTTTGTCATATCATTGTAGTTATACTATTTTAATGGCTGAGTGACATTTCATTATAGGATTATTTCCGCAATTCCCTAATGTTGCTTATTCAAACTGTTGACATTTCAGCATAATAAGCAACCCTGACATGAAACATATTTGTAGCTAAATCTTTTCCCACATGCGTAAATATTTTCTGAATATAATTTTCTAACAGTTATCAATTTTTTGTTGGATAATAACATTATTATTATCATATGTATTTTTACATAGAAAAAAATTTCAATAACACCTAGGGGATCCACAGACCCCAGCACCCTAATTCCATTCTGTGGATGTTATGACCATAAATGTAATTGCTTTCAGTTCTGGTGGTTCCCTTATAACTTTAAATCACAGAGGCCTGTTTCTTTATCTGTTTACTTCCAGCTATGAAAGGTGAGGGAATTAGTGCACTTAAATCACCACCCACCTTTATTTCCCCTCTCTACCTTCAAAATTATATTATAATCTTGGATTTATTATGAGTCAGCATGAACCATGTGCCAGGCACTATATGAAAAGAGGAGGAGTGTCAGAGAAAGAATACAGGTAAAATAAAAATATTTTATTTTTTCTTATTCTTAATTGATCTATAAATAACTATTGGTTCAAAGTAATAATAGCAACAATATGTTGGGTGATTATACTTTACTGATAAGTGAAATGAATGATATCAATATTATAAGAATAGGAGAAGGAAATTGAGAACACTCTAAGACTGATCTGCACTATCCATGAAGGATTATAGTGTTACTTAAAGATGGACTTAGTTTGCTGTAAATGTCAATTGCAAAATCTAGGGCAACCACTAAAAAAGTTTTAAGAAGTATAATTGATATGCTAAGAGAACAGAGAAATGGAATATTGTTAAATGCTCAGTTAATAGCAGAGTAGGCAGGAAAAAAAATGGAAGACAGCAAAGAGACAAAGAATAAGAAAGCAGTTACAAATGTGGTAGATATTTTTCTCCCATGTGCTCAGAAACAGAGCTATCTGCTCTGGGGTGGTGGCAACAATTGCCTTCTCTTTCTGTTTGGATCACTTTGCTCCCCAGCTGCCAAGGATTCTGATATTTAGAAGCAGTCTCTGCTGCTGCTAGTGATCAGAAGAGTAGAAAGAATGTATTATTTTGAGGTATGCGTATCTTAAAGCAGTGCTGCAGTGAGCTAGCATCTTGAAGGAGTTTTGGTGAAACACTCCTTTCAGTTTTTATCCCCCAACCTTAGGAAAAAGGCAAGAATTCATGGAAACTGGGCCAAATGATTGTCTGAATGGCAGAGACAGTGTTTTAGTCAGACCCACTGTCCCTTCTTTCTCTTTCTGAGATGTCCTTAAATCAAGCTCTATTTGTTTATTCTGAGAAGTTATATGGTGGAAGACACTGGTGACCAACATGAATATAACCCGGTTACCGATCTCAATGACTTCACGTTCTAGGAGAGAAAGTAGAGAACAGAAATAGGATTACATTATACTATAATAAATGCTATGACAGAGAGGAACGAACTGTAGAAGCAGAGTAGAAGTAACCTAGACTGGAGGGGTTATCTAGAAAAGATAAGATGACAAAGATAAGCTTTGAAAGGTGGGAAAACCTAAGTTAGGTGAAGAAATATGTTGTAGACAATGTGAGCAGCACACACAGGAACATGGAATTGGGAGACATTTTCAGGGCTGTGCTAGTATTCTTAGAATAATTTCTTTTT
This sequence comes from Phoca vitulina, assembly GCF_004348235.1. Classification (NCBI taxonomy): domain Eukaryota; kingdom Metazoa; phylum Chordata; class Mammalia; order Carnivora; family Phocidae; genus Phoca; species Phoca vitulina. The sequence goes on from NW_022589712.1 coordinate 41,027,666, forward strand.
CAAAGGGTTCCTTGGTTCCTTTTACAATGTGACTAGTGTCTGGGCCTGCACCTCAATTTACCAGACATCTAGGGACATTTCTTAAAGCAAGGGTTAGTAGTTAAAGTGCAAAGTGGAATCATGGCTGAGGAAAAAATCATTGTTAAATCCTAGCTAAAAAGAGAACACAAGAAGCAAAATAGGAGGAAGAAGAGAGACAACACCAAACTCCCCTCCTCACCAAATGTACCGTATTGGAGGTGTTTGGTTCTGAGTCAAGAAGTGGCCTTGGGAGATGTATACAATCAGGCATGTCATGCAGAAGATATGTGCACTAGCATATTTGCGATCTGAGAGATGCCAATACTTGGCAACTGAAAATATGAGAAAATCTAAGACTTTGTCAGCAACTGTTGAAAATGACAGGTGTTAGCTTTTCTAATGTGACCCTATCCAGTGGGTTCTCATCCTTTGCTGTGAAAACAACTCCAGAATTTATCGAATGATCTGACATCTTGTGTTAGGCCTTGGTCTTTTGGCTGACATAGCATGCAGGATGTTTGGCTGTAAGAAGAGGGTCAGTTGTGTTTTTAAGGCCCATACTTCGTGGTCCTACATTTCAGTATCCACAGAAAATCTGGCTAATTTTTCTTTCATTTCCTTTTCACCTTAATACATAGTGTTCTACCTTGAGTTGAGAAATCAGCCAGCTATCCCTAAACAGCTTTAGATGTCAAAATAATATCATACATCATCTTACAAACAAGTTAAACAAGTCTCAAAAGCTTGAAATGTCACCCTCCCAATATGTACCTATGGCAATAAATTGTGACCTTAGCACATCAAGGAGAACGCATCAAGGCAGAGCATAATAGAATTGGCCATCTACAGTTCTCTCTCAGATCTCATAGGAAAGAATTTTCTAGAGCATGAATGTAAATGCATACACTTAACTCCTTGCCCTTCCTTTCTACTCTGCTCATTCTTGGTCAAGATTACTAAATCTGTAAAGTGTTTTGAACTTTTACCTTGATTTCATGAACATTATTATCTCTAGCTTCCCATCTTCTCACTTTTCCCCTGGATTCAATTCAGAAGTCAGCACAGTGTCCTCATCAGCTGCTTAAACCACAGCAATTCCTCTTCATGGCAATTCTTTTCTTTTGCATTATGTCCAGGGATTTTGGTACAAAATAATTTATTTCTTCACATTAACTTTTGAACTAAATGAAGGTATTGAGTAGATTTGGTTTCTAAACATGTTTTCAGAAATTTTTTATGTGGAAAAAAATTGAAAATAAGACATTAATCTAGAAATTATTGGTTTATATAAATCTTTTATGTCTGGTAAGAACCTGTGACCCAAGCCTTTGGATGTAGATACACCTGTTTTATTTTTAAAAAGTTAAAAGGATCTAAGGTAGCATCTGGAAAAATAAATGGGTAAGAGCATTTAATAAAAATAGATTTCAAAATTATAGACTGAGCTCTAAAATGCCCTTCTAGATAATAAAATTTACTCTGAAATTAGCATAACTTTTATGAGGCCATTATAACATAATACTAGACACAATTCAATAAAACAGATTTGATGGACCAGAACTGACTCTATTATATATATAATATGATATAAGAAGCATTACAAATCAATGAGAAACAGATGGACAATGCAAAAAATTTCATTGTTCCAAAAATTCAATGTCATAGAAAGGGTGGAAAGAGAAAATTAGAGACTTAAGAGATACAACAAAATGCAACATATGGACTTTGGTCTCAGATGCAAAGAAATCAATTGTAAATAGACACCTCTGGAGTCTCAGGTAAATCTGGATATGGACTGAGTATTAGTTGATATTAAAGAATTATTGTTAATTTTTTTACATGGGATAAAGACACAGCTATTATATATTTTAAAAGGAGATGTCTTTCTCAGTTAGAGAAACATACTAGATTATTTACAGTGAAATGACCAGATCTCTGGGATTTGTTTCAAAATATTCAAGATTAAAAAAACAAAAACAGTGGGGAGGAGAGAGAGCGATGATATAAGGAATACAAAATGATCATTGGTGAAGTATGGGAATTCATTATACATTATTCTCGCTACTTTCCTGTACTTTTGAAAATTCCTATAACACAGTTATTTTAAAAAACACTGGAATCAGTTCTTCAAATAAAACCTCACATCATAATAGGAAAAAAAAAAGGCAAAGTATTTCTCTGGAAGAAGAGAGAAGAGAGGGCTACGAACTCCTAGTTCTTCACCCTTTCCCATGACAGCCTCTGAAATATCTCCATGGAACATGGTTTAAATACTGCTGCATCTGGTCCAACTCCCTAAGCTAACAGCAGAGGCTCTCTCCAAGCTCCATAGCTTCAGAGTTGACTAACCATCCCACAACTAACCTGTTCATAGGAATACACACTGTACTCACCTCCTGGTACAACTACCTTCACCCACCTCCCCAGGTAGTGATCTCCCTTGTTCACACTAACCTCACGCTTCCCTTGTTCTTGATGCCTAAGAACTTGGTAAATATGTTCCTCATTTTTTGATTTGGTGTCCTTGTGTGGGATATTTCACCACAGCACTAACCATAACTTTCATATTAATAAAGGACTATTAAACTGAAAAGAAAATACTGTGGAGGTAATTGGTCAACTATTCAGAAAAAATTTAGTATATGCCTAACATACATTCACCAAAATTTCAAGAGCAATAAAGAGTCAAATGTAAAATAAAAGTAAAAGCATAAAATAAAGAGCTAAGATAAAATTGTAGTTGAATATCAAATCTCTACATGAGACATAGGATTTTGTAATCTTGAAAGTCAAGATCAAAATTTTTTACAATACAGAGTCTAAGAAATTTCATACATAGCAATGTTTTAAAGTTTAAAATCACATAATAAGCTAGAAAATAGCCACAGCAAAAAAAAAAAAAAAGAGAGAGAGACAGAGAGAAAGAAAGTGGTTAAACTTTTTATTATAAAAAGAGTTCTTAAAAACACTAAGACCACAAAAGAGCAAATGGCAAATGTCATAAACTATCATTTCATATGAGAAAAATACCACAGGCATATCTATAGAAATATAGATAGATATTATTAATGTCTCTATTAATTTAAAAAATGCAAAATAAAATGAGAGTTTTACTTATTAAAATAGCAATAAAAATGTATCAAATATAATTCTTGTTAGGTTCAAAAAAGCCTTTAAAATATTCTAACCTTTGACTCTAATTCTTTTTTTTATATATATTTTTTAAGGATTTGTTTACTTCTGTTAGAGAGAGAGCGCACACAAGCTGGTGGAGGGGTGGAGGAAGAGGGAGAGAGAGAATTTCAAGCAGACTCCACACTGAGCACAGAGCCCCTGACACAGGGCTCGATCTCACAACCCTAGATAATTGACCTGAGCCAAAATCAAGAGTTGGACGCTCAACCGACTGAGCCACCCAGGCACCCCAAAACGTTTGACTCTAATTCTTAAAATGTATCCTAAAGAAACAAATCTTAAATTTTAAAAAATGAACAAGGTTGCTCATTAAATGTTACTTATAATAGCAAAAAAATTGAGAAAAATATTACTGTTCAACAACAGAAGGTTAAACAAATAATAGCTCAAATGCTCAATGACATCTAAAAAGATTCTGTTATGAAAAGACAATCTACTGAATGGGAGAAGATATTTGCAAATGATATATTTGATAAGGGGTTACTATCCAAAATATATGAAGAACTTATACACACTAAAACCAAATAATCCAATTAAAACATGGGCAGAATAGACATTTTTCCAAAGGAGACATACAGATGGCAAACAGACACGTGGAAGATGTTCAACATCACTAATCATCATAGGAATGCAAATCCAAATCACAGTGAAATAACACCTCACACTTGCTACCAACACCTGTGTTGGTAAGGATGTGGAGTAAAGGGAAGCCTCACATACTGTTGGTGGAAATGTCTGTTTCCACCCCTGGGGTTGATGCAGCCCCTGTGGAAAACAGTATGGAGTTTAACTGTAAACAATTAAGAATAGAAATACCATATGATCCAGTAATTCCACTACTGGTACTTACCCAAAGAAAATCAAAACACTTATTCAGAAAGATATATTCACCCCTGTGTTTTTGCAGCATTATTTACAATAGCCAAGATATAGAAGCAACCCAAGCGTCCATCGATACATGAATGGATAAAGAAGTTATATATATATATAAACTACATATAAAAAAAGAATTAGAGTCAAAGATTAGAATATTTTAAAGGCTTTTTTGAACTAGCAAGAATCATATTTGATACATTGTTATTACTGTTTTAATAGGTAAAACTTTCATTTTATTTTACATTTTTTAAATTAATAAAGACATTAATAATATCTATCTATATGTTTCATATATACATATGTAATGTTACTCAGCTGTGAAGTAGAATGAGATCATGCTATTTGTGACAGTGGGATGGACCTAGAGGGTACTAAGTGAAATAAGTCAGACAGAAAAGACAAATACTAAATAATTTCACTTATATGTGGAATCTAAAAGACAAAGCAAAAGAGTAAACAAACCAACAAAAAGTAGAAACAGACCTATAAATACAGAGAATAAACTGATGGTTGCCAGATGGGACAAGGGTGGGTGGAGGGATAGGCAAAAATGGGTGAAGGGGACTGGGAAATACAGGCTTCCAGTTACGGAATGAGTAAGTCACAGGCATAAAAGGTATAGATAGGGAATATAGTCAATGATAGTGTAATAGTGTTGAGTGCTGAGGATGGTCGCTACACTTGTAGTGAGCATAGCATAATGAATAGACTTGTTGAATTAATATGCTGCACACTGAAACAAATGTAACACCATGTGTCAACTGTATTTCAATAATAAAAAAATTTTTTAAATTAAGAGATTCTGTTAATGCAAAAATGGTTACATTTTATGATTAAGTCTAAAAAAATTGGGGGCACCTGGGTGGCTTAGTCAGTTAAGTATCTGCCTTCGGCTCAGGTCATGATCCCCTTCCTGGGATCGAGCCCCATGTTGGGCTCCCTGCTCAGTGGGGAGTCTGCTTCTCCCTCTCCCTCTGCTCCTCCCCCCACTTGTGCTCTCTCTCTCTCAAATAAATAAATAAATAAATAAAATCTTTTAAAACTTGAAGGATGTAGGTTTCCATATAAAAACTATTGCTAATATTTTCAAAATAAAGGCAAACCTACTTATAGATTCAAAAATATTAAAACAAAATCTCTATATTTAGTCATTCTTTCCTTTGGATATTGAGATTAAATGAGGGTTTTTTTCTTCTTATTTTCTGTTAACTTTTAAATTTCTTTCAAATTTTCTCTAATAAATTTTCCTTACTTTTATAAGTTTTTAAATACTTTTTGGAAAAGACATATGCTATACTTACAGTGCAAACAACTAGTGTTTTTGAGGGAAGAATGACAAAGAAGTTGGGCAATCTAAACTGTTGCTTGATCTTCATAGAGATATAGTATGCTGTAATGAAGCTTATCGTGTCCTTTAATTATAGATCTTTGTATCAAGCTGCTAGCTAGGCAGAAAGTGAAAAGGAATTGCTGAGTTCACACGAAATAGAGATCTCTGGCAGAGTTCTTCATCTTCCCTTAGCAGAATTCTTGGAGATTATGAAAGATAATGCCTCATATTATTCTGAATCAAGAATTGCCATCATAATCAAGACTTTTTATATCACGAGTCAAACATAATGTCAATCATATTAAGAACCATATACTGATTATGGAGAGTGGCAAAATATTTGAGATATATCATTTAGGGGGGAAAAGACATTCTGCTAACTAACATTGCTTCTTTTAATTTTAAATACATGGCTAGGATATGTATACAAGAATTGCAGTATTATTTGTAATAATGACATATTGGGGAAAAATTGAAATGCCCAGTAACAGAGGAATAATTAAATACTGTACAGGACAGGGCGCCTGGGTGGCTCAGTCGTTAAGCGTCTGCCTTCTGCTCAGGTCATGATCCCAGGGTCCTGGGATTGAGCCCCACATCGGGCTCCCTGCTCGGTGGGGAGCCTGCTTCTCCCTCTCCCACTCTCCCTGCTTGTGTTCCCTCTCTCGCTGTGTCTCTCTGTCAAATAAATAAATAAAATCTTTTAAAAAAATAAAAATAAAAAAATAAATATTGTACAGGACATTCATCCTGTGGAATGTTATACAGCCATTAAAAATGAGGTAGGTCTGGGGTGGCTGGGTGTCTCAGTCCGTTAAGCATCAGACTCTTTTTTGTTTGTTTGTTTTATTTCAGGGGTACAGGTCAAGCGTCAGACTCTTGATTTCAACTCAGGTCATGATCTCAGGGTCATAAGATCAAGGCTCCATGCTCAGCACAGAGTCTCCTTGAGATTCTCTTTCCTCTCCCTCTGCTCCTCCCCACACTCATGCTCTATAAATAAATAAATAAATAAATAAATAAATAAATAAATATCTTAAAAAAAAAAAAAAAAGGAAGCAAGTCCCTATAGTTTGCCATGAAAGTTTACTGTAAAGAATAAATGATTCACAAGCAGTATGTATATGTGTAGAGTTTGGTAACATTTAGCGGGTGGATAGTAAGGGGATCTTCACTTTTTTACATACTTCTGCCTCTGTTTGCATTTTTGTGATGAAAGGGCGTTGCTTTAATAACTAAAGGAAAAGAAGTAGAGGAGGAGGGAGGTGGAGGGATCAACAGTAACCACCAGCAAAGCAACAGCAGAGCAAAGAAGGAAGGGAGGAGGAAGGCAGGAAGGCAGGAAGAAGGAGAATTTGCAGCTGCAGCCATCAGATCCGTGAAGGGCCATTCTCTGGAGGTGGCCTTGACCATCCACAAAGGGTGTCCCACGATGGCATTGTCTTAGTGAAATCACTGTAGGCCAGGGTATGGTTCTACAGTTTGGCAGCTTGAATGTCCATTTACCAAGAGCTGATCTATTTGTGAAAGATGAGCCTAAAATTTTCTCCAAATATGAAGCAGTTATAAAAAGTGGGAAACCACCTCATACATTTATAATTAGAAAGAGATGCAAATATTGAACCAGAGCCTTATATTATCTGATGAGCGTAGCCCTCTCCTCTCTACAAGGCCATTAGGGATAGCAGAGTAGTGAAAAGTATTCAGATGAGCTTTCAGATCTTGACTGGGCCACTCACTACTATTGACTCTGGTCAAGTTACTTAACCTCAGTTTACTCATTTGTGAAGTGAAGATACTAATAATGATCTCTCAGTTTTGTTGTGCAGAAAAAGGGAATATTAATATGCTGAGGAGGTAATTTGTAGAAAAAGAAGGAAGAAGTTTGATGTGAAAGGTTAACTTCGACTTATGCGTGTTTCCCTGGTGGAGATACATGTCTGGTATAGAACTAGAGAGTCATGCATGCTACAGTTGTGCTCACGGATCAGCAGTCAGTAATTTGGAGGTGTTGCTGTTACTACTATGGCAGACAAAATGCTAGGCGCTGATGGTAACATCAGAGAAAAAGACAGAAGAGGCTCCTGTTTTCATAATGAGTACAGTATATGCGGAAGTCAAACACTGAATCATTCCGTCTATGTTGTGATAAGAGAGCAAGGTGCCCTAGGAGTAGAGTATAAAAAGAGAAAGGTTCCGGGAGGAAGCAAGAGTTCAGCTGAGAACGGAAGGATGAGTAGGAGTTAGCTGTGTAAAAGAGGAGGAGAAATGTGAATTAGTCAGAAGGAACCCCATCTGTGCAAGGACCACCGGTAGAAAGAAACTGAGAGCTTCGGAGGTGCTGGGAAAAGTCTAGAACAGCTATGGCTCAGAGAGCTATGAAGAGCAATGAGACAAGAGCCCAGGTCCAGCTGATGTAATGTCTGAGAGGCACCTGAAGGATTGCAGTCATTATTTCCATAAAGACAAAGGGAGCCAGTAAAGATTGCTTAACTGGAAATCTATCTTTCCTTCCCTCTATTCTTTTTTTTTTTTTTTTTTTTTTTTTTAGTGTTAATAATGCTCTAGACTCTTAGCTACTCTATGGTGGGGCACATTCTGACTCATCCTTATAAGTTTATATCATCAAATTCTCAAGAGGTCTGAAGGTTCCTTACAATGTGTACCTACCTATCTACTATAGGAACTGAATTTATGTGAAGTGCTTCTCACCTTTTCTTTTCATATTTATACTGTTCTTATTTTCTAGTCCTTGTCTACATTGTTGAATTTGGCATAAGACACTAAGACTTGTTTTCCAATGGCCCTGTGATATACAAATTGACATACCACTGTTTTACTTATTACAATTTTTACAGAAGTAGAAAACACACACACACAATAGAAAAAGAAAACACAGAGGCTGTGTTTTGACGCTCTGAATTTGACTGTACTGGGTCTTTTTTTTCCAGCATTACTACCTTTCCCTTTGTTCATTTCTCTTGAAAGAAATTGTAACCATTAGTTACTGCTTTCCATTTATCAAGGACTTACTGCACGTCCTATGTACGTTATTCATATCTCATTTAATCATCACAACAACCTTGCAGAAATGAAAGTTTATTTTTGTTTATAGTTGGGGGACTGAAGCTCAGATGTTATATAGATCTTGTTCAAGGTCACACAGTGGATAAATGACAAATACTAACTCAAGTAGTCTGTTTCAGTTTACCTGTACTTCTGTCAGCTTCAAAAATTCTGAGAACCATAAATTTAAATTAAAAAAATAGTATTTCTGGATAGACTCTCAAAAAATTTATGTTTGAAATTATGGGCATTGAAAAGTGTGAAAGGAAAAGTATACTACTCCTCAAACCTCGAGCCCACAAGCAAAATATGCAAAATCTGATCATTGATGAAAAATACATGTTACTTGCTATAAATGGAAATGAATGGTAAAAATAAAAGTACCCCATGTCCAAACCATCAATACAGCTTTACCCTGACATATGGTTGTATTTATGGTTTGGGGAGATACTAAAAATAACAAGAAAGGGCACAAGACTTGTTTAAAGCACCATCTTTTAAAAATGTGTAGTGTATAAAGATGAATACAAGACCAAATCTTATTTAATGTATCAAGAATGTTTTCAGACACCCTTTTCTTGACATTTCCTAATTCCACTTTTGTCATTTTTGCTTGACATATCATTTCACTGCACAGCACACTTGTATTGATCATCTGAGGTTTGTGAACAGTTTTCAAGAAGCAACAGAGTTTATGTTCTACAAATATTGGAAATTCCCCAGAAGTCCTGGGATTTTTGGAAAATCTTCAGACATTCATGCTTCTAATTCTTGAAACCATTCACAGCCTTAATGTAATGTGGCTTTTAAAAGCAGTGCCTGCACTTTAAAGGTCATCTTGCATTTAGCCACAGATTGAGAGGATTGTTAAACATACTTTTTAAATGAAAAACAAAATCCAGTCTAAATACCTGAACCAATCATAGGGTTATCTTTGTCACCACAAACTATACGTCTTCCTTGACTTATGAGGGGGTTAACTCCCAATAAAACCATCTGAAGTTGTAAAGATCATTAAATCGAAAATGCATGTAGTACATCTAACCTATGGAATATTATAGCTTAGACTAGCCTACCTTAAATGAGCTCTGAACACTTACATTAGCCTACAGGTAGGCAAAATCATCTAACACAAAGCCTGACTTATAATAAAGCATTGACTATCTCATGTAATTTATTGAATACTGTACTGAAAGTGAAAAACTGAAGGACTGTACGGGTACAGAATGGTTGAGGGTTTACCTTCCCGACCATGTGGCAGACTGGGAGCTGCAGCTCTGCCCAGTATCAAAAGAGGATCCTACTACATAATGCTGGCCCAGAAAAAGATCCAAATTCAAAATCTGAAGTACAGTTTCTACTGAATATTATCACCTTTGCACCACCATAAAGTCAAAAAAATCCTAAATCGAACCATCATAAATCGGGAACCATTTTGTATGGGCTTTGTACTGT
>NW_022589712.1:41040108-41345961 GCF_004348235.1 Phoca vitulina
GCAGAGAGGCAGAGGGCTCGTTGCATTAAATAAGACTAGGGCCAGGCTTTGCTTTCAAAGTGGGTGCCTCTTTGAGACAGTTTTTGTATTCAACAGGAAAGTGTGTAGGCATTACTCTCCACGTCATAGCCCAAATAAGCATTTGGTTGTTTGGAAGAAACATCCGGCACCAGAAGAAATAATGACTTAAAATTTCGACACTTTTGAAGACCAGGAAACATGCAAAATTTTTCCTCCGAATCAGCTTTCTTCTTCACACGATACTCTTTATCCTGTTGAAGCAGTGTTTCCACGGTATTTGTTCCGTGTCTGCTCTTGAGTTCTGAAAATTGCCAGCTGCGAATACTGACATGCCAAGGGCTCAGCTGTATTTGCCCAACCAAGAAAAGGTAAAAACAGAATCTCAGAGCCAGTGAAAATTATAAACACGTTTCTACACTGTTGGTGTGCTGTTTATAAAAAGAACTCACTTTAAGACTTTAATAAGCCCCCAAACTTCATTATTTTGCTCTCCCCCCGAGTACAAAGCACAGATGTTTTGGCATGTTGGAATTTGAAGTTTGGAATTTTTAGGAGAGGCAGTGTGTGGGCAGAAAACTAGCATCCTGGGCAGGTTGAGGTTCAGCAATTTTCTCAAAATAATGTAAAAGAACAGCCCATGGCCTGGAAACTTAATAGAGACTCACAGGGGCTAGGATGTTAATGCACTGAACCAAAGAAGGACACTGGACTTCTTCCCAATATTTGAAGACATTAGACAACCGTGCCACTTTTAAAAATAGGCAACATAAGCTTGCGTATGAAATTCTGAAGTAAAACAATGGTAACATAAAATATATGATTATCTAACAAAAGACTAGAGAATTCCACATAAAAGCAGAGGCTTTGGGTGCCTGGGTGGCTTAGTCATTAAGCGTCTGCCTTTGGCTCAGGTCATGATCCCAGGGTTCTGGGATCGAGCCCCCCACATTGGGCTCCTTACTCAGCCAGAAGCCTGCTTCTCCCTTTGCCTGTTTGTGCTCTCTCTCTGTCAAATAAATAAATAAAATCTTAAAAAAAAAAAAAAAAGCAGAGGCTTTGTTTAAAAATAAGTTTCCTAGTGTTAACAGAATAAGAAATAGTGTTGTAAGACAATAAAAAAGAATCCTGGAGTTTCTCTTCCCTATTCCTATTCTAATATTAAACTTTTTTTCCCCCAGCAGACTCTAGAACTGCCCTGCCCAATATGATACCCACTAGCCACATGTGGCTGTTTAATTAAAATTTAAATTAATTCATTTCTTCAGATTCACTAACCACATTTCAAGTGTTCAATAGATGATGTGGCTAGTGGCTACCATAGTGAACAGAATAAAACATTTCCACCACCATAGAAAGTTCTACTACTTCTAGAAGATTCAAAATTTTGATATTTTTAAAGATGAAATTTTATGCAAAAAATGAGTAATATTCGTGGAATGAAACCACATTGTTTTCTCGTAATTTTAAAACACAACTCAATTTAATTTTTAGCTGTGGAAAGCAGGCAGCCAATTAAGCAAAATGTAGAGTGGAACATCTTTTTTAAACTTCTGGAAGGGTTCACCTTGAAGCTTCCTTGGGCAGGAATTGTGGGGCCATTCTAAAAATTGCCACTCCTTAACTACCTGACATATGCTTAACAGTGATTTCCTTTGGGAATGAGAACTTCTCGGATATATGTATACATTTACAAAACTGTGTACATTTCTAATATGCCTATTTTTAATAAATTGTGAAAGCTTTAAAGTTGGGAAATGTTTAGAATGAACTATTTCTGAACTATGTAACTTGCCCTCTCATCTCCACACAGCTGTTATCAGAAACCTATTTCATACCACCACCCTACTTCAACATTCAGTGGTCTAATCATTTGTCCATCCATATCCTGTGACCCCTGCATGTGCAGGACATAGAAACACGTGCATTCAAATAAATCATTAGTTTCTCTACTCCCCGTAGTAAGTGCAAACACATACATGCACAGAGAAAACTTGCCTCTCCCATTGGTTTCTCAGCCAGCCAAATGATAATACCTGAAGATATGTTGACATTACCAATTACATAATTGACTGGGAAACTGGTTATTAGATAATCCTTTGATTTAAAGCAGATCTCATAACCTTTGCTCATAAAAAAAAAAAAGCAACTGGGGCGCCTGGGTGGCTCAGTTAGTTAAGCGACTGCCTTCGGCTCAGGTCATGATCCTGGAGTCCCTGGATCGAGTCCCGCATCGGGCTCCCTGCTCGGCAGGGAGTCTGCTTCTCCCTCTGACCCTCCCCCCTCTCATGTGCTCGCTCTCTCTCATTCTCTCTCTCTCAAATAAATAAAAATCTTTAAAAAAAAAAAAAAAAAGCAACTGGACTAGATTATTTCTAAATTAGTAATAATCTTATGCTCTAGTAATTGTTTGCTTTGTAATAATGTATATGTAGATTTAAAAAAAAGCTATTGAAATGTGACTTAGGAGTATTACTGTTAATAAAGTTTATATTTAAAATTACAACACTGTACATTGCCCCAAACTGTTCTGCTCCCTCTGAATGATTCAATTTGGGGGGATGGGCGGAAAGGGAACGTTAGGAATTTTTAAAATGTATCTTCTGTATTTTCACAATGTCTTGGAATAATGGACTCAAAGATCTTTTTCATTCTTTTGTCGCAGAGCATAACCATACTTATACTTTGTTCTTATTATCTCCAGGAGGCTCCTCAGCTTTAAAATACCATCAACCTTATCTTTTTATGCTTACTTCTGTCATGTGAGATCTGCTAAATTACCTAGCATTACCTTATTTTAAACTTTATCACGCATCTCATTAATCTTGTATCCCAAATTCTACACTTGGGTACTTTATCTTCTTCTCAGTTGAACAAATACCCAAAAATGTTAACAATCAATGTTGCACTGAACCTAACTAATGATAATTGTTTTAAAGACTCCTGAAACTTGTGAATCTTATTTGCCTAAATCATCATAACCGATGGAAATGTCTTTGATAATCGTGAACAGATGTACTACAAGGTTTAAAAATCACACAGGATATAGAGGCTATCCTTATACTAAATTAAAACTTTATTGAATAAAGAACACTCTCCAGAACACATCTGATGGACTAGGTCTACATTACATGCAATGAAGCTGAACATGACAGTAGTTTAACATGGAATGTCAAACAAATTAATATTTTTCATTGTACAAAACTGTTTATGTAGCTGACATGCAAGAAGAAAAGTATGATACTCTGCATTTTCACTAATCATCTCTGATGAGTTTAAAAAGGCATCTGAAGAAACTGGTAGATTTCTTTAGGGTATATTTCAAATAAATTAGTTACATGTGTACTACTGAAACTCTTTCAACCTCTCTTGCATTCCAAATAAAATCTTAGTGCAAACATCAAAGTTGCTGGTCACTCCAAAAGACTGCCTAACTTATAACAGAATACAAGTTCTTAATGTGTATTAAGTAGGACAAAACCAAGAATACCAGTTAACTGCAAAATTCATTTAGGCACACTTAAAAGCCCACTCTAAGCATTTCTTCTAAGTGTCTCACATTAATTACTACAGCCTGTTTACAGTACTAAAATTCTATCATTCAAGCATCCATGATTACATTTCAGAAAAAGAAAATCATCCATTTCAGCAATAGCATTACTGCTATATTCTAAAAAAGAGGGGTAAAAAAAGGGGAAAAAAATCACAATTAACAAATACCAGTATCCACAATAGGATACATAGCGGGGGGAAAAAAAAACCACTTAGGGGAAAAAAAAAAAGTGTGCTTTACTTGCACAGCAGGAATTATATAATGTAAACACCATATTGGCCCACACCACAAAATCCATGAGAAAGGCTCAAATTTGAACACTGTGTTTGCATTATTTTCAAATCTGTGTTTGTGAGTTTATACTGCTCTGCTTGTACCAATACATGACAAATAAAACACACTCTTCCACACACATACACATACAAGTGATTGTTAAATATTGAGCATGGCTTGCTTCCCTGACTCTAATTCAAAAAATGTTAAGTGACATCCCAACTGTTTTAAAAATGTTTACAGAAACCATTAAATGAATGTGAACAGTAGTTGAGGAATGATGAAAAAGTGATGGCATTAATAGGATGCAAGTAGATGTAAAAAAAAAATTAATAATGTACATATGACTGGCTGATATTTGGGGAAAATGCATGGAAAGTCTTCTTCTGTGGGCCTTGTCTGAACCTTTAACTGATACCAAGAATAGAAAATACACTATGACAAGTCCACGGACACCTGGAGGGTCAGGCCTAGAACGCTTACCTTCAAAGTGCAAATTTTAACAATGGAATGTTTTAGCAGGGACATTAAAGACAACCCTCCAACTTTTTCTTGATAAAATGAAACAAGATGTCCAGGAAGTATTGTTTCCTGGCCAAAGTTATTTCAGTTTCATGGTAAAACAAAAAAAGTATTTAACCAAAAATATCACCCACTCTTTCACATACACAGAACTATTCTTAGGGGGTATGGGGGGGGGGAGAAAAAGCCCTTACCTATGTATCACCTAATGCAACTTATATTTAGAACTAAAGTTCTTTGAATCCACTACATTAAATACCAACTTGTACCTCCCTTAGCCCCTCCCTCTCCACCCACCTATCCCAAACACCCCCAATGAACCTAGGTATTCTAATGTCTTTGTGTTTTCTAAGCCTCATGACAAAGGCTGTTGAGTACCACCTCCACTGGAACAAAATGAACACCTAAGGTGCACTTTCTACAGCACCTTTTCTCTTCTCCACAACTGAGTGGAATCTCAATGCTCTCAAGCCTGGCTCTATATCTCCAGGTCATCAGGCCGAGGTCGGCTGCTGGCACGGCTGCTGGCTCTGCTGGAAGGCCGCTGGTCCACAATGGCTAGTGGTTGCAGTTCATGCCCAGTAGCTAGTTTTTTAGAATTCTGGTTGTCATCAGGGAAATCAAAAGGCTGTGCATGGGAGTTGGAGATGGTGCTTCCGGCCTGCCCCATTCGATTTTGTTCTGCACTGTAATTAGCCCAGTTTTGCTCACTTGCTTGTTTGTTGTAATTGCGGCAGGAAGAATTGTTTCTGTCTCCAGTAACCAGCTTGTACCCAGGAGGAGACATGGGAGAGAGGGGAGCTGTGGGTGAGGAGCAGCCATTGAAATATGCATATTTCGGAGATCCACACTCTTTGGAGGGGCTCAGTGGGCCAGTGCTAGCATGGTAAGGATCGCTCTTCCCCTTCACGCGATCCTTAACACCCTTGAAGAAGACATAGAAGAGTTCGATGATGTTCAAGGCAAGAGACACCAGGGACACCACCAGCATGAAGATGATGAAGATGGTTTTCTCCGTGGGGCGAGAGAGGAAGCAGTCTACTTGATGAGGGCAGGGATCTCTTTTGCAAGTGTAAACGGCACTCAAGCTGAATCCATAGATGTACCACTGGATCAGCAAGAAGGCCACCTCAAAGACAGACTTGAAGAGGATACTAATGATGTAGGTTCGCAGCAGGCCCCCTCGCATTTTCACCTTGCCGTGCTCTTCAATACCATACTTGAACTTCTTTATTTCAATCTGCTTCAAGTGCATTTCCACGTTGACACCATCCGTTTGGGCAACTTTGAGTTCCTCCTCCTTCTTGTTCAGTTTCTCTTCCTTCCGCATCACGTAGAACACATGAGCCAGGTACAAGAGTGTGGGAACAGACACAAATATGATCTGCAGGACCCAGAAGCGTACATGAGAGATTGGGAAGGATTTGTCATAGCAGACATTTTCACAACCAGGTTGTTGAGTGTTACAACGAAAGGCAGACTGCTCATCACCCCAGGCCGACTCAACCGCTGTCCCCAGTAGCAGAATTCGGAAAATGAAAAGGACAGACAGCCACACCTTCCCTCCAGCGGTAGAATAGGCTTGAACCTTGTCAAGGAGTTTGCCTAAGGCACTCCAGTCACCCATGTTGCCTGGGCACCACCTGAAAAGAAACAAGAAGACAACTAAATGATCACGGACTAGAAATTATTAGTTAAAATGTACAGTTGTTTCCAGGCAACAGTCAAAATATTATAAAAGGTCTCATACCCTTCTATCACTTTTCAAAAAAAAAAAAAAGTGCAAACTCTTCCTGTCCCGTTTTCCCCTGCAAACAAGTCTCACAATTTTCTTGAGATATGGTAAGTCTTAGACGCAGAGCTGACGTGCCCGGTAAATTGCAATCTTAACTTGCAAAGATATGTTACTTGCTCAACCATGTGACTTGAGAAACTGTCTATGCTAAGTGCCTCTGCTTATTTTATCCATCTGATAAATGAGGACAATTCTTGCCGGATAGGCTTGTGTCTGGATGCATGACTAAGCAAAATGCTGAAGGATGGTATTCAAAAAGTATGGATGTTTAAGAACTGGGATAAGAACACCCATGAACACACACAACCTGTTTCCAAACCTCAATCCTATTATATAGCATTTTATTCTTAATTATACTCTGAACTGTTTCACCTTGCTATTTCAATTGTATTTTGTGCATGTTCTATATTATGGTCATTTATACTTCTGTTTCTTCTTAAGCAGTGACTTATGTGGTTCAGAAGTCTGTCTTCTGCCCAGAGAAAAATATGCTGTACTAAAATACACCATTTTGACATAATGTGTCATTATGTGCAGGAAACTACTTTCAAAACAAGCAAAGATTAAATGCACATCACATTTCTTTTTTTACAAAAAATTTTTTTATTTTAAAGAGAGAGTGCATGTGCGCGTGAGTTGGGGGAGCAGAGGGAAAGAATCTTCAAACAGACTCCCACTGTGTGTGGAGCTCCACATGGGGCTTGACCTCATCACCCATGAGATCATGACCATAGCTGAAACCAAGAGCCAGAGGCCTAATCGACTGAGCCACCCAGGCACCCCTGCACATCACATTTCAAGTAGAAGTTCAATTTGTCGCAATACTAATTATAGCCTAAGGGGCGCCGGGCGGGGGGCGGGGGGGGGGGAACGACACCATTTTAAAGTGTTATCTCTAGCAAAAATTATTGGTTTTTCATCTTTTGATTGCTGTATACTTTCAAGTTCCCTTATCAGGCTTTGGGCCCTTATCCTATAGACTAGATTTAACTTTTCTATCAATACCTAGATATCTTAAGCCTAGGACTTCCCCATTGCTGGGGATGAGAAATGGAGCAAAGTCTGTGGAGATGACATGGATCTCAAAAGTTATTTAGCTAATTCAATTTATACTTCTAATGCCAATAGTTCATTTAACTGATGAAAGTGGAGCTCTTAAAGGTATAGGAAATATTTGACTATCAGTAGAGCCACAAGGAGACTTATGATCCCAAGGCTAAGGATTTCCAATGCACCACACTGGTTTTAAAATTATAGTGAAGCTGGATTAAGGCTAGAAATGTTTTCATGCTTTGATACAATCTTAGCAAGGGCTGAGAGCTGGGAATAATGAGTGACATTACATGTGGCAGGCACAGAGAATATAGTTTAATTTTCAGAGAGTATTAAGTGGAGAGTAAAAAAAGGACGAAGTGGTCAAAGATTATTTAATAATCAAAAACAAGCAAAGCAAAGACTTTCCAGGAGCTTAGTAATGAAATTTTAAATAGTGCAACTGAAAGTAGGATTATACAGGCTTCTTGGAAATATGTTCATTATCTGAATATGAAAGTTTCTCATCTGGTATTCAATTATGAGCCACCTTCTCCTTGTAGGAAGTAAATGAAATCCAAGGGAGTCTTGTCCCCACCATGCAACATTACATTGCTGTTTAATGCCTGGACCTCCGGGCTACAGGGGCCAGAAAAAATGAAATGGAAATCTGGCCTGGGATTTCCTGGATGGAACAAAGAGATGGCTGATCCATAAAGTGAAACTATGTACCAGCTATCTAAATTGGCAGTTGATGGGTGTCTTTGATGGCAACCCAAAGACTGGTGCCAAGGAATGCTAAGGGAAGAGTGGGAGGTGGGTGGGCAGGTCACAGAAATAATGCTTTTCCAATGGTCATAAAAAAGGGAGCTTCCCTTCTACTTTTGGGAAGGGCCATTTTAGATTCCGAAGTGACATGTTAGACAGTGAAACTGATGTATAAAAAGAGCAGTCAAAAAAGAACAAAGGGAAAAAAAGAACAAAGGCTTATAAGGTTGACAAAGAGAGTTAAAGAGTCAAGAAGGCTCAAAGTGATAGGGAGTAATTTAGCTTTGATGGACAGTTTGATGGTGAGACAACGTAAAAGAAAAAACCTACAATTTAGCAGAAAATATTACCCTGGGAATGAAGAAGTACAGTCCATGAGGGTCAAACAAACATAACAGAATTTTTGGAGCTCTATCAGTAGATAGTTTCTATGTGATGATGTGTAAATTGGCCTTAATTCTGTTTGCAGAGAATTACAATATTTTGCCAGTGTCATCTGCTTTTGCTCAATACTCCAACTGCCGGGAGGGAAGTGGGACGGCGAAATCAACTCTAAAATGATAAACTGTCTGCATACATCTCATCAAATTCACTCAGTGATCGAGCTCAAGACAAATTAAACATGTTTAGATATATTACTGGGCATACTGAGAAGTCATTTTGGTCAGTGTTTCATCATTATTCAAGGCTCAAAGTTAAAATAGGATTATGTAGATGCTTGTGGCAATTAATGACTAAGCTTCGGTACATTCTATGGAAAATAAAACTTGACTTTCATCTAATTCTGAGATTCCCAAAAATGCCCCACAGTGCCAAAGTATGTGAATTGGGTCACTGAGCAGTTCACTAGGTAGTATTCTTTAATACACCAGCAACTTAATTGCAAAGTTGTCTTTTCTTTAAGCACCCACACGGTTGTCATTTGCATTAATGAGTTATACTCTTTCATCTGAATGAGATGAATTGTCCAATTAGACACCTGGTATCCTGTAACCAGTCATTACCACTATCATAGAGACCATCAGATAATGTTTAATGTGATGGTTTATAATGCTTGTGATTTTCAAGGAGAGGTAACAAAAATATTACCTTTTCTGGGTAGGTGTTCCCTTTGTTCTGAGTCAAAAGTTCTATCAACTAGTTGACCCCCCCACCCCATTAGTATTGTCATTTTTCCAAGTCTTAGTCAAAAAATTAATGTCTTTTTATAAATAATAGGCATAATTATATGTTCACAGAATCCCTGGCATTGATTTACACACTACAGCCCTCATTCATATTCACCAGCATTAAGACAGGTCTATTTTTTATACGATACATGAGAAAAGCACAGCAGTGGAGGCAGCTGAATGTTCATCATATATATTCATGCCTCCACCTCTAGGTTCCCAGGTTGGAACTTTATAGGTAGAATAAGGTCTCCGTTAAGGAGTTATGCAAATGCTTGACAGCAGGTGGAGCATCCTTCTTCTGTCCTCTGTGTACCATATTAGGGCACATTTTCCTTTGCTCTTTATGGCCCTCCAGACTAGAGGCCAAAAGCCATAGATATCCAAGCATGACCACCTCTGCAGTGGTTCCCAAACCGCACCACAATCATTTGGTAGCATTTGTTAAAAACATACATTCCTGGCACTCACCAGCCTGACTAATCTGATTTGGGTGGGGGGGAAGAGTGCTGGGATATTAGTTTGTCTCTTTTCTCTTTTTTAAACAAATGCACCAGGTAATTCTGAAGTTTCAGGCCAGCAGGCAAGCCAAGGGTTCCTTGACATTTTCGGTGCTCTCTTGTTCAAAATATTTAGGACTGGGAAATGCCAGGAGAGCAGGAAGGGACAGAGAGTACCTAAAAAGGCAAAAGGGGTGGCCCAGGATCAGGAGCAGAGGCTGACTGGGCGCCTGGGAATGAAGCTCACCCTTCACAGCACCACCTTGTGTCACTCCACTTCCATCTGATGCGCCCCAAGACCACAAGGACTCAAACACCTTATTTAAAATGAAAATAAGTCTTCAATTTTAAATTACTTTTGACTGTCCCTTTTGCCAGAGCAAATCACCATGCCAAAGCCGTAGTCAAGTCATTTCATGTCATTAATATACTAAGAATTGTTAGGAAAACTAGAAAATATTTTAATTTCAATTTTAAAGAATTTCCCAAATGACAGCTGTAATGAGCTTGGAGCAGGGACTTAAAAATGGCAAATGGGATTGTTAAAAACCAACATGAGACGTGACACCTATCACCTTTTTTATGACTGAAAGTAAGCACTTAAGAGAAGATGAAGAAAAAATAAAATCACGAGGGCTAAAAATGTGTAAGAAAATGACTATATAAGTTCCTCAAAAAATCATTAAATAGATCTATCTGGGGAAAAGTGTAATGCTGTGTGTTTAACATACTACAACCAAAAAAATTTTAAGCCCCTAAGCTAAAATGTAAACCTCCTGATGTTTTTCTTTAACTTTTAGAAGAACCCCTGTCCCTTGCAGTAAATGTCTTTGAGGGGGCTCAGTCAAGACAGTTACAATGGCCAAGAGGTTCCTTGGTAATATTCACATCCACGCGTAATTAACATAACCCACATTCATTCTGTCAGCAAATACTACAGGCTTTATCTTCCTCCAAAACCCAGACTGACGAATCTCTCCACCACCCCTGCTCCTAGCCCCATCTTGGCCATCATCACCTCCTCAGGTTTCAGGTCACTAGCCTAGTCACCCTGCTTGCCAAACCATTCTCCTCCAAGAGCCAACCTCAAGAACGAACACTCAAGCTCGGCTCCGTCTCTGTGGTTCACTTCCTCACTTCTGTAGGTCTCCACTCTGGTCTCACTTCATCAGCCAGCCCTCTAGTCCGCTCACTTCCTATTCCCTTTGTCCTGTTCTTGTTTTGTTTTGTTTTTTTTTAATGGTCTTTAGCTGTACTTGACGTATTACATATATTTACCTGTTTGTTGTCTGTCTCCCTCCATGGCAAGGACTTAGTACTATCTGCTTTCCTCCACTACAATGTGAGCTCCTTGAGGGCGTGTCTTTGTCCACGGCTGTAACCACAGTACTTAAGAGGCAGAGATACTAAATAAGTATCTATTAAATGAATTAAAGGAGGCCTGTACCAAAAAAAAAAAAAAAAAAAAAAAAAAAAAAAAGGGCACCAGGTTCCATTCATCAGTGTTCTTTACTACCTCTTTGGGATTCTCTTATGTATTTCCCAAACTTCTGAAGTTTCAAATTAATTAAAAAAGGGACTTTCTGGGGCGCCTGGGTGGCTCAGTCGGTTAAGCGTCTGCCTTCGGCTCAGGTCATGATCCCAGGACGAGCCCCGCATCGGGCTCCCTGCTCGGCAGGGAGCCTGCTTCTCCCTCTCTCTCTGCCTGCCACTCTGCCTACTTGTGTTCTCTCTCTCTCTGTCAAATAAATAAATAAAATCTTTAAAAAAAATAAATAAAAAAAGGACTTTCATAGTAAAAAAAAAAAACAAAAAAGGACTCTCAGCATCTCCTGTTATACAGACATTAAATTTTCAAGTGATAATTGCTAAAACAGAAAACTGTCTGTTGAAACATGCTTCAAATGATTCCTGAGCAGTCAGTAAAGACTGATGTAAGAAAAAAAAAGGTTCTTTAACAAAGAGCTTCTTGAATTTATTACGTGACATCATAGTAATTTGGGATTCTTGCAGCACTGCGTCAGGTATCGTAGATGTTTACTCAGTCTTACTATTCTGTTGTTACAGGTTAAGATTTTAAAACAACCACCGCGTGCTGTCATCCCCCCAATTCTGCAGTATTCTCACTCTGTACTACGTGATGCAATCACGGCTGAGAATAAGTAACACCAGGGTGTCTCGCAATAGAAGAAACGGCCTGTTTAAACTTGTTTCTATTTCAAGGATGACAAATCTTGAGGTAGGCCTGGAGCTCTGAAGGGTTGCTGATAGCAACCCTGGGTAACAGAACATCTCGGTGTAGTCGTCTACGCAGGCAATTAAGTGATTTGAGTCGGGTACCATGGCAAATATTCCCGGTTCAAATAATACACAACCTTTTGCTTCCTTATACCTGGACAGTTACCCTAACTCTGTGGTGTGTCAAACCTACTCCATTTAAACATCTATTTACAATTCTGCCTCATGGTTCCCCGATTATCCTTAGATTCCTCTATAAAGAATGACACCATTTTATTTCCTCAGGCATATAATGCATAGCATAGAACTGCATGGTTTGTTTTTTTTGGGGGGTGGGGGTGGGCGAGGGGTGGGGTGGGGAGAGACTAACCTTTCTTTCCTTGGTTTTTACCCCTGTTCATCACATAAGTCAATCTACATCAATGTCCACAGAACATTGAGATGAGATGGATGTTGAGGGGTGAGGGACTCCAAAGATAGTATGAGGCCTACCAAAGAGAGACAACACCCCGCTCCAGTTCTGCAGCTACCACTCAACTCCCCCACTAATAGAAGTGTCTCATGGTCACTTCATGGGTGCTAGAAGAAAACCCCTAAGCCAGAAGCCGCAGGCAAAAAGCCATCTTCTTCTATTGTGATCTGATGAGCTTAAAAAACGTAATTTCTGTCAGTTCTTGGTGTTCCCCTTCACTCACCTCCGAATTGACTATTTTTATTGAATAGCCTGGTTATTTTCTCAACATGTAAACACACCATTAGGGTGCTCACAAGTGTATTGATTAAGAACAGTCCATTTTCTTCAGTGAGCACTGAATAAGATAACTCATGTACTTGGAGCTCTTTTAAGAGCTCAATGAAGTTTAGTTATTATTCTTTAAAAGATCTTTAGATATAGATACAGCTCATGTATTTTATTATCTTGGAATATTTTCTTTAGCAAAACAGCAACTAGGAAATGATTAACATTTTCCTAATGGTAATCAAAATTAGTTTTCAAGATGTTCTTGTAATGAGTACAATATTGCTATTTTAGCAATCCCATACAGATCTGTGAGAAGGAAGAATTTACCCTTTATCAGTTGATAAGGAGAAAAAAACCTTGAAGAATGTCTGCCTGTCTGTTTGTATTTGAAGGCATCTTCCCCAAATCATGAAAAGAGCCATATCCTATAGGACATATCTGGCTCACAGAAATTGCTAAAAACAAACACAAAAAAAACCCCACCACTCCATTTCTGTATTACTGTGAATTTTAAGCATTCCATAAAACATATTTTCTAGAAATTAATTAGAAAGCTAGGGAAATTTGGATATAAAGATTACGGAAAATTTTAAGGCTAAAGCCATTGATATACATATCTCACCATGGTTTGTGTTTTCATTTTGGCAAAAGACAGTATGTACCTACATAGCCAAATGGTGAATTTAGACAGGTTAAGTGAAGACTTTAGGTAGTTATCCCAAGGATCAAAAAAATATATACAACCAATTAATCTCCCAATGAAGGAGAAATCCTGGGGATTTTTTTCTTAAACTTGACTTACCTATACTGCATATTGACCTTAATGATAAACACTAAATTAAACTACTTTTCCCTCCAGAGCTGAACTGCTGTCTGTGGATAAGCTTCAACAATCTATTTAAACAACCAAGAATCTTGGAGGGAAGTCAGAACAACAGGAAAGGTGGAGTAGAAAGTATTAATCACTGGTGACTTCCCTATCATTCCCTTCCCTCTGGTATCATATATTAAAAGGCTCTGAAGCTTCATACAAAGCGATACCTCTGGATATTATAAAAGAAAGGAAGGAATGCACTGTATCATGAGTTTCCATCCTTCTCTATGCAGGAATTGGAAACATCTAAGAAAACAACTCTCAGTATCTGCAAACACACCCTTTTAGATGCTTGCTACAGAATATCTTTGAAACCTTGTGTCCCAGAGAGGGTCGGCAATGTGGGAATCAATCATACAGTAAAGGGTGAGAAACCAAGTGGATGGCAGCTGTGGTGATGAACTCTAAAAGGCATTAGAAAAATGTGGAACCTGTTTAAACAGTGAAGAAAGTAGGCGCATAACACTACTACTGCCATTTTCCATGCAAAGGACAAGTGACAGCTATACTCTGACTTTGGGAAGTACAAAGCACCACACATACACACTGCCAGGACAGAACCTACTCCTGCCATAATTTTCAGTCAATTGGCCTACCTGGAAAAATTACCCTTCCCCAGAGGTGTTTTCTACCTAACCAGTTTTTTTTTTTTTTTCATTATTTGAGATGGAATTAATTTAATGAGGTCTCTGCATTACTACAGGCTTTTATTTTCAACAATCCTTGCACAAAAATAAAAATTTGGCTTCTTTAAGAAATCTCAATCTATTGTTCAAATTGCAACGGGGCACTTTGTGATCAAGTGTGCCCAATTTTCAAAGGGTGAGAGGAAGCACCTTTTTCTTACTAACTTGGTTGGTGATACAGAAATTAAACCCACCTCCAAATAAACCCAAAGCTACCAACAATGTATAGCTCTCCTTTTCCCACCCCCACTTTGCACTTCTGAAGAGAAACACAGGCACGTCTCAGGGTGAGGATGACTATGAGGTTGGTCAAGGTGAGATTATGATAAACTTTATCTGACAAGCTCAGCAAACATTTGGATGCCGAAGAGGATAGTGTGGGCAATCCGCTGCTCGGAACTCAAGGTTTGAGTTTCCGAATTCCGTACTGATTTGCCTTTGGACACGTCATTAGCTCTTCCCTTATTTCATTACGGGCACCTCCTCCCCCCGGCTCCCCACTCCCATTCTTGGGAAGTTTTTGAGAACTTCCAAGAGAGTTACAAGTGCAGTATAAGCACGGTAATTCCCAAGGTACTCAGATTGCCTTACCAACGTTTACACAGTAGGATTCAACAAGTTTAAGAGGAAAAAAAAGGAGGGGGGAGGGAAGGTAAATTGGATTGACACGTTTAATTAAATTAATCGTTTGCTCTTCTTTTACCATTTGGCACCAAGTCCATCTGCCCCTGCTCCTCCCCCCCCTCCCCTTTCTTTACAGTGGCGGCCGCGGACTTGAGCCCGGTTTGACTGGTAAGGATTTCAGGGAAACGTAGCAAACCTCGACAAACCCCGCGGTCGGGCAGCGCAGGAGTCCGGGGCGAGCCCGACGGATGCTAAGATGGCAGAGGCGCCCCGCGCCCCCCCTCCTCCCCACCCCCCGCCCCAGCCTCCGCATAAGCTTTCATTTTTACTTGCTTTTCAGCATTCGCCGGTGCAAATACTTCAAACCTCAGCGTCGCACCAAGAATTTAAACTAATTACTTTGGCCTGTGAAGTGTGAACAGACAAAATCCTTAGCGGGCACGAAAATGCCTGGCTGCACCTCTGGCTAACAGAAGGCGTGTTACCAACAAGAGCATTTAAGAAACTGAATCCTTTAACATAACAAATCAACGTAATCACTGCCTACAGGCAGCACTCAAGCAACTCCAACCCGAAGTTGCCCTACAGTTCTGAAGTCTGTCACAGGTTCGGACAGGCAGAAGAGGGGTCGGAGGGGTGGGGGGTGGCTAGCTCCCTCTAAGGCGCTGTTTAAGAAATTTTGTTTCATATTCTTTCTAAGAGTTTCAGTCTTAGGAGACGGTTTTGGAAATGCACCCTGGCATTCACTTTCGTTCTAAACGTCTCTTCTTCCCTTCTAATGCTTTGTAAGTAACCACCACCCATTCAAGGGATTTCATCTGCTGAATTGCCAACGTGGTCGAGTAAAAAAGGTGGCTCTCCTGAGGGTCTCATGTTTCCGTAGTGGTTGCTAACACAAAGTAACTACTTACTGTTGCTTTAAAAACCTCAATATTACAACTCTGATTTTTATATCTTTTTGTTTACTGGGGAAAATTCTAGGAAGGGACCACGTGGAAGTCAAGTAACCGCAAGGTCTTAACAAAGCACTTTGTTAAGAAGTTTGCTTTGCACAGCTATAGAACATCAATCAGGATTTACATATGAAAAAGCACAAAGTGTAGAACTCTATAGCAAGCAAGCTAAGCAAATTTGCACTTTGATTTTTTTGTGATGTTGTCTGTCAAATCCCCAACCCAGGCCCCAATCATCCCCCCCCACCCCAGTTACAAAACACCTAGACTATTATCGATTACCAAAAAAAGTAAAATTATACTCTAAAATGAAGAACCAAATATCCAGTAAACTGGTGCTTTATTCTAATCGGAAAGGTTTGGATCTTATTTTACCTGTTGCATTATTGTTAGAAACGTTTCAACAGTTAAGAAAATACTGAACGTTCAATTTTAAATGTAAAACTATAGACACATTTTCAAGTACATCATTCCACTTACAGTATCATATCAAAGCTACATTTAACACATTTTAAAACTTTAGAAAACTTTTACGTGTAGAAATAGAAACGAATAGGTAAAGGTTTTTTTGTTTTTTTTTTTTTAACTTACTCTTTCTCTTAAAAGAAGTAGGCACGCCAAGTAATTGAACTCCTTGGAGGATGAAGTAAAATGAAAAAGCAAGTTCAGGCACTCAGACCTGTCTATTTAAAGTTTAAAAGTCTGCTGCTGTTTGGTACTTTCTTCACTCCTTCCCCCTAATGAAAGAAAAGTGCTGATACCTCGTAAAAGCTTTTTTCTAATTGGAGCACAGAGCTTTTAAAAGTTTCAAGCCACTGACTCAACGAGGAGGAGGGGCTGGAGGAGGGGAGGGGCAGAGGAAAGGCGGGGAGGAGAGTGGGGAGGAGGCCGGTGAACGTGGAAGGGTGGGGGAGAAAAGGCTCAGAGGAATAGCCAGGTTCAGATCAAGTTGTAGTTTAAATTTGCTGACGAGAAAAATGGAATAGCATTCGAGACGTGAATGCCACTACTTGTAGCTACTCTTTATAGATAGCAATTACTGGTTTTAGTTAGTGCTTGTTTCACCAAAAGTCCAGGGATAATAAAAAGTTCTGTATTTTACAATACTACAATCTTTTCTTCTATTATATATATATATATTGCATGTTTCATGTTGCAGTAAATAAAAATGGTGGAACAGAGTTTAGCCAGTGCAAACTTGTTTGATATTGGCTAAGGTGTGTGAAGTTAAAGGTGGGTGTGAGTTATTTGATGATCTAATTCCTTTCCTCTTAATTTAAGTAGGGACAATTAACAAAGGAAATGGTGGGATGGGAGAGAGACATTGCAAAAATGAACATATATGGTGGTATGCCCATCCCAAATCTACCTTCCAACCCCCCCCCCCCGACTGCTTTGAATTTTTACTCTTTCTTTCAGTTTAGCAAAAACTAGTTTTATATTTACAACTGTATTGTATATAAAACATTTTGACTGTGAGTTCGTGGTATCTGACCTCTACCAGATCTTTGAGGAACCGAAAATTTATAATATCTCAGTTCCATTCATGGCAATGCATTAAAAAATAATGCATTTGCAGTGAAATGTCAGGATTTTTTTTTTTTTAATGAAATACCCACATGTAAGTTGGCATTAAGTGGATCCCAAAACTATTGACCCTCCTGGTGACCATCTCCCTCTCCAAAACCCACTGTAGAGTTTTTTGACCAATGACAGCAGAACTGTGCATACAATTTTTAGATGATTTTCCTCCACTTCCCTCTTCAGCATTCTGCATTAAGGTTTATAATAGCCTGAGTTATGTTGCCTCATTCTTAGAGTGGGTACTCCTTTGAGGACTCCCCAGATGCCATGCCAGAGGGCTGCGGTAGGACAGTTCCCCATAAACAGGCTTCAGTGATGCTCCTGAAGTTGGGCAGGGAAATCTCTTGGCCATTATTTTCTGGAAACAAAGCAAACTCATCTAGCCTGAATATTCCTTACTCTTTTCTCACTAATACAAGTACCAAGAAAAGGAGATGGCAAATATTTCCTGACAGATACCTTTCCCTACTTTCATTAAAATGATTATAAAACACCTTTTGAAATGTTGTTATTTTAAGACACAATTTTGCTCTCATTTGCTGGGCTATACTATTTCCAAGCGTACATTTTTCTTTAAGTTGAAGAAGGTGAATAAAGAAGTAGAAATCGTAATCTGACTTTCATATCTCCAAGCTCAGCAACCCATGAATATTGCTTTGGTCTTGTATATATATCGTCCTGTCCTTCACATGAGTCTATTGTGTTGTCCTAACTGAAAATTATTGTATTCAATTCAGAAAACATTCATGAAAATGTGATTTATTCTCTTTATTATAAGAAACTCTGCTTCCCCCCTTTAAAAAAAAAAAAGTCTGTGCTTCATTTAGTTTACATTACTATGTGTTTTTCTTTAGTAAAATTATTTATCAAGTACAATTATTATTGAATTTATTCATTCTATTTTAAAAATTTCCTAAAATGCTAATTCAGAATTAGTTGCATGATTGAAAAGTTGTGATTATTTTATAACAAGGTTTTTTAAACAAAAAATTGTGTTTGTTTTCAATTATGTTTTGTTAGTGTACAAAAGAATATTGATGTTTAAGTATTCTCTTACCTTTTCTTTTTAGTCTATGCTATATGACCAACTTGAAATAAAACTAAAGAATTTCTTTATACCAAATTAAGTTATTCATGGATATCACTTGAACCATTTCCTAAGCCAAAGGGATTAGTGAAAGCATGAGCCAGTAATTAAATATTCTCTTAACATATGGAATATACTATATCTTTTATTTCTAAAATGATTTTCACAGAATCATTCCTAAAAGACACTCTATGTGATTTTCTCTTCTTTTGGAATAATTCTACCAAAATGTGATCCTATAAGTAAAAATGCTCAAGGGGAGGTGGGTTACTGTGAATGGCTTCCCTGTTAGAACACTGACAACCAGTTCTCTCTCGTGAACACCTACCAGCTTCTCCAAGTGCCTGGTAGAAACTCCTACTATAATTCTTACTCTAGCAGTGCTGATGAGTTACATTTTGACCAGTAATGTACTTTTATTTTATTTTTTTTAAAGATTTTATTTATTTCAGAGAGAGTGAGCGAGAGAGAAAGCACAAACAGGGGTAGGGGCAGAGGAAGAGGAAAAACAGACTTCCCGCTGAGTGGGGAGCCCGGCATGGGGCTCGGGGCTCCATCCCAGGACCCTGGGATCATGACCTGAGCCCAAGGCAGGCACTTAACTGACTGAGCCACCAGGCGCCCCAGTCATGTACTTTTATAAAGAATCTCACTTACCTGAACTTAGAAGCTTGTCTTGATTGAAATGTTCTGTAAAAATTGTGGGACAGATTTCTTTAAATATGTTTTTCTCGTATTCTCAGAAATACTAATGCCATTTCATCAATATAAACACTGACTTCCGAGAACTGTAATTTCTCTGATTGCTAGGTCTTGTCTGTGCAGAAGAAATGGACGCAGTCTGATTTGCTAGTCAGGCACTACTGCTCTTGAGGGCTGAGGGACAGTCACTTACAGTTGCCGTCATCTGCACAGCCTCTTCAGGCACCACCATGGGCCAGCCTTAGAGTCTGCTGTATCCTTGTTGCTCTGTGGGTTGAAAAATGCACGTTATTGGCACAGTAGAGAATAGACTCTTTTTCAGAACTGTGAGGATTTCTTAATATGAGAACCAACTGTATTTTTGGATTTTTACCTTTATTCCAAAATACCAACTTCTGGAATTTTTAAAGAGATGAACAGATGGATTCGTTTTTAAGGACTTAAAATGCCTATCTCACATAAACAGTGGTGGATTACTCTCATTTCAACGAGTAGTATAAACATCCAAAAATAATTGGTGGCTGTAGATTGGAGATGAGTAAGGAGAACATTGTACTGGTAGAGGAATGAGTTATGGGAACTTGAACTAGGCTACTAGGAGTAAGAAAGATAAAGGAAAATAGAATTATCAGAACTTGATGACAGATTGAATGAGGAGGACAAGGGAGAGAAGGTGTGGAAGCAGAGTTTGGAGTTTTGATTGGGAAAATGTTACTAACACAAAAAAGGAAGTCTGGATTAGGAACTGATTTGCTGAAAGAGATGTAATGATTTTGATTTGGAGTATTTTAGTATGAAGAAGTGAAACATCTAGGTAAAGATATCTCACTAGAAATTTAAAATATTGGCTATGGAGTTCAGGTTAAAGTTGTTATAAGATTTGGGATTATACGCATAGAACTGATGTTTGAAAATAACAGGTACAGATGAGATTACTAAGAGATATGATGATTTAGGCTATGTGCCAAAAAGCCACACACACACAGCCCGAGTGGATTTCCTCATTTAATGTAAGCAAATAAAAAAAAAAGAAAAAAGAGGCAAGGTAGAATCTGGGAAAGAGAAGGGTATTTAGAATGACCACAAGGGCTTATTTGTAAGGAAATATCACCTAAGTACTGGGAGAGTTTCAACTTTGAAAAAAGGACATTTATTCCTTTAAAACAAGAGTGAATGCAGAGCATAAAGAAAAAAAAAAAAACGTTTTGGGGTGGAGAGCATGAGCATTAGGAAGCTAGGGTTTGAAGATAACTTCTCAAAATGGTGAGGTTATCAGCTGACTACAAATGAAGAGTGAGTTGAGCAGAGTTGAAGGTTGCAAGACCTCTGGAGGACTCCGCACAGATGAATCAAAGGATTATCTAAAACAGGGAGGGTCTAGGGTGATTATGTATTGGAGTAAAATGGCATTGTTTTATAGATTTCCTTTTATTAGCATCAGAATAATCCTTTCTATGCCCCAAATTTCCATTTTATCTAATAATGATTGGACAGTAAGGAAGCAGAAGTTAATTTGGACCTCAATAATACGCAAGTTCAGAAATACTCTACCTAAATTGGTAAAACCAGCCATAAAATGTGTTCTTAATGTGACGGTTGATCAATCATACTTCCTTTAGAACAGTGAAGATTTCCCAACATATTACTGACCTGTGCTAGAATCCTTTTTCAGTAGATGTATTTCTGGGGTCTGACAATTTGCTTCATAACTCCAGAGAATTCACTTAACTGAGACTTGCTTCCCATTATTTAGCATTCTATCATCCTTGAGAGAGATTTCAGGATCAAAGTTTGTCTCCACCTGGGTAAAATCTGAACTTATTCTGATAGATAGACCACCTCTCCACCTCTATCTCCAAGTATATCTTACTGTGAGGCTACATACAAAAAAAAAAAAAGATTTGTCAAAGGAAGAATTGTTTTGTTTTGTTCTGTTTTGTTTAATGAGAGAGTCCCAGCCAGTGGATAAATTTGTCTTTGGCTCCACCTTCTGTACAAAGTGAAAATGAACATCACCAGAAGTAACTGGTAAATCATTTAATACTTTGACTTACAAAAAATTTTGTCTTTTTAAAATTAAGCTTGGTTCATTTTTTATGATCATTTTTTAATGTTTATATTCCTTCATGCAGCAAATATTTCCTATGTTCTGAGGAACTATGCTAGTGACGATTTTTTAGTTATGCAGTGAAAACAAAAACAGTATTAGGTTGAAATTCATATAGCTTTAGGGTTTGAGTTTTCTTTAACTGAATTTTGAAAAAGTGACCAAATAATTTTTGGAAAAATATTAGTTTTTTTTCTTAAAGGAACATGTTCTTTTTTCTAAGGTTCTACAGGGAGTTGCTATTTTTAAGCATCCTATTAATGCTGTGTCCCCTTTAAAAAACTACCAGAAGCAAAGCTAGAAGTTTTGGATCTGAAACTATTGATTTTGCACATATATTAATTTATATTAAGGAGACACATTAAGGCATTTGGACAGACTGACAGTTGGCTATTTCCTCTAACAATTTAAGTCAGCTAAAGCTCATCTAACAATGAGAAAATATTGTAGTATTTTAAGCCAAAGAAAATGAACATTATTTAATTAATTAAAAATCATTCAGCAAAATAGTTATCTCATCAATATAATCATTCACCATCATTTTATATTTGGCATTGTACTGAATGCAGTGGAAATTTGGAGAACAGAGAGAATATTTTATAAGAACAGGTGATTCCTTTATATGCAAAATGTTTGCAAACAATCAACATGAGCAAACATATAGTTATAATAACAAATGCATGAACAAAATTATTCACATACGTGTTGAGTTGATGCCAAAGAAAGGGGAAAGACATCATTTCTTCAGAAGTCAGCTGATAAAAATTCCCAAATGAAATATTTATATGCTTGGTTATAGCACCACTTACTAAAGTCGTTAAAATGCCCTTCTGTTGTATGTCTAAGCCTGCTTTGGTGTACAGGGAAAGGTACCTATGGGCAGCTTTTATACAGTACATGTCCTTCACGGACACCACCAAAGTTAATAGAGTTTTCATTTAGGATAGCATGAAACAACACAATTATCTATAAGAAATTATGTTTCATAATCACTGACCTCTACCTCTGAAACTAATAATACATTATATGTTAATTAATTGAATTTAAATTTAAAATTAAAAAAAAAGAAATTATGTTTCATAGTAACAATAAATTCTGTATGTAGTGAAAGTATTATAGCCCACATAACTCTAAGAATGACAAAATTAACAAACTCCGTAAGACCTTAAGAGAGCCTCCAGTTTTCTTATTAATTAATTATTTGCTGCTGGAAATGAGTAGTACTTTAGTGTCAGGTGGGTACTGATATAAAAACAAAGTCCAAAACTGTTGTAGCAAATTTAGTATGTTTGGAAGGTGTAGGTGCCTTTTTAAAGTCTTGAAGATTCATGTAGTCACCTACAACAAAACACTAGAGGTCAGAGCCAGCACAATATAAAGTCGGAATATTACCACCCAGTGAAGTATGGTTTAAGGCCGCTCAAAGCTCTTTCAGACCAAAACCATCTTCCCTAGTCATTCACTATGGAGGGTAGATGTTCCACCTTAAAGTTTTACCTGTGGATTAAGACCTTGGAGTCCTTAAGGAGGTGACAAGGTACCTATGGGCAATTTAACAAAAAATTAATTTACCATTGTGACTTACATTAAAAATCTGGGGATATAAATTTGTGCCATGTGCCATGACCTTAGTGCCAGATTAAAATACAAGCTTTTAGACCAAGGTCAGCCTCACATTTAGACACTTTTTAAGCACTTAGTAGTAGGCAGGGACTGAACATTTTGTATAACTTGGTGTGTATTCTCTATGAAGTCCCAACTTTGTTCTTTGTAGGTGCTGAGACCACCCCTTCAGGTGAAAAGAAGTGACGATATTCCAGAAACAGCACTCATATTGTAATACAAAGACTTGGCCCCCCGATATCCTCCAAACCAATGACTGGACACAGAACGAAGGGTCAAGTAACTAGTTTCTTACATCCTGTTCATGCGAAATTATAGCCAATGTACATTTGTTGAATACCACTAAGTTCATCAAGAAGAGCCTATTTCTAACATTCATTTTGCTGATTAGCAAACCACTAATTTCACTAGTGAAAATCCCTACCTAACATTTGGTGTGTTTCAAGGACATGGATACAGAAGCACTGGTAGTTCTCTCTGAGGTGGCCTTTCTGATGTGTGTTTGCCACCCAGCCCCAGACCATGAATTCTTGATTAAGTATCCAGATTCTACATGTAACTTCAACCAACCAACACACACATTCATAGCACTGTATCTTTGCTGAAGTTTTAAAAAGCGAATCATAAAACAGGAAAAGTATGCATCCCTTAGGTAGTACAATTTAGTATACTAGAAAATGGACTTAGCTTTTGGGATTCCTGGTGGTAAGAGGGTAAGAGAAAGCCAGGAATTGAAAGCAGGTGCCAGAAGAATTGGAGCATATTAAGAACACATAGGGATATTTTAACAATTTTACATTTGCATGGCCCCATCTCAAGAAGTTATGCATTTACTCCTTAAAAAAAGGCATGGATATTTTAAATGCTTTTAGTTTAAAGTTAATATGCGTTCTTAATACTTCATAACACTTTATGTTTACTTTCATAAGTAACTTGAATCCTACATCATATAAGTCCAGATTTACTCATATTCAATGGGTTTTCCTTCATGTTCCACACTGACCTTCTCCACCCCACACCCCTGACATTTTCCCAACCCTGGATCATTCATGTTGAAATACTAGTAGGCAGGTTGTTATCACCTGACTTCTGATCTTGCAAGCAGCATGGATAGTCTCCTGACAATCTTGTTTTATAAAATTCCTAGTCAAAATAGCAGACTTGGTATGTTTGAAAGGGTCAGGTGACTTTTTAATCTATTAGAGATTCATGCAGTATTGGGTGGAATTCATTCCAGTAATCAATTTCCCTTCTGTAATTTGAGTAGTTCTTTTATTTTCATTCTTGAGTAAAACACTCATGGTTTTTAAATATTGAAATTTAAAATATTAAGGTGTGGAAAGTGAAAGAAATCAAGTTATTATTACAGGTAACAGAGTATTTTTTTTTTAAATTCTGAAGCATTAATAGACGCAATGAATGTACTTCAGTGATATAATTCTTCATTCATGGATTTGTATATAAAGATTTTCAGTAACTTACTTGGCTTCTTTGAAATAGTTTAGTCAGTGGGAAAAAGAGTACAGAGTTGTGAATCAGACCTTTTGATTATGCCCATCCATAAAAAGAGCACATTGTGTGTTTAGATTAAATTCTAAAATATAGCCAGCTTTAACAGATATTTTTAATGAATTGACCACTAAACCAGATAGGACATAAAATCAATCTTTATTTTGGACCTTAATTAGGCAATGAAAACTGCAATTTTGGATTCAGATTCAAGAAACAGTTATAGAAACCTATTATGTCTTTAATATTTCTGTGGTTTTACCTAAAGGCAATCCTAATTAAGTCAGATTCATTTGGAGGGGCTTCCAATATCCTTAAATATGAAGACATGCTAAAGCCAAATTATAAAATGCTTGATATACTTTAATATTTAAATTAACTAGTTAATAATTTTAATATAAAACCCCACAAAGCTATATAATTTACTATTCATATCACAAATTATAGGATATATTTAAAACAATATAAAATTGCCTAATAGTTCATCATGAGGCAAGATGAGCCCATAATGCTTAAAGGTTTTTGATGACTACAGTCTTCTTTTCAAATGTCAGTTTATCTAACCATATGTATAACCTTATTTGGAAATGATATCAAAACTCCACAGTTGAGGCCTTTCCTGAAGAGAAGGCCCAGACCAAATGGCCCTTCTGATACTGGCCTTTCTGTTTAACTCCTACTCTGTGCCCTGGCCTCTTAGTAAAAAGATCCGGATTCCAGGCTAGGAGTTGAAGCTTCTCCTTTGCCATTGACTTGCTAGTCACTTTTGCTTTGGATAATTCCCTCTCTTTTCTACCAACTTTTTGATGTGTAACATACCTATAGAAGAGTGAACATATCCTACATGTGTCATTTGAAGGATTTTTGCAAATCAGATACATCTGTTTAACCAGCAATCCTATCAAAACTGGAAAATTACATCAGCATCATCCCCATAGCTTTCCTTGAAGCCCCTTTCTTTCATTAGTTCCCCCATAGGGTAATCACTATCCAGTCTTTCTTATTTTTCCCTCCTCTCTTTAATTAAATGGAATCTTAAAGAATGTGCTTTTTTGCTGTCTGGCTTCTTTCAGTTTAATCTATACCTCTGTAGAAAGTTATAGGTCATTCATTATTATTGATCAGTCATATACTCTTGTATGAAATACCACTGTTTATTTTTTCTACCTTTAGTGGACTTTTGGGTAATTTCCAATTTTTGGATTTTACAAATAAAAATTCTCTGAACATTCTAGTACATGTCTTTTGAGTTTTATGTCATTTTTTACTGATTTGTAAGAGCCCTTTATTTATTTAATGGGTCCTTTTGTTCAGTATATTGTGAAAAGCTTTTCTTCCTCTGGTTGCCTTTTTACTCTCTTAATGGTTTCTCCTGATAAGGAGAAATTTCTAGACTTAATATACTCTAAATTGTCAATCTTTTCTTTACAATTAGGATCTTTTGTAATCTTTTAAAGAAATCTTTGCCTACTCCAACTAAAATCAAGAAGATATTCTCCCATGTTTTCTTCTGTAAGTTTTATTGTTTTACCTTTCACCTTTAGATCGGCAATACCTGTGAAATTAACTTTGTGTATGGCATAAAGTAGAGGTCAAATTACATTTTTGTCGATATAGAAATTTAGCTTATGCAGCATCATTTATTAAAAAGACCATCCTTGGGGTGCTTTGGTGGCTTAGTGGGTTAAACGTTTGCCTTTGGTTCAGGTCATGATCCCAGAGTTCTGGGATTGAGCCCCTTTGTTGGGCTCCCTGATCAGTGGGGAGCCTGCTTCTCCCTCTCCCTCTGTCCTTCCCCCTGCTCATGCTCTCTCTCTCTCTCTCTCAAGTAAATAAATAAATAAAATCTTAAAAAAAAATAAAAAGATCATCCTTTTTCCATTGTACTGCAGTGTTCTCTCAGTGGTAAATCAGCTGACTATATATGTCTTGGTCTATTTCTGAAAACTCTCCATTCTGTTCCATTGGTCAGTTTGTCTATCTTTGTACCAATAACATGTTCTCTTAGTTACTAATCTTTTATGAAAGGTCTTGACATATGATAGTATAAGTATTGCAGCTTTGTTTTACTTTTTCAGATGGTGTTGGCTGTACTTGGCCCTGCATTTTCATACGATGTTTTAAAAAATCATCTCATTTTTCAAATACATACAAAATAAAAGATAAATAAGAAAAAAAAATGTTAATGTTCTTATTGGGATGGCATTAGGATGATTCTATAGATTTTTATTCTTTATTTTGCCTCATCTTCAAGGGTATTTTCACTGGATATAGAATTTGGGGTTGACAGTTTTTTCTGTTAAGCACTTGCATGCATCATGTTCCACTCTTTCCTAGCCTCATAGTATCTGAGAAGTGAGCTATTAATTGGATTATTATTCTTGTATATGTAAAGTGTCATTTTTTCTTGCTGCTCATAAGATTTGCTCTTTATCTTTGGTTTTCAATTATACAACTATTGTAACTGAAAATTTCTGTCTTTCATCAAATTTGGGAATTGGAGGCCATTACATCTTCAGCTGAAAAAAGTGTTTTTTTTCTGCTACATTCTCATTCTCATGTCTGTTTTGGACTATGATGTATACAGAACTATGTACTATCATCTAACAGGACACTGAGGCTTTGTTCATTTTTTTTCCTCCCTATTTTCATATTGGATAATTTCTTTTGATCTATCTTCAAGTTCATTTGCTTTTTCTTCTGTCATCTCCATTCTGCTGAGTCCACCATTGATAATTTTTTTTAACATATTTTTTTTTGGTTCTAAAATTTTCATTTGTTTTTTCCTTTATCATTTTTATTTCTCTGCTGAGATTTCATATCTTTTTATTCAATTGTGAACATATTTTGTTTTACTTCATTGAAGTTAGTTAAAATAGCCACTTTAAAACTCTTAACTTCTAATACTAACATTTGGGACATCTTAGGGCTGCTCTTAGTTGATTTTCTTTTCTATTTCAGTGTGTTCCATTTATCTGGTTTTTCATGTCAGGCAATTTTAAAATTATACCCTAGAAATGATAAGTGTTAAGTTTTTGAGATTCTGGATTCTGTTATTTTCCTCTGTTGTGTGTTATTTCTTTTGTTTTAGCCGGCAATTATCTTATTGGAATTTTTGTAGGATAAAATTATTTTAGAGCTGAACTAGGACATCTCTATGTTTATCTTAGGGACATCTGGAAGTCTGTCACCTAATCTTGGCCAAGAAAAGATCAGTGAGCTAACTAATAATTTATAATATGCTGTTTTAGGTTCAAAACTCCCCCTGGAGCCACCCAAGATTGACTTGTTTGTGGATGAATTATACCTGGCATGACCAGTTAAACTTTTGAGCTTGGCTTTTATTCCTAAAAGAACAT
Organism: Phoca vitulina; assembly: GCF_004348235.1. Taxonomy (NCBI): domain Eukaryota; kingdom Metazoa; phylum Chordata; class Mammalia; order Carnivora; family Phocidae; genus Phoca; species Phoca vitulina. Next base: position 41,067,827 of record NW_022589712.1, read on the forward strand.
TAAAGGGCCACTGAAAATTTCTGGGCAGGGTCTCCTGAAACCAAGACTTAGCAGAGAAATCTTGGCAATTCAATCCCAAGATGAAACACATACTCATTTTGTGAGAGTGACAGAGCCTGGGGAGCTGAAGGTTTCACACATGCTTAGTGCTTGCTTTTTTTTTTTTTTGCCTCCCACCCCATCCTCCCCTTCTCTTGAACCGTATTTCCTTTGCCTTCAATAAATGTCTTACATGAGTATGCTCCGTGGAGTCTTGTAAATCCTTTCAGTTATCTAACCTATTGTAACCTATGCAAAATTGAACTGCTAATTCTGTTTCTTGGGTAGCAGCATTTCAATTACTATTGGCCAGGATCCTTCTAACTGTTCCACACATGTGTGATTAAGGTGTCAGTCAAAGATATGGGCAGGACGAATTTGAGCAACCCCTTTCTGATTTTTTCCTTCCAAAATTTACCTACTCTCTTCAATGGTCACAGTTTTCCGAGCTTCAGTTTTATGGCTTGCCAGGCTGTTTTCCATCCCAACCCCAGTGCATCCAGCACCATCTGCACTTGGCCTCCAGCTGAAAGTTGCAAAAAAGGGGAACTCACTTGATGGAACTCCATTTTTCTAGACAAGTACATAGTCGATCTTATTCTGTTTGCTCTCCAGTGCTGTAAGGAGCTGCTATTTGTATTAGGTCTAGATTTTATGGTTGTTTTCTGTGGAGGATTCAGGCTGGTTTGATCTTACTCTATCATTATAGGAAGTGGAACTGCTCTCATGAGATTTTTAAACTATTGCCTTTTTTTAAAAAAAAATTATTTTTTTAAAAAAAGTGGTACATTTTAGTTTGTTTGATACACAAAACTTATTAGAAACCCTGAGCTAATGGAATGTTTAGAACCAGAGCATTTAAAGGAGAGTTTGTCTTATCCTAAGAATAATTATGAATCCATTTGTTCAGAAAAAATATTTTTACCAAAAAATAAAAGCTTCATCAGTTGTCTGCTAATTCTAACTAAGTGGTCTAATGATGTATTTGACTCACTACAGTCCTAGCATTATTGGATAATGACAAATAGATGCCAATTACATCTAGGGGAAAAAAAAGCTTGCTATATATAATACATGAATATAGTCTCTTCTTCCTTTTCATTATGTTACTATACAATCTTATTTAATCCAATGAGGTAGGTATTGTATATCTATTTAACAGATGACCAAACAGATGTTCTGGGAAGTTAAGTAACCTGCCCAAAGTCACGCTACTAAACGATAAGGCCTGGTCTATTTGATTTCTAAGTCTGAGCTCTTAGTTATATATAATACATGATTAACTACTGTGAGTTAATTGGTATTTATAAGGGTGTGTGTGTGTGTGTTTGTGTGTATGCTTTTAGTATATTTTTAGTAAGTGATATTCCTGGCAGAGGGAAAAAAAGCATTACTGAAGGGAAGTACACTGGCAAATGCTAACAACTTTACAAATTTCTTGTGAATAATGGTATTAAATTTATCAGCAAATGAATATGGTTTTTATGAGGCATATAAACAAGTTTATAATAAACCATAATTATTCAGTTTTCTTTAGTATATTTAAAATAATTATGTCCTATAGTTAGTACCTCTGGAAGCACAGATATATTTCATAGTATTGTAGGAAGATCTATAAGGCAGAATGGCAAACTATGATCCACAGGCCAAATCCTGCCCACCATTTATTTTTGTAAGTAAAATTTTATGTTATGATATTTTATTGGAATACAATCATGATTATTTTTGTACTTATTATCTATGGCTGTTTTTAAGCTATAATGGCAGAGGTGAGTAATTGTAGCCAATACAATATGACCCCCGAAACTAAAATATTCACACTCTGACTCTTAGCAGAGACAATTTGCCAACCCCTACTCTTAAAGTATCCTTGCGATTCTCTAGTTTTTCTCTCTCCCATCCTCCACCTTCCCATTTTATTAATAAGGTACTTGAGATCCAAAGAGGCCTAGTAACAAATGAATTGTATATCTAGGACTAGAACCCAGGTCCCTTATTTCTCAGTTTGGAACTTTGAATTAAATCTTTCTTTCTTTCTTTTTCTTTTTCTTTCTTTCTTTCTTTTTTTTTTTTTTAGGCTCATGTTTATAGAAAGACATGGTTTTCTGATCTCTGTGTGAATTTTATTCCGGTCTTTCTCTAAATCATTTCCCACATGATGAATTAGGTTTATAAGCTAGGAAAGTATTTCCTTCAGGTTCACAAACACAGAATCAAATCACAGAACAGCCTGTTTTAAAAGGCTACATTTTTACACAAACAGTACATGATTTGGTAGGCTAATATTTAGAAGACCAATGTCAGTGGGTAGAAACAGTTTGTTCACTTTATACCTGCTTGTCTTAAGTTACCTTACCTTCATATTTGCTGAAATTTTCAGATGTGTAATTGATCTGTCTAAAGGTGGTTGCTGGTTATCATGCTAATTTCCAAAGCTTTAAGACTGATAGTGAAACATTTCAGAAAGTTAACCGTCATATATTTAAGAAGAAAAATACTGCTGGAACAGGTGTCATTCTAATGTAGTATGTGCATGAATTTGCCCTTTGTTTCCAAAGTGTAAGGTTTTACTTTTAACATTGATTCCTTCTAAAAACCAAATGAAGATTTGGACAGAAGACTTCAAGCTTTTGTGTATATATGCTAAACCTGTATCTTTAGGCACAGATCATGATAATGGGACAGCAGATGCAGCTGCACAATGAAAAAGCATTTTTATCATTAAAATATTATCTAAACATTATTCACAAAGGCTTTTACTTACATCACTGGAATGCCTCTAACTTTAAGTAGGCTCTAGAATAGTTATTCACAAAGGCTTTTACTTATAACATTGGAACCCCTCTGACTTTAAATAGGCTCTATAGTAGTGGTGTAACATTTGCAGAATATGATATTTAATTGGTGAACTTTATTAAATGCAGATGATTGGGATCCACCAGAGGTATAGTGACTCTGAATCTTGGGGTGGGAACAGTTGCATGTACCTTAAAGATTTAAGGGTCAGAACTGTTCAGGGCGGAATGAGAGAGAAGAAGGCTAACTGAAGACAAAGCATAAGCTGACACCTGCAACCTCCCCTCGCTCCCTACTACTGGGTGGGACATGTGACATTCTTCCAGGAATCTCCCAACTATCTTAATGTTAATGCCTTGCTAGAGGGGAAAACACCCTTAATTGGACAATGGCATGGCCTCTGGTATCTTGTAGGTCTTTTTTAATCCTTTTAAAACCTCCCTTTTCCATACTTCCCCCAACTCCAAGTATATACAATCAGCCACTCCTCATGACCCGGTGCCGCAGCTCTTTTTGCCCATGGGTCCTGTCCCCGTGCTTTAATAAAACAACCATTTTGCACACACAAAAAAGATCTGCATGTGACTCTGAATCACAGCAAAGTCCCTCTGGTAATGAGGAGACTGTTTTCATCTGACAATCTAGAAAACTGAGTTCTAATCCTGACTATCCTGTTAAGTTATAATGTGGCCTTGGACAAGTCACTTAGGTAGCAAATAAACAGGGCGGAAGGGCTGCTTTTGAAAGTTCTTGCCTTTCTCCAGAGTTGTTCAATTTCTTTAGTTTTCTCATCTGTGAAACTGGGATGATACTACTATCCACCTTGCAATTCTTATGAGAATTAAGATCATGCAGATACTTGATTTTGGCTCAAGTAGTGATCCCAGGATACTGAGATCGAGCTCTGCATATAGTACCTGGCACATAGTAAGAACCCAGTAAAAGTTAATTCATTAGACTTACTATGATCATTATTAGTGCTGATGCCAAAATGACTTAGAACTATAATTCAATATACTAGACATACTATTGGGATGCCTGGGTGGCTCAGTCGGTTAAGCGTCTGCCTTCAGCTCAGGTCATGATCCCAGGGTCCTGGGATCGAGCCCCGCCTGCATTGGGCTCCCTGCTCAGCAGGGAGCCTGTTCCTCCCTCTGCTGCTCTTCCTGCTTGTGCTCTCTCTCTATGTCAAATAAATAAATAAAATCTTTAAAAAAAATTAAAAAAAATTTTTTTAAAAATAGACATACTATTTAACGCCTACAAAACCAAGAAAGAGCTAGCCTTGTTCATTTGCTCATTTATTCATCATTTATTACAACAAATAATCACTGTGGCCTGCCAGGATCCAGGCACTGCACTCCCCTGCACTGATACAATGTTGAATATTATGGAGTCTCTGACCTCAAGACACTTATATCCCAGTGGAAGATAAAGACCAAAAAACCAACTCAATATTCCTATAGTTTTCCCTTTGAAGTACACTCACTTCACTGAGAAAATAAACTGACAATACTATGGGGCAGCGCTAGGATCCTGTTCTTCCCTAATGAAACACACAATGCATTGCTCATGCTCAAATACTCAACAAGGGAGAGATATAATGGCTGTTTTCAACAATTTGCAGTGTAATTTTGGCATTATCATAGAATTTTTATCTACCTTGTCAAAAGACATAGTAGTCAAGCAACAAGCTGCTGCTTTTACTAAAAAAAAAAAAGGCCTAAACACTTGGTAAAAAGCCATTTCATCTACTTCCACAAAGATGATAATAATTTCCATTAGGTAGTTTTATCTCTCTTCTTGAGTAGTGTGGTATATACATATTAAACAAGTTTGTATTTTTGGAGAACTTGTTGCTATGAGAGTAGTTTAGATAAAATGAGCTAAGAGCGTTCAGTTAAGCTCCACTCAGTCTGATGGCACTCAATGTCTTTGACATCTAAAAGAGGTTTTATAATCCTTGTTGCTATAATTTTATTTATTTTATTTATTTTTTTAATATTTTATTTATTTATTTATTTGAGAGAGAGCACAAGAGGGGGAAGGGTCAGAGGGAGAAGCAGACTCCCTGCTGAGCAGGGAGCCCGATGTGGAACTCGATCCCAGGACTCCAGGATCATGACCTGAGCAGAAGGCAGTTGCCCAACCAACTGAGCCACCCAGGCGCCCCCTTGTTGCTATAATTTTAAAGACTTAATAAAATTGTTGTTAATAGCCTTTTCATCATTTAAACTGCCTTCCCTTGAGAATTCCATAATTGCTTCTGATAAATTCCTTGTAAGAGTATGGGGAACTGAGAAGGAGGATAAGAAATGTTTAGATGATCATGAACATACACAATATCAAAGTTTACTTTATTAGAAATAACACTAGGAATATTGAGAAAGAGCCAGTCAAGAGATGCCATGCTTATTGTCTTATAAACTAAAACTTATGTTTTCTACAAGGTAAGTTAAATGAGAATATAGAGTGAACATGCTTGCTTTTCCTATCAGATCTCTCTTCCTCAAGTTTGAATTAGAGAAATTTCCCTAGGGGAAAAAAAATAGTTCTTAATACATAAAGTGAAGCAATAGATTAAAAAAAAATATTGTAATACACGTAGAAAATAAAAGAAAAACCTAGCAAAAGACTAATTTGGATTACATAAAACAACATCAATGGTAGTAATAGATAAATAGGCAAAGTACATTAACCAAGAAATCGAAATGATTAACACATTAAAAAAATTACCACCACTAGTAATTTAAGAAATATAGATTAAAATAAAATAGCATTTTCTCTACAGAATTAGTAGAGATTATAAAATAGCAATATGAAACACTGGTAACAGGGTGTGATGACACTACTATTCAATGCTACTGTGTGTATAACTTAAAATTTTTTAAAAATCATTTAGGGGCATCTGGGTGGCTCAGTCATTGAGTGACTGACTCTTGATTTTGGCTCAAGTAGTGATCTCAGAGTCCTGAGATCGATCTCTGCATTGGGCTATAGGCTCAGCATGGAGTCTGAGCTCAGCAGGGAGTCTGCTCGAGATTCTTTCCCTCTGCCCCTCCCCCAACTCAGGCGTGCAATCTCTGTCTCTCTCTCTCTCAAATAAATAAAGCTTTTTTTAAAAAAGTAATTTAGCAACAAAACATCAGTCTTGAACATGTTACATTTTTGTATTAGTCTGGTCTCTGAGGTTTGCAAGCTACAGAAACCATACTACACCTGTTTAGGTCAAAAAGGAAATCATATCCTAGTTTCAGAATGGAATCTGCTACTAAAATTATGTTATTAGGAATCTCTACTCTCTTAAAACTAATTTCTGGCTTTTCTCTTTCCTCCGTGTTAGCTTCATACCAAGGCAAGCTCTCTCTAGTGGTCACTAGAAAATTGGGCTTATATCACACCTGTTTAGCAAAATCCCTAATGAAAGGGAATGACTTTTCCACAGTAGTTCCTGGAAGAACCAAGACTGAATCTCCTTGTCTGGGTTGGGTCTCACATTCAGTCCTGAGCCAGTCATTGCAGCCAGGAGATAGATGCCCTAATTCCCAGGTGTGGGTCCTGCATGTACCTTTGGAGCTAGGAATGGAGTTGGCTTTAACCCAAACCTCTTGGGATACAGGGTGATTCTCCAAAGGGAGGTACTGTCACCAAAAGGAGGGGAAATTAAGGCCAGTCAGGAAAAACAAATAGTTATTCTAGGGATGCCTGGGTGGCTCAGTTGGTTCAGCGTCTGCCTTTAGCTCGGGGCATAATCCAGGGGTCCTGGGATAGAGCCCCACGTCGGGCTCTCTGCTCAGCAGGGAGTCTGCTTCTCCCTCTTCTTCTGCCCCTCCCCCTGCTTGTGCTCTCTCTCTCTCTTTCAAATAAATAAATAAAATCTTTAAAAAAAGGAAAAAGTTACTCTAGTACAGTTTTACCCTTTAATAATACTCTGTGAATCAATGCTACGAAATAATAGATGAAGATTTACACTTATTTTTTAAATTTTTTTTAAAGATTTTATCCATTCATTTGACAGAGAGAGAGAGAGAGCACAAGCAGGGGGAGAGGCAGTCAGAGGGAGAGGCAGGCCCCCTGCTGATCAGGGAGCCTAATTTGGGACTGTATCCCAGGACCCTGGAATCATAACCTGAGCTGAAGGCAGATGCTTAACCAACTGAGCCACCCAGGCATCTCCAGATTTACATTTATTACAGCTTCAGTTATAAAGCTTTAGCAAACAAAAAAAGAAAAAAAAGAAAACAACAACAACAGAAAATCCTTGAGCAATCCTATTGCCCAACAATAGGGGAATTGTAAGTTAAGAAATATAAAATGTTTTAGGGAGTCATAAAATCATATTTTCAAATGGTTTTTAGTGCCTATGAGGAAAGGACATTTTATAATATAAAGCCATAAAGGCAGAATATAAGATAATACATACAAGATGATCCCACTTTGTAAAAAGTGCACAGGAAAAAAACTTAGGAAAATCTATTAAAATAACAACTAGCCAAAAAAAACTGTTGGAATTCATGTATTCATAAAACAAATATTTTTGAAATTCTTATTTGATTCCAGGAATTTTTATTCTGAATATTATTGTCTCTATAATTTTCATATTTTTACATATGTTACAGTAAGCAACTGAGAGGTGTACTGCATTTAAATTGAAATTCTAATAACCCCACTTAAATCCTTATGATATTCCAAACATCGTTGTATGGTGGTTTCAGGTACACTGTTTCATTCAATGTACCTCTTATGAAATCAGTTGTCAGTTCTGTTTGCTCCGTGTGAGTATTGTTCTTCTGCAGAAGCCATAAATAAAATTTGTTGATTGACAGAGTGATTCATTTGCTCATTCATCCAACCACCTATGAATTGTTGGTGGGATTAAAAAATAACCCCTAAAGGAATTTCCTAAAATTGGGTAGGTAAGAAAGCTTTTAAATTATCATGGGTCAGTGAACAGGTTTTTCCAATGATTACAATATGTTAATTATACTTTGCTTTAAGTAAATGAAGAGCTAAATGAATGTCAGCAATTCTGGCAAAGCCATTGTGTGTGAAGAGGTTATGCTCATACACGGTAGCATTCAACTGCAATCATAAAAATCATTTATGTAAATCGTCTTTCTGCACAAGTTTGGAATTACTGTATCTTATTATGAATGTTTAAATATATTATTGGTGTTTAAATATACTATAGATGCGTTACATATATTCAGAGTTCATTTATTTTCAGCACATTCATTTATGAATAATTTTTATTCATTCTGCTGGCTCAGGTGGAATAAACGGTTACGAAGTTTTCTGGCCAAAGGATTTTCTGGCAAGAATTTGTGGCTGCCACCCCCTGAAACTTCAGCTCATGAGAGAACATTATTGGGGGAGGTAATGCTTCCAAGGTTCAGAGGAGTTTGCTGTGGCCAACTTTCATGAGAAAAAAAAAAGTAGGCAGAGGTTTCCAGAGCAAATTCTGCTGGGAGAAAATGCAGAATGGCCTTGAAGGCCAGCTGGAGGCAGTAATCTTGATTATATAAGGCTGACCGGGTTAGTATGTAAGGGTGCTGGGTGATGGTAAAGAGATTCAACGGATACAAGAGAAATTTTCTCTCAAATTTTATTGTAACTCCTTTTTTATTAGTACTTATTTTATTTATTATTAACTTGGAATGTTGATTTTATATGTATTGGAATAATTATTTTGGAATTAGATACATATTTTTATCATATATCGCTTCTAGGCATGTACCCAAAGGAAATATAAGCAAAATATGCTGATTAAAATATTATTAAAACCTCCTCACATTCAGTGTCCAGTTCTTTTGAGAGATTCAGAGTCACTAATACCCAGTTTTTCCTTACAATATCACTCTTTGTGCCATTAGGGTATTTGTGAATTAGCATATTTAACTTTTTAATTGTGAAATGTAACATATATAGAAAAGAATATGTAACATTTAACAATACAGTTCAACAAATAATTAGAAAATGACCCTCTATGTCAAAAGAATGTTATGCGCACCCAAGAAGCCCAGCATACACTCTCTCCTACTCCTCACAGGAACTACAATCAGTTTTAATGATAATCATTTCCTTGCTTTTCTTGCAGTTTTACCAACTGTATTTGCATCTGAAGCTCCCACCCCCCACCCACCCCACCCTGCCCCCAACCTTTCTGTATTACAATGGTTTCTGAATTAGATCTCAAGTACCTGGGTGTCCCCTTGAGTGACAAAGGGGGAGGAGGAGCAGTAACTGGTAGATGGTGTTGAATATGGTCCCAGTGAAGTCAAATCCATCCAGAGCTGCTGGGGGATTCATAGTTCCTTCCAGGTCACTGATTTATGTAATGGACTCTTCCTAGACTTGAGATCAAGAGCTAGTCAGTCCATTCAATCTCTTGGTTAGGAGTCAGAACTAAATAGGCTAACCTGGCCTCTGATTCAGTTGTCTATGATAACCATGGAAGACTGTCTATAACGGGTCACAAAGCAGACAGATTTGTGCTGCAAAGGTCTGGGGTAGTTTCTGAACAGGCCAGAGGAGAGGCACTGCACACTTCTTACTTTGGCCACCTAATGCAAATCAAGAAGGTGACGGTTGGCTACCTGTCTAAACCCAGAACTTAGTGTGTCCAGATAACTTAATAGTCATTATATCTGCCATTTATTGAATGTCAAACACCATTTTTAGTAATTTACACACAATAGTTCACTCCACACTAAACCCCGTAGGATAGGTACTATTAAACAGATGAAGGAACTTTTTTTTAAACAAATAAAGGAACTAAGGCTTTGAAAATTTACTTGTACAAGATCACACAGTTAGTAAATGTCTGAGCTCAAATTCATGCTTAGATTCTCAGGGATGGTTCCTAAAATGAATGCTGAAGGAACACAGATGAACTACACTTGATAGAGGTAGGTTTTCATTTCCATCTTCATGAAAAGTGCATAACTTTTACACTGTAACTGAATAAATAAAATTTCTTTCAAGGTGACTTCATGTATTTTCTTAAAGTTCTATTATGTTTCCAAAATACGTTTGATTTTGGAAGTTGAGGGGACGGGAGATAGATAATCAGTTAAACACTGCACACCAATTCCCATTACCACCCTCCTACTGCAGAATGGGGAATTCTGTCCTTTGCAGCTGCGTTCGCAATGTTTACCACTAGAGGGAGGAATCAGACCATGGAGAGTAGCAGCGAGTCCCCTAAGGACCACCTTGGCCACTTCTTGCTCTTCAATGGCAGCTGGAAGTAAAATGAGCATGAAATTGGAGAGGCATTTGTTAATAAAAATAGAAGTCTTCTTATTATCTGGAAGAGATGATTTCACAACCCCGGTAAGAGAAGAGTCAACTTGTGGAGCCTCAAAGTGAGAAAGGCTAACATGCTTAGTATCCTTGATTTGAGGATCCCTAGTAGTACTCTAGAAACCAGTAGCACTCTTGCCCCCAAACTGTGACAATCAAAAATGTCTCCAGAAATTGCCAGATGTCCCCAGGGGCAAAATTGCCCCTGACTGAGAACCACTATTTTAGAGTAATCCAAATGTCCTGAAGACTTGAGGGCTCAAATAAAAGATCCTCCCTTCCTGGTGAGTGGAGAATCTGGGGCTTTTCTTGGTCTGGGTTTCACTATTCAAGGCTATGAATAGAAAGGTTAAGGCTAGTCCTAGTTCATAAAAGAAGGATAACATACAAAGAATAACATCACAATGCCAGGCAAAGTGGCTAAAGACACAAGAAACAGCTTGAAACTTCACAATTATAGGGAGAAAAGAGTAAGAAATGAAACAAAGGAATGAACTAGAGATGATGTTAGGAGTTATCATTGCAGCTACAAACATTGGGGTGCAGGTGCCCCTTTGGATCACTACATTTGTATCTTTGGGGTAAATACCCAGTAGTGCAATTGCTGGGTCGTAGGGTAGCTCTATTTTCAACTTTTTGAGGAACCTCCATACTGTTTTCCAGAGTGGCTGCACCAGCTTGCATTCCCACCAACAGTGTAGGAGGGTTCCCCTTTCTCCACATCCTCGCCAACATCTCTTGTTTCCTGGCTTGTTAATTTTAGCCATTCTGACTGGTGTGAGGTGGTATCTCATTGAGGTTTTGATTTGGATTTCCCTGTTGCCAAGTGATTTTTTGAGCACTTTTTCATGTGTCTGTTGGCCATTTGGATGTCTGCTTTGCAGAAATGTCTGTTCATGTCTTCTGCCCATTTCTTGATTGGCTTAGTTGTTCTTTGGGTGTTGAGTTTGATAAGTTCTTTATAGATTTTGGATACTAGCCCTTTATCTGATATGTCATTTGCAAATATCTTCTCCCACTCTGTCGGTTGTCTTTTGGTTTTGTTGACTGTTTCCTTTGCTGTGCAAAAGCTTTTTATCTTGATGAAGTCCCAGTAGTTCATTTTTGCCCTCGCTTCCCTTGCCTTTGGCAATGTTTCTAGGAAGAAGCTGCTGTGGCTGAGGTCGAAGAGGTTGTGGCCTTTGGAGGACTTTGATGGATTCCTGTCTCACATTGAGGTCTTTCATCCATTTTGAGTCTATTTTTGTGTGTGGTGTAAAGAAATGATCCAGTTTCATTCTTCTGCATGTGGCTGTCCAATTTTCCAACACCATTTGTTGAAGAGACTGTCTTTTTCCACTGGACATTCTTTCCTGCTTTGTCGAAGATTAGTTGACCATAGAGTTGAGGGTCCATTTCTGGGCTCTCTATTCTGTTCCATTGATCTATGTGTCTGTTTTTGTGCCAGGACCATACTGTCTTGGTGATTACAGCTTTGAAATAGAGCTTGAAGTCCAGAATTGAGATGCTACCAGCTTTGCTTTTCTTTTTCAACATTCCTCTGGCTATTTGGGGTCTTTTCTGGTTCCATACAAATTTTAGGATTATTTGTTCCATTTCTTTGAAAAAAGTGGATGGTATTTTGATAGGGATTGCATTAAATGTGTAGGTTGCTCTAGGTAGCATAGACATATTCACAATATTTGTTCTTCCAATCCATGAGCATGGAACGTTTTTCCATTTCTTTGTGTCTTCCTCAATTTCTTTCATGAGTATTTTATAGCTTTCTGAGTACAGATTCTTTGCGTCTTTGGTTAGATTTATTCCTAGATATCTTATGGTTTTGGGTGCAGTTGTAAATGGGATTGGCTCCTTAATTTCTCTTTCTTCTGTCTTGTTGGTGGTGTATAGAAATGCAACTGATTTCTGTGCATTGATTTTATATCCTGCCACTTTACTGAATTCCTGTATGAGTCCTGGCAGTTTTGGGGTGGAGTCTTTTGGGTTTTCCACATAAAGTATCATATCATCAGCAAAGAGTGAGAGTTTCACTTCTTCTTTGCCGATTCAGATGCCTTTTATTTCTTTTTGTTGTCTGATTGCTGAGGCTAGGAATTCTAGTGCTATGTTGAGCAGCAGTGGTGATAGTGGACATCCCTGCCGTGTTCCTGACCTTAGCGGGAAAGCTCTCAGTTTTTCCCCATTGAGTATGATACTCGCTGTGGGTTTTTCGTAGATGGCTTTTATGATATTGAGGTATGTACCCTCTATCCCTACACTGTGAAGAGTTTTAATCAAGAAAGGATGCTGTACTTTGTCAAATGCTTTTTCTGCATCTATTGAGAGGATCATATGGTTCTTGTTCTTTCTTTTATTAATGTATTGTATCACATTGATTGATTTGCAGATGTTGAACCAGCCTTGCAGCCCAGGAATAAATCCCACTTGGTTGTGGTGAATAATCTTTTTAATGTACTGTTGGATCCTATTGGCTAGTATTTTGGTGAGAATTTTTGCATCCATGTTCATCAGGGATATTGGTCTGTAGTTCTCCTATTTGATGGGGTCTTTGTCTGGTTTTGGGATCAAGGTAATGCTGGCCTCATAAAATGAGTTTGGAAGTTTTCCTTGCATTTCTATTTTTTGTAACAGTTTCAGAAGAATAGGTATTAATTCTTCTTTAAATGTTTGATAGAATTCCCCTGGGAAGCCATCTAGCCCTGGGCTCTTGTTTTTTGGGAGATTTTTGATTACTGCTTCAATTTCCTTACTGGTTATGGGTCTGTTTGGGTTTTCTATTTCTTCCTGGTTCACAATAGCCAAACTATGGAATGAGCCTAGCTGTCCATCAACAGATGAATGGATAAAGAAGAAGTGGTATATATTTACAATGGAATATTATGCAGTCATCAAAAAATAAAATCTTGCCATTTGCAATGATGTGGATGGAACTAGAGAGTATTATGCTAAGTGAAATAAATCAATCAGAGAAAGATAAGTATCATATGATTTCACTGATATGAAGAATTTGAGAAAGAAGACAGGATCATAGGGGAAGGGAGGGAAAAATGAAACAAGAGGAAACCAGAGAGGGAAACAAACCATAAGAGAGTCTTAATCTCAGGAAACAAACTGAGGGTTGCTGGAGTGGAGGGGGGTGGGAGGGATGAGGTGACTGGGTGATGGACATTGGGGAGAGTATGTGCTATGGTGAGCATTGTGAATTATGTAAGACTGATGAATCACAGACCTGTACCCCTGAAACAAATAATACATTATATGTTAAAAAAAAAAAAAGGTGTTATCATGCTCAAGAAACAAAGCCTTCCATAAGAGGGGACCTTGTATGAGATATCTGCATGAATGGGGAAGAGCTGTTAAGTTCTTAGAGCCAATTCAAATGCTTGTCTTCCAAACCTCCTCTTTGAGTATTTTCTTTCTGACTTACTGGTACTCAAATCCCTTATTCAATCATACCAGAAACCTTGGAGTTATTCTTTGATTTAAATATGAATTTTTCTATCTGTTAGAGACATCTGGGACCCATAAGACCTTGGTTACATTGAGGGTTGTAGTGAACATTCTGCATATTCCAGTAGGCAGGCAACAACTTCCTTACTGGCAAATATGGTGACCACACACAACCCAAAAGAAATTTTATCAAGAGGAAAGAACCAACTCCTAATATACAACTTACAGAGTACAAGAATTCAAAGAGCTGTGTGTTCTGTAATGCCATAGTGAGCCCCTTATACTGCCAAGAGCTCTGTTTTTACAAAAGTAATATCCATGGCTCCTGGGTCTTGATACCAACAGGTCACTGGTTGAGGGTTCTGGTAGTTTCAGATCTACCTTCTGGTACAGGTAGCTCAGTCTAAGCTATCCATTCACTTCTTCGGAGGTCTTTTGCCAAAAGGATGATACATGGATCCATCCCACCTAGTGATGTACTCTTCTGTTGAAAAGTATGGTTTCTTATACTAAATCAATAAAAACCATTAGACTGTTATATTCAAGGGCATCTGACTCAAACACAGTCACATTGTTTGCTGGAGTGGGTCATAGTAAGCAGGACTCAAGAAATGTTTATTAATTGAATATATGAAGAAATGAATGAAGAAATGAATGGCTACACTCACAACTTAGAATATCCTACTATTTAAATTTTTCCTCAAACATGGAAATGCTTTTACTTTTTTAGTGCTTGCTTCTGCTCTGGAAAGCAAAGGGATTTTAATCAGAGAATGGTGTTGGTACCTGCCTAGATTCGTTTTATTAGCCTATAAGCAGCCATCCTACAAGGACTCTGTTAACTACTAACAACTCAAACCTTCCCCTTTCTCTTTCCAGAGAATTGCCTTAGGTCAAGTGATAGCCAGGACCCACCTCACCTATCTTGGAGGCTATCCCCTCCCAACCTTGGCCAGTGACAAAGGAATCCAAAGGTCAGCCCCCTTGCCTCAAGGTGAGTCAAATTTGTGGTGTAATTCACATTCCAGAGCTTCTCCATGGGATCAGACTGAAACTATTGTTCAGTATCACTGCTGAGCTTCATTTTTCCCTGCCTTATTCTTTTGCCTTCACTTTGCTTCTCCTGAGGACACTCCCCCAATAAATCATTTGAATAGGAATTTCCATCTCTGGCTCTTCTATGGGCCCTGTGCTAAGGCATTCATTGATGGCATACCAAGACCACATGTCAACATTTCTGTCTTTCCCAAACTTTTCAGAAAAAAATGGGATGGCAGAGCATCCTGTTTGCATATAATTCTTCTCTAGTTGTTTTGAAGTCACCACCCTCATCTTACTTTAAACTTTCATTTGAGCTCAGTGTTCTCAGTGTAAGTCCTTGGATGAAAGTACTGTAATGGTAAGATCTTAGGACTGGTATTTATAGAATGGTAGAGTTTTACAGCTGAAAAAGAAATCAGCCCTAGCTTAAGTTCTTATTTTACAAATGAGTTCATTGTAGCCCAAAGACATGATTTTCTGAAGGTGATACAGTTAGTGAGTAGCAAAGCTGGGACAGAATCAGATTTCCAATCTCCCATTTAAGTGTTTTCTCCAAACATCTCTTCTTGTTAGTTACTGTGCTCACAGGAGGGAATCTTTTAAGTTGGGTGCTATGCAGGCAAGTTGGAAGAAATGCCTTAAATTCTCAACATCCTTGAAATATTATCTTAAATAAATGTTAAGAACAATGTGACTGTAGGATGATTACTACCTAGATATTTATAGTTCTAAACCTCTATAAAAATTTACCGAATTTTCTCGCTAGGGCTAAGTAAGTTAGTAAGACAAGATTTCATTTCAAGAAGTTTTGTAGGTGTGACTGTCAAAAGAACACGGGGGCTACACTAGTGTTACAAGCAAGCTGTGGAGCCAGAGAGGCAGTAATTAATCTCATCTGACAGAAGAAGGGAAAGCCTCCCAAAGGAGGTAATATTTGAGATGGTTTGTGAAGAGTGAGTAGAATTTTGATAGGTAGAGAAGAGAAAAGGGCATTATAGATAAAAACAGTGGAATGTGCAACAGCACAGATAGGAAAGTTTGGGCCCTGGAAAGCCTTCCTGTGTGGCTGAAGTAGGTACTTCTGGGGAAGAGAGGCTAAGAGTTTGACTGTGTGAATGGAATTACTGTGAAGAGTCTGGGATGCCATATACAACGTTCTGTCTTTTAATTATAATGCCTCTCCATTCCTTCCCCCAATTTTCACCTCCATAAATAGTTTTATTTTTCTTTAGTTCTTATGGGGTATGGCACCATGATGAATACTTCCTGGTATGCACTTACATTAAATTAGAGAAAGCAGAGAGGAGAAGTGGCCTGCAGCTTTCATCTTCATCCCTTTTCTTGGGCATTAATGAAGAGAAATAAGATATACAGTTGGGAGATAAAACGGTAGCTTCAACAAAAAGATTAAACTGTCAGTCTCTTAACTAATCAAGAAAAGAAACTAACATATTGAGCCATCTAGGACAACTACTAAATTTGTTAAGCACTTTAGAATTGCCTAATTTAATTCCCACAAATTACTGCATCAGATCTATAGCTGTAATTATCTCAAGTATAAAGATAAGAAACCTCAGGCACAGGCATTCAGTCACATGGCCAAGGTCACAAACTACCTTGATGTGGAATGCTCTGTCTGGATTGTTCTGTCTGTGCCACAGGCTTCCCAGGAAGCACTAAGGGTGCATACGAGTGGCCGGAAGTACAGCATCTGAGAGCCAGCCGCTGGGATCCTGGGTGGGTCCTTTTGTAAGAGAAATAATTGAGAAATTGAAAGAGGAAAAGAGGAAGGCAAGACAGAAAGAGTCATAGAGATAGGAAAGGGAGAAAGAAAAAGGGACAATAAAGATACGCTTTAAAAACATTGGGTTGATTATAAATATTCTCTCTACCAAGATATTAAATATACAAATGCATCACATCTTTCAATATATAATAGGGGAAAAAATCCCAGGAAAACATTTGGTAGTTTAAAATATCGATGTACATATATGTGTATACCTGTTTTGATGGTTGTTTTACATAGGCTTAAATTATGAAGTAAAGCTCAACAAAAAGAACACCTTGAAAGTAACGATCACAACCTTTGGTAATAACGTAAATGCTTCTTAAAAATTCACCATCTAAAATGCTTTAAAAATATTCCCAACAAAATATCATTTACATTTCAAATCTATTAAAATCCTTTATTTTTCTTAAAAGAATATACTGAATCATTTTGGTATGCTCTCATCCATATGTATAATAATGACAATTTATTTCTTAAAACATTAGTTTTTTCCCTGTGGATTAGCATTGCTAAGTTAGACTTGGCTCTGGAATGCAATAGGAAATATTAGATTTCAGACACTCAGAGGAAATTTTCTGCCCATGCATGGTGGATAAACACACATTATACTGTTTACATATATTGTATTTCTTCTCTCTCCCACTTGGGAAAACAAAGCCTATAAATTGTATTTATACTGTTAGCAATGAAGTCTTTGTTTAGTGAACCTTATAGAGCATCAGGTGTTTTTCTCCTTGGGTCCTTAAACTGAAACTTAATTGTCCCATGTCACATCTGTTCACATCAATCACATTACATTATTTTCTTTACCATGTGTTCTTCGAGGTGATATGATTGATGTGACTAAATGTGATGGATCAAAAAGGTCTGTTAGGCACTTCAGAAAATTTCAAAATCTCAAGCCTGCAGGCCAAGGAATCTCTATCTGCATAATTTGGTATAGAGTTAAATTTGGAAGGGCAATACAGTTCATCAGATTAAGAATTTTGACAGTGATTCTTGACAAACTACTTTTTGATGATAAAGAAAAGTATGAATAATTTGCTAGGGCAGAGTCAAGGTTAGGGAGTCATTACCTTGTTGTATATCACATAAATTCAGGAATGAATCCATGTGGAAAAGGATTTGCAGTTGGAAGACTCTGTTTTGAATCCCAGCTCCTCATGTTCCAGTTACGTGACCTTGGAGAAATCACTTTAATTCTCTGAACCACAGTTTCTCATCTGTATCGTCTATCACAGAGAGTATCATGAGAATAACAGGAAAGAATGTATCTAACAGAACGCTATAAATTACTAAGTATTATCTCAAGACCCCACAGTTTTATTGAAGGTCTGCACTGAGTAGGAATCAAATTATTTTTAAACACAGAAAGCGTAACAGTTAAAATAATTAGGTCTTTGATGCCCAGGAGCACCTCCAATGTAAAAGGAAGTAAGTGGTGGAGGGGGAGGGGAATGCCTTATGTTCAGAATCCTCATGTATCTAATAACTATTCTGTTTTGACCATCCATACATTGAAGCAGTTGTCAAAAGTCTGAGGGATCACTCTTGGTGAAAATATTCTCTTGTCAGCTGATAAATTCTCCACTTACATTTTCACCAGAGTTGTACTGTCATTATAAACCTTAAACTGGGAAAGTTGTATCACTATTAATAGAACTCTCCAAGTGGGATTGTGGCTTGGAATTTTATCTTTCCTACATTCCATTCTTGCCAAAGACATCTGATGAGAATCTGTCAGTGACTTTGGGTTCCTCCTTGACTTGTTTTCATAGGTGGCCTGCTATAAAATAACCTTTTAGCTGTCTGTAATTTTTAATTATTTTTTAAAAAGATTATTTTTTTATTTATTTGAGAGAGAGAAAGCATGAGTGGAGGTGGGGGTGGGCAGGGGCAGAGGGAGAGGGGGAAGCAGACTCCTTGCTCAGGGAGCCCCGATACAGGGCTCGATCTCAGGAACCCAGGCCCATGACCTGGGCTAAAGGCAAACACTTAATGGGCTGAGCCAACCAGACACATTATACCTGTAATAAGCATCAGACACATGGGCCTGAGCAGAATAAAGAGCTGCATACTAACTAGAAGTTGGGGCTGGGAGAGGAAAGTCAAATGTAGGGAGAAGAGCCCTTGCCGAGGAATCAAGACACTTTTATTTGGCAAAGAGGGCCAGCTTTGTGCTAAGGTCAAGTGTAGTTAAAATTGCCCTTCTTTTTTCAGCTTCAGCTTTGGCAAGGACATTTAAGCTGTCTGTGCTTCAGTCTCTTCATGGATGACATCTTCTGCAGCTCAACTTCTGTATTGTGAGGTGGTAAATGGACTCCACTACAACTCAAATGTGCAAAGTAAAAGAGCTTTAAGTCTCCTAGGTAGTGAGGGGAAAAAAAAAAAAACAAACCTCTATAAACCAAATTTAACGCACATCAACTTGAAGCAGTAGGGTCCTATGATTTAATTTTTCTCTTTAGGTAAAAACCCAGTTTATCTTGCATTATTCATGATCTTTCAGGATTCTGCTTCATTTTTGGGTTCCTCCCAAGTGGTAGCTTTTTGGGAAAAGGGGTTATTGGACCTTAGGACATGCAACAAATAGAGGGAAACAGGATCTCCTTGGCTTCAGCCTGGTCTTTAGGAGTGTGCTGGCTGGTTTATTTCATTTCTGGGCTGTGCCCACTGCTGAAATCCAGTGCTGACAATTATGGCAATGAGCTCATTCTCTCTTGATCCTCAGCTCAGTGAGGACCTGGCGTTCTTTCCATATTGACTTGGTCTCAGCTTGGCACTCATTAATGCTGCCTAAATTTCTAAACTCCAGTCGGAGTGCTCTGTTCTTCAATCTCCAGCTTCGAGAACCCTCATCCTTACACAGCAGCCACTCCTTACAAGCTCCCAGCTATAATTCAGAGTTGCTGCCAAGTTTACTTGGCATGGTCTGCCTCTGGTTCTGAGAGATGGGTCTCCTTTCAGAGTTCCAAAGATAGAGAAGAAACAGGTCTCCTGCATTTGAAATTTACCCTAACTTGTCTTCTCTGGAAAGGAGATTAGAGAAGGTGGATCAGATTACTTCTCACACTTCCTTTCTCTCTCTTCTTTTTCCCCACCCCCAACCATGCCCAAAGGGAAGGGCTTTCCTTTTACTTCCTCTATATCATATTTTCCTTCTACAATAGGACTGCAAGACATCCTAGCTATTATAAATAGAAGGAATTCTTTTTTTGTGGGAGAAATCCTATGATCTGGTCTATCAGATTGGAGGATTTGGGTTATTAAATGTGCAACTAATATTTGTTAGATTACTATTCATTATTTGCATTATTTAGACCATTTAAATAAAAATGAGCTGAGCCAAAAAGTAAAATATGAACACCTTCTCCCTCCACAGAAGTTTTTTTTTTATCTGCTATTAATTATTTTGCTTTTTTGTTTTTCTTAGAGTTCTAGGTACTTCTTTGTAATTCAACCGTGTTGTCAATCTAAGTTTCATCAGGAAAAAAGAAATCACTTTCAGTATTTACAATAAAGGGAATTTAATGCATGGAATTGGAATGCAGGCAGAAGCTGAGAAGCTAAGAGGGTGCAGTGGAGTAACTGAAAAATTTAGCAACAGCAGAAAGTTACCAGCACCTTTATGCTAAAGAGAAAAAAGAGGGTGGTGTTGCTGTACTCCAGGGTCTGAAGCCATGGCTTCCACATCCAAAAAGAGCTGGAACCAAAAAGGAAACACCAATATTGCTAAAGAAGCTGCCCAAGATAGAGAAGGAAGAAAATAAATCATCTGATTTTTCTTCCTTTCCTCTCTTTCAACTGTTTCCAGTGGCTTCAGTCATTCGCTTGTTGCAATGGTCTGAATGTTTGTGTCCCTGCACCACTCATACGTTAAAATCCTAGTGATCTCTGATAGCACTGGGGGAGAAGGGGGCCTTTGGGAAGTGATTAAGCCATGGGGCTGGAGCCCTCAAGAATGAAGTTAATGTCCTTATAAAAGAAGTCCAAGAGAGGGCCCTTGTCCCTTCCACCATGTAAGGATAGAGCGAGAAATCTATGACCCCAAAGAGGGCCCTCACCCAACCATGCTGACACCCTATCTTGAAGTTCTAGCCTCCAGAACTATGAGAAATAAATTTCTGTTGTTTATAAGCCACCCAGTCTGTGTTTTCTTGCTATAGCAGCTTGAATAGACTAAGACACATGTAACATAGAGGCCTGGGAAAGTCAATCTTCAGGGGCCATCCCTCTTGAAACACAGAGTAGAGCAGGGGAAAGGCGAAGAATGCATCAGAGAGCAAGCAGGACCAGGAATGGCACAAACCAGTTTTCTAAAATTCCTCTCAGCATTTTCTGATGCACTAGGGGCTCTAGTCATTTCATCTTTGGGAAGTAGTTTCTCCTGGGGGTTTCTGAAGTCTTTTACCAGCTCTAACTGGATTGGATATCTATGAGGCTTGGCTCCAGTGGTGAATCCTGGAATCACCCTTCACCTGAGGATTCCCTTTGTCTCTGTCCTGAGCTGGATTTTCTATTTTCTATAACTCCATGTTTGTCTTTCTAGGTTTATCTGTTCAATTGTTCAAATATATTTTCTAGTAGCTTTCTGAGAAATGGTACCCAGGAAGCACATTTTGAGATCTTTTATGCTGGAAAATATCTAAATATTTTTATTCTATTCTCATGTTTGATTGATAGTTTGACTATGTATGGAATTCTAGGTAATAATTCCATACATACCACAATATGTGCCAATTTTCCATTAGAATTTTGAATGCATTATTCCATTGCCTTTTATCTTTCACTGGCTATTGAGAAGGCTAAAGCCATTCTTTTTCTCGGGTGTGTGTGTGATTTTGATTGCTGTAATAGGTAATACGTGCATGGTCCAAAATTCAGAGGCAACAAAATGCTAACAGAAAATGAAAGATGACTTTAGCTACCTCCATTTTGACCTCAGTCTGTACTTTCTAATTGATTAAGTTCCTTCGTTCCAGCTTATCTCTTAACTCAGGCAAAAGACGCAGCAGGCAAAGCATCCCCTGATGGAACCAAAACTACCCCTTCAAGCAATAAGGACTTTCTGGAGCCATCAAGACCCTGCAGGACTGGGATGCCTGGGTGGCTCAGTCAGTTAAGTGTCTGCCTTCAGCTCAGGTCATGATCCCAGTGTCCTGGGATCGAGCCCCACATCGGGCTCCCTGCTCAGCGGGAACCCTGCTTCTCCCTCTGCCTGTCGCTCCACCTGTGCTTGCTCTCTCTCTGATAAAGAAAAAATAAAATCTTTTTTTAAAAAAAAGATACTACATGATTGATTCCAAGACAATGATCCACCTGATCTTTACTGCCTACCTGCATGTACCAAACGACATTTGTCTCATATTTTCCTTACTTTATAAACCTAGAAGTATTTTCAGCACTTTGGAGACAGTTTTTGAGACATTAGTCTGCTATCTTCCTGGTGTTGGCTTCACTGAAATAAATTCCTTTCTTGTTTCACCACCACTTGTCTCTCTGCCTTTGGATTTTGTCAGTGGCAAGTCTTTCTGCCTTGTCTGTTTGGGAACCCCAGAGCCAGGTCTCCTGCATCCACGTGCCCTGGTTACAAAAAGTAAGTCTTTCTCACATTCCTTTCCCCAAGTCAACTGGTTTCCTACCCTCAGAGTTGTAAGCACTATTACCAGCTTCTTATAATATCCAACTCCTGAAGATATTCTATTTACATGTATATTTACATATCAGTTTATCAACATAAATCCTCTCATTTGCACAGATTGTGTGAGTATGTGTTTTAGGCATTGCACTCTGCAGGAATCAGACGTCTTTTGCTAAGATATTGGTTAAAAGTGAGGCACTGAGCTTTAATATAATGAGTCATGTTAACCTAGGTCATTTATTCATTGACATATCATTCAGTCTCTGTCACACATTATAAGTATTGTAGATCTTATCAAAAAAGCAATGGTTCCATTATTTTCTAAAATGTTATCTGTTCACTGTGGAGAGACTTTTATACATGGCCAAGAAAGAATTTAACTCACTCACCCTTTCAGGCAGCTTCTAGAAAGATGGTTAAGTAAAAGTTTTGACAATTCCAGTATGTGGGTTTTTTTCCCCAGATCACCAACAATTCTCTGAAAGCAGCTGGGTTTTCTACACTTTAACTCAATTCTAACACTATCTGCCTGGAAATAGCATCAGAAACCACAAGTTAAGGGCTCAGTCCTCATCCTCCCTCAGGCCTACCCAACCCCACTTCAGATGCCAATCACAAGTCCTGGTTATCACCTGTGCTTCTGACCAAGGATCTGGGCTATAGAATGGAGGTTCCAAAGACCCCCTTCTTGGGTTTGATTAATTTGCTAGAGCAGTTCAGAGAACTCAGAGAAACATTTTTTCTTACTAGATTACCAGTTTTATCTAAAAACAATATAATTCAGAAATAGCTAGATGGAAGAGATGTATAATACAAGGTATGGGGAAAGGCGCAGATCTTCCATGATCTCTCTGGGTGTGCACTCTCCTTGCATTTATATGTCCTCATGTCTTCACCAACCTGGAAGCTCTTTAAACCCTGTCCTTTTGTGCTTTATGAAGGCTTCACTATCTAGGCATGATTGATCAAATAATTGGCCATTGATAATTGATTCAACCTTCAGATCCTCTCCCCTTATGGGGGGTGTGGGAAGTGGGAGGCATGGGGGCCTGGGGGAGGGGGACACTGAAAGTTCCAACCCTCTAATCACATGATTGGCTCCACTGGCAACCAGGGTCATACTTAGAAGCTTTATAAAAGTCAGCTCATTGACAGAAAAAAGGACACCTTGGGCTTTCTATCCAGGAAATTCCAAGGGTTTTAGAAGCTCTGTGCTAGAAACAGAGGAATATCGAATATATATTTCAAATCATGAGAACAAAAAAATAAGGTGATGATGGTATAGAATTGTATATGAGAAAGGATATTCCTTCAAAATTTAGACATTGCTCCATTCTTAATGTTTAGAAGTCTAAACCCATTTTTAACTTTTCGTGCTTTGTATGTGAACATGTTTTATTCTTAAGAAGATCTTAGGATATTCTCTTTTCTCCAGTGTTGTGGAATTTCAAGGGATGTACCTTGACATAGTGCCTTCATCCATTCCATCAGCCAGTGTATGAACCCTTTTAATCTAGAAACTCTTCAGTTCTGGGTTTTTTTTCCTTGAATTATTTGTTTTTGATTTTTTCCTTTCTGCTTCTTTTCTCACCTTTTCAAACTTCTTGTTTTCAGATAATGGATTCTCTGGGTTAGACTTCTTTTTTTCTTAATATTTTTTTCATCAATTTATTTTTTTGTTCTACCTTCTAAGAATGGCTTCAATATTATTTTTCGGTTCTGATGAGGTTTTTTTTTTTTTTTTAAATTTACTGTCATATTTCTAATTTCCAGAGCTCTTTTTGCTGTCTGAATATTTGTTTATAATAGAATCCTGTCTTGTTTTGTGTCTGCAATATTACCTCTTTTCTCTCAAAGGAGATTTATGAGAGTATTTGGGGGGAGGAAAGGTTTTTTTCTCTGTTTGCTATAAACTGGGTTTTTTTTGTTTGTTTTAGGTCTCCTATTAGAAGCCTTTCCTATTAGAGGCGTTTCCCAGATCCTTGGTCAGGCAAATAAGAGTAGGGGATTAGAAAGCTGACTGGAAACAGCACATGGTTGGGCCTATGAACTCTGTAAGTCTATAAATGTTGAGAGATTAGTTGTAGGGATTAGACTTAAATAAGTGTGGGAGGAGCTACAGAAATAGACTATAAGGGGGTCCTGGAAGTGAAGGACTGGCAGATCAGTGAAGTCTCTAGCAAGTTCTTCTTCAAGCACTGCGAAACACAGACAAGTTGGGATTTGTAGGGGAATCTAGGAAACCAAGTATGTCCAGCCATCAGAATACGACTACAAACAGGAGCTCAAGAAGAGGTCTGTGGGAAACTATTATCTCTGGACTGTTTCTGTAGGTTTGTTGCCAGGTGTCTGGTAGTAAGCCTGGGAATGCTATTTGTTACCAGGGCCTACAGTTGAGAAGAAGTGCTAGACATGGAGTTAAGGAGAGGGGGAGACAAGCTGGAACCGATAGAGGCTGCTTTTAGGCAACAGGCTTGAGCAATGGAAACTTGAGCAGGGCAAAAGGCCCACAGTGATCACCAAGCTTAATGCAAACAAGCTCATTAAGCAACCCACCTGGAAATAGCCATAGGCCCTAACTGACCAATTACAACCAGCCACAGGTAATCTTAGGAACTACCAAAAAAAGGAAAATTCCATATGTCCCCATTCTTCCTCATTCTGTCCTATGACTGTGGCTCCTCACCACTGCCTCCCGACAGTCAGTCCCTCCTTTGCTGTCCTGCCAGCTGCTTCCTTGTGATATATTCAACAAACTTCAATCTCTTCTGTTCTGCCTTGGGTGAATTCTTTCACAGCCCATGCTGCCAGCCCCCTCCCCCCAGTTGCAATGCCCTCCTTGGGTGGCCTCCCCCCATCTGATCAGAGCACCCCACAGAACCTACCAGGAACTTTCCACTTTCTGGCATGATATTTAGCTCTGATTATTTAGAGAGGAACGACCACTGCTTAACTTTTGTCCTCAAATTTCATGCAAGTTTTCTCCTGGCCAGTTCTAACTGAGAACCATACAGAGAAGGGGAAATGTAACTCCCAACTTAGCCAAGCTGGCAAGAGAACAACATAGCATAAGGACTGTGAATTTAATTATAGGATGCGTCTGAGAAGTTTGATCTCTCTTTTGGGGCTGGTCCAGTTCCTAGAGAAGACTCTATCCATTTCTGGCAGAAAGGGTGACTTCCTAGGTGTCTGTGTCTGGTTGCTAAGGGAGGAAGAAGCTAAAGTAATGGATTAGGCTTGAGTGTGCAAGTATTTATGTAACATCTTTGTTTTGAGTATGTTTTTCCTGCCCCAACATTGGTTTCCAAGTCTAGAGTCCTCTGTTTATTTCTTCAGAGACTATATCCCCAAGTCGTAGCTGGGATCATCTCCATTTTTAGTGGCATCTGTGATTGCTGATTTGTGAACTTTGGGGCAATTCTGTCACTTAAACCAGGTTCTCTTCTTGGCTCTTAGCTTCCTCCTCTTCTAGCTTAAGATTGCATTTTCTCAGGTCTGCTGAGTCATTTCCTGCTTATCTATTTGCTTTCTAGCTTATAAAATTATATAGCTATTATTTTTGCATCTATTCTCCCTTTTGTGAGTTTATACTCTTAAAAATTCTTCATTATCACTTTAGTATGGTTTAAAAAAGGAACAGAAATAAAATCATGTGTTCAGTGTATCATCTTTGACTAGGAATTCACAAAAATTTATTTTATCTATTTGGAAGTAAAAGTGATTGGATTAAAAAATTCATATGGTCCATGGTGGGAGTACTCAGATAGAAAGTGAAAGCTTGACCACATATTCTGGATTTTTTTTCTCACCACCTACTCTGCCTATGGAATAATAAAACAACCAGATCTATGAGTTGACCAATTTAAGAAAATATATCTGAGGCCACTGTTTGTAACAGAATCTCATTTATTTCTTTATTCAACATGTATATTTTAAGAAACTATAATCTTTCAGGCACTGTTTTAGGTAATGAAAATACAGCAATAACAATCAGGAAAAACAGGAAAAATCTTGCTCTTGTATATTTTATATTCTAGTAAGCAGAGACAGATAATAAGAAAAATGAGCTGATTGCTACAAAGAAAAATAAAGCAGGTTAAGAGGACAGGGGAATGGGTTTTTGCTGTTTTACATAGCATGAACAGGGACGGCCCCTCTGGGAGGTCACATTTGAGCAGAAAGCTGAAGAAAGTAAGAGAAGTGGGGAAAGAGAGTTCCAGGAAGATGGATCAGGGCTGTAGGACACAAGAATGTTAGATTGGTCCAAAGAGTCTCTCAGATTGGTAAGGTTGTGATTGTTGGTGGGTTTGGTGTGGGGGGGTCTTAATAGGATCACTTGTCCATTCCTTCTTCAGGCACACCTATGTCCTCACAGGTGCAGGACTATCCAGAGCATGAGAATATAGGTTAAGAATTCATTTTCTTAGTGTTAGGCAAGAGCAGAGTAAGGAAGCAACGGCAGAAGAGATGGCCCATGTCTCTTCAAGGCTTGGTGTGAAATCCAGTAATTTCAAGCAAATTTGTGAGTTCTGTTGAGGAGGGCTATGTTTCCAATGGCCTATGGCCTAGAAGGAAACAAGCTGAACCCAGGCCAGAAGCAAACCACTGGGCTGATTTTTTCACTGTCCCTGTGGTTGAAAGGGACCAGAGAGCAAAGATGCCCTTTCTTCTGCCTCAAAAGAGAGGAAACATTAAAACAAACAAAAACCTGGCTTATCAGAAAAGATGAAGAAACCAACAAACTGCTGTACCTTTATCAATTACTAGTTTTTTCCTATTTGAGGGAGCCTAACAGATTGCTGAACAGCCAAGGAAGATCAAACATGAGCAAAGGGGAAGTGCTAATCACTTAAGTAGATTCAGTCACCACAAAGGTGAAGACCAAGCTAAAACCTGATGGCTCTCATTGGACTAAAAGTAATGGAAGAGACAGAATTAACCTTTATTTTTTTTTAATTTATTTTTTTATGTATTTTTAAAGTTTAAATTCAATTAATTAACATATAGGGTATTATTAATTTCAGAGGTAGAGTTCAGTGATTCATCAGTCTTATATAACACCCAATGTTCATTACATCAAGTGCCCTCCTTAATGTCCATCACCCGGTTACCCCATCCCTCTACCCACCCTCCCCTCTAGCAACCCTCAGTTTGTTTCCTATGATTAAAAGTATCTTTGGTTTAAGAAACAAAACAGAGGATCATAGGGGAAGGGAGGGAAAAAAATAAAACAAGATCAAAACAGAGAGGGAGACAAACCAGAATTAACCTTTAAAAACAAAGGCTTCCAGGGACAAAGTGATAGGACACACAAAACTTTCTAGAATTATGAATCATGATTTTTTAAAAAAAGTCTCACTAGGGATGCCTGGGTGGCTCAGTCGGTTAAGCGTCTGCCTTCGACTCAGGTCATGATCTCAGGGTCCTGGGATCGAGTCCCGCTTCAGGCTCCTTGCTCAGTGGGGAACCTGCATTCTCCCTCTGCCTGCCACTTCCCCTGCTTGTGCCCTCTCTCTCTTCTCTCTCTCTGACAAATAAATAAAATCTTAAAAAAAAAGTCTCACTAGACTAACTGAAAAAAAGAATGATTCCTGCTGATAAATAAATTAGTAGTTTGGGACATTAAGTAAAACAAAATAAAAAAAACAAAAGCAAAAAAACAAAACAAAACAAAAAACTGTAGCATGGAAAAACCAAAAGCAAAAACACAAAGAGATAGAAATCATGAGGAAAAGAGAAAAGGCTTGGAGGATAGTTTCAGAAGTGAGAACATAATAAAATTGGAATTTCAGAAAGAGAAAAAAGAATAAATGCAGAAGTAATAAACAGAAAATTAAATAAAATTTTTGTTGCTGATGAAAGACTATA
Organism: Phoca vitulina; assembly: GCF_004348235.1. Classification (NCBI taxonomy): domain Eukaryota; kingdom Metazoa; phylum Chordata; class Mammalia; order Carnivora; family Phocidae; genus Phoca; species Phoca vitulina. The sequence continues at coordinate 41,095,756 of NW_022589712.1, forward strand.
TTAGGCTCACTGTGTCTCAAACATGATTCATTAAAAGGATCATGGCATGATGATATTTCTGCATTTTAAGGATAAAGGAAGCTCTTTCCAGAAAGAAAAAACAAATTAACAACAAATTAACAACTAGTATCAGACTTCTCATCTGTAATATTAGAAATTAGCATACAGAACAATAATGACAACAGTCTATTGAGAGGGGAAAAGAAGCCATCAATTCTCCAGTTTAGCCACTCACCTTTGAGAGAAAATGAAGGGCATTTTGAGCTGGTAAGGATTCAGAAAGCATAACAGTTATATACCCTAACAAAAATACTTTAGGAAGTATTCTAGCAAGTGATAATTAAATTACAAGAGAGCTTTCAAAGTAGGGAAAGACAAAGAAAAAAAATAAGTGGGGAGTGATGAATCTTACATAGGTTACAAATCTTAAGGAATTAGTAATATTGCTTAGGAATTTGTAATAGAATTATGAAGTAAGAATTTTTGAAACAGAGGAGATAAATTGTGAAAGAAACTCCAGTCATAACCTGCAACCCAGAAGGTTAAATTAGAGCAAAACAAAGTTGTGAATAGAGTAGGATGAGTGGAGGAGTAAAATATGCTAAAGGTTTTATTTAGAGCAATGGCTAAACTGAGTGAATATAACATAAATTTTAAATTTTCATCTTGTTTTTTTTAAGATTTTTTATTTATTTGAGAGAGAATGAGAAAGACAGAGAATGAGCAGTGGAGGGCAGAGGGAGAGAGAGAGAAGCAGACTCCCTGCTGAGCAGGATTCAGGGCTCGATCCCAGGACCCTGGGATCATGACCTGAGCCAAAGGCAGACGCTTAACTGACTGAGCCACCCAGGAGCCCCTAAATTTTCATCCTATTATGGAAGAAGTTGCCAAGTAAGGTGAAAGGGATAACTGATATTTTATTTTAATATAATAATAGAGATATGTAGTTTAATTATGCTTGTTAGGAACAGGAAGGTAAAAAGCAGTAGATCTGGAAGGTATAGTAGACCTTATTTGTTAAGAAAGAAGAAAAAAGGTCATGAAAAGATAACTGCTCGTGTCAGTTAGAGGAAAGGAAAGGAAATTAGGGGAAAAATAGTTAAATAGTAAAGCTAAAATAAGGCAAAGTAATAAAAAAATGACCTGTGAAACTTATGTGAACTACTGACTTTCACAATTAAAAACAGAGACTTGTCAGCTTGGGTGAAAAAAAAAATTAGCTAAACTTATTTCAAACAGAGTTGGGAAAATGTTGAAAACAAGGGTCCAGGCAAATTATACCAGGCAAATGAAAAACCAAAAGAAAGCAAATGTGGCAAAATTGAAACAAGACCAAGTGAAAATTCTAGGCAAATGCATTAAACTACATAATGATAAAGCAAACAAAACCATATGCACTAAAAAATATTATCAATGAAATATACAAAGCAAAAACTAGAAATAAGAATAATTTTTTAAATTGAGTTATTTGACAGAACTGGGTGTATATAAACTAAATAATATAAGAAGCTCCTCTCTTCAGTAGATTTATATGTAGAAACTTATACTCAATAGGACTACACATTATATTGGCAACATTTGTAAAATTGATCATATACTTCGTTGATAAAGAAAACAATGTATTTTTTAAATAGAGATTTTTATAGACCACATTTTTAAAATTATAATTATAAAAAGCTTAGCTACTTTTAAATCAATAAAAACTCTCCAAAATATCCATTTGATAAAAAAAGGAAATCAAATTATCATTGACTACATAGAAATTATTGAAAGAGATTATAGTGTGGGGATTAGCTAAAACTGCTTTCATGAGATAAATATTTTTATTTTTATTTAAAAAAAGAGAAGAGTGTCTCAATTTGTGTTCACCCAAAAGCAGAATATAAGGCAAGGTCTTGGGAGCAAAGAGTTTATTTGGCAGAAAGTAGGAGTGTGGTAGCATGGAGAACAAGACGAGGAAAGAGGAGGAGAGGATAGATATAAATAAGGTATGTGATTACGGTTGCTGCTGTCAGAAATGGGGCTCACCATGGCCTCCTGAAAGACATTCACCCTTCCCTCCTCTGCAATTCTCAACATAAATAGTTTTATTTAAAATTCAAGTGACAGAATAAAAAACCAGGAGTAAACAATAAAAATATGAAAAAGAACAATGATGGAGAAATTGCTCTACTAGATATTAAACTTGGCTATAAAGTCACTGTAACCAAATCAGTAAGGTATTGGCATGAGAAGAAATAACTAGGAAGTATAACAGAATAAAGCATTTGGAAACAGATTTAAGTATATACAGAAAATTAATGTAATAGTGATATATTAATTAAATGAGTAAAGGATTATTTAGTTAATAAGTGGTGTTAATGGGTTATCCATCTGAAAAACAACAACAACAACAACAACAGAATAAGACCTCTCTTTCATCCCACATGTAAACCTAAATCAAATATTAATTAAGGTCTAAATGTTAAAACAAATATAAATGTTAAAAATATTAGATGACATTATAGAAGAAAATTTATATATAAAGTGGCCAAGAGGCTCTCTCTAAGTAAGACACAAAGTAAAAGTGGACATATTTGTCTACTCAAAATTAAAAGCACATTTTAGAGCAAATTATATTCCAATAAATTCCAAAAGATAAAATTAAGGAAAATATTAGTAGTAATAATTATAATTAATAGCAACTAACATTTAATTAGCACTCTCCATGGACCAGGCACTGTTCTACTGCTTTACATATATTAAATCATTTAATTCTCACAATTACTCTTTGCTGTAGGCATGTCATTTAACTCCATGGTATATATGATTTAGAGAAATAATCCTCCTAACATAAAAATATCTCTAAATTTGTTAAGAAAAAATACAGACCATCCAATACGAAAAAAAAAAATGGGTACCATCTATGAATGGGAAAACAACTAAGAGGAAACCCAAATGATCAATAAATACATGAAAGAATGCTGAATCTCACTATTAGTCAAGGAAATGGAAATTAAAGCAAGAATGAGATAGCATTTTTCATTTATCAAATTGGTAAAACTCTAAAAGAGAGACATCTAGCTTGGTGAGGATATAAGGAAAGAGTTATATTCATACATACAATCATTGAGTTATTGTCATACATTCAATCATTAGTAAGAATGCTAATTTCCTACTTTTTGGAAAGTAAACCTGGAAAATCTATTTAAATTAGAAACATCCATACACCACAGGGAATATACTATATAGAAATAAAGACATGAGTATAGCAGGCTACCTGTAAGAGATACTTACTACAGAGAGGGTATAAACTGGAAACAACTTAAATAGGATCCATAGAGTTACTGTTGAATAAACTCTGTTTTCATAATATGGAATTTTGTGACATTATAAGAAGAGCTGACACGATATATTTATCTGGAAGGATGTTCATGTGTAACGTGCAAGGAAGTGATAAATTCAAATTCTAGAGTAATGTATGTAATATGAGTTAGCCTGGTGATGGGTATTAAGGAGGGCATGTTCTGCATGGAGCACTGGGTGTTATATGCAAACAATGAATCATGGAACACTACATCAAAAACTAATGATGTAATGTATGGTGATTAACATAACATTATTAAAAAAAACCTCCTAAATATGTGTATATATGTTTTTATGACATGAAGAATAGTATGAAGAATACACACCTTACTGTTAATAATAGTTAACTGGGGGACAGAGGAGCAGTGTGATAATTAACGCTATCTTCATCTCTTTATTAGTTTACCAATCACAATTGGCATGCAATTTTTTTGTCATTACATGTTCACATATTATATTAAAAATTGTTAAATTGCTATTTTGGTAAAAACACTTAAAAATATGTTAAATCAGAGAAGGCTGTCAATGCTTGCAAAATTAATTCAACTAGACACACACAGTGAGATGTATACTTTTTTTCCTAATAAACTTCATTTTTTTAGGAGAGTTTTAGATTTACAGAAAAATCACAGTTAGTGCAGAGAATTACCATACTTTTCACCCCGTTTCCCCTATTATCAACATCTTAAATTAGTATGGTACATTTATTACAATTAATGAACCAATATTGATGCATTACTATTAACCAAAGTCTATACAAATATATAAAGTCTTCATTCAGATTTTCTTAGTTTTTACCAGTGTCCTTTAACTGGTCCAAGGTTTCATTCAGAATACCACATTACATTTAGCTGTGACAGTTTTGAAGAGTATTGGTTAAGTATTGTGTAGGATGTCTCTCAGCTGTGGTTTTTCTGATATTTTTTTCACTATTTAGACTGGCATTTTGGGTTTTGAGAGGAAGACAACAGAGGTAAAATGTTTTCATTGCCTCATATCAAGGGTACATATTGTCAACATGACTTAAACTATTGATGTTGACCTTGATTGCCTGGCTGAGGTATTTTTGTCAGGTTTCTTCACTGTAAAGTTAGTCTTTTTCTTCTCTCTTTCCATACTGTAATTTGTGAAAGGAAGTCACTATCTATGCACAGCCTACACTTAGGGAGTGGGAGTTATACTCCATCTCCTTGAAGACAGAGTATCAACATAAATTATTTTTAATTCTTCTGTATGAGAGATTGAGAGATTTGTCTCTTCTCTCCTATTTACTTATTCAATCATTACTTTATATTAGTAGGACTTATGGGCATTTATTTTATGCTGGGTTTTAATCCAATGCTACTTTATTTTTTTGTTTGAATTGTGCCAGTTTTGCTCATTGGGAGCTCTTTCATTTGGCGTCCATGTTTCCTTGATATATCCCCATCATCATGAGTTGTTGTTTTATTTTGAGCCCTTCCTTACTTTTTGACACTACAAAATGATCCAGTTCATGTTTTTTGCCTGCACCAGTCCTAGAATCAGCTATTTATCCAAGGATCCTTTTTTTTTTTTTTTAAACTGGAGAATGATCTTAGAAACCAGATCTACATGCTAGATATGCTCTTTGCTTTTAAAATGTCATTGCTTCTAGGTCCTCTCAGCTGATAGAGCAAGGAAATACTATGTATATACTAACCTGTGTATATACACATATCTATAAATATTTCTATATGTAACCATCTAAATCCATATTATCAGACTAAACATGAGTTCATACTGATGTCTCCAACTTTAATCCTCTACCACATGATCCTTCTAGCCTCCTCTACTTGTTTATTTGTAAACCGCACTCTAACAGTGAGACACCTGGCTCCTACTATCTGCCATCTTATTTTTTTAAGTCCAGCACACATGGATAGCAGTATTAGAATTGCTAACTTACACTTCTGTGGAGAACAAAAAATTATCAACTAGAATATTGTGCTTATGTACAGTTTCTCTTGCCTTTAATCTAATACACTCCAGATAGTTCTAGAGTTATTAGGTCAGCACATTTTCACCTCATCCTCTACACTTGTTTTTCAGTTTGTTAATTTTTATTTATTTGTTTGTTTATCATATTACTTTAGATCTACACTTGCATGGGGTCAATGTTTGGAGAATTTCAGCCACAAGTTGGGTAGTTTCTGTACAGTTCTAGGGCTTGTCAAAAATAGAGACATTTCCCATTTGGGGGTTGGTCTGCTTGTTGAAACTGTTATATCACAAAGAGAAAAATAATAATAAGTCTTCAAAATACAGGCATCATCCAAAAAGTTTCATTGTTCCTTTTTTCTATCTCAAACATAGTGACAAGCAATATCAAGATATTACCTGCACTGTTTCTGCCCTCTGCATGAAGGTTGGATTCTTTAATTTTCCATGGTTTGGAGTTCCAGAGATGGGAGTGAATGACAAAAGACTTGTTCAACACCTATCGCAGAGTCTCCACCAGCAGCACTGGGTTAATTTCAGAAGGGATAAAGGTGTTCCAATCTCTTTTATTACCTTCCCCAGGGAAGAAGGCATGGGCCCATGGTGAGACCTACTCATAATCCTCATGCCTCATTTGGGGCACTGAGGTCAAGCTTCTCTTTATCCTTCATAAAAACAGAAAAAAAAAAAAAAAGCAAAACTGGACTGATGCCTAAAGAAAGGTGCTTTGGGCTGAGGACTTACACATTGCAAGAAACTCTTCCCCAGCAGAGTTAGTACCTTATTTTCTAGGAAGGAGCAGTGGATCTTGACAATTCTTTGAGTAAGAACAACAGACAAAAATCATAGTCCATTAATCTCACCTACTTCTCATATGGAGGGAAAAAAAATCATTACATGGTGGTGGGAGATATTTTGAGTTCCCCAAATGAGATTTTTCTGAAGGTCTCCCATAACGCATTCATCTTTCCACACCGAAAAACCCCACAAAATATTGTCAGAGTCACAAACAGCTTTGTGGATGAACTCATCCACATGTTGAAAAGTTCCTGGGTTTTAAATTCCACATTTAGGGAGTCCTGTGGAACTGCACAGGAGGGTGGTTTGGAAATCAGTCTAGTCTATCTAGGTGATTCTGGGAACACTCTCTTAGAATGGTTACTAATGCTCTCATCAGTCTCAAAATAATCCTGTAAGTACCATATTTTGAAGTGACTTAGATTATTCCATGAGAAGGTCATTTTCTAGGCAATTCCCTATGGAAGTGGTAATTTTATTTCAACACCTACAGAGATAATCCTGGTAAAGCCTCAGTATAGGTCATCTCCAGGAGAATTATCTCTTCAGATGATGAAGGAAAGATTACTCCATGTATGACCTGTCAGGGTTGTTACCATGGTGATCATTGGATATATTTGTCCACAGACTGACCCTATTAGTGCCCTACTGGGGCCATTTCTACATTTCCGTGACATGCATTTCTCTTCCAGATGACCATGAATTTTAACTGATAATCTGTACCTCTAGGGTTTACATCCATCACCCTATTATGCCCCTAGAGCAACAATGAAGAAGTCTGATATGACTTTCTCAGGAAGCAATCCAGATTCAGCAATAAGATTTTTATTTATCACTTTTGTCAAATATATATGTTATGTGTTAAGCGAATTATAATATATAATACATAACTTATCTATCATCTCTCTTTGTAGACAGATTTCATCCTTTTGTACTATACATGGGCAGGCACTAGGTGTTCCTAGAAGCGCTTAGTCAAATTTTCCCTTTATAAATCCCTTTATAAAACCCGACACACTATTTTTTTCCCTCACTTAAGAAAAACATGCAGGCAAAAGTGACTTGCTTTGGGGCGCCTGGGTGGCTCAGTCGTTAAGCGTCTGCCTTCAGCTCAGGTCATGATCCCAGGGTCCTGGGATCGAGCCCCGCATCGGGCTCCCTGCTCAGCAGGAAGCCTGCTTCTCCCTCTCCCACTCCCCCTGCTTGTGTTCCCTCTCTCACTGTGTCTCTCTCTGTCAAATAAAAAAAAAAAAAAATGATTAAAAAAAAGTGACTTGCTTTTTTTTATTCTTAAGTAAGTCACACCAAGATTTATGTGTGCATTAGCCAGTAGCGGTAACAATGACAGTTCTAGCCAGAAAGCCAGGTAAGCACATGGTTTAGGGTAGAACATTAGCAAAATACAGTGCAAAGCATATTATTTGTATTATTGAGAATAAAACTGTTTTGAAATTCAGAGTGTAAAAATTGATTTCCTTATATATCTTTGTTATTAATTATGAAATGCCTTTATATTCCATTTTTTTCCTATCTGGGTGATTACCAGTAATACAATGTTTTACAGTTTATAGATTAAATATAAGCCTTGATTAAAGAGATAGTGTAATACAGAGGTTAAGAAGGCAGGTTCTGGAACCAGACTGGTTTTGAATCCAGCCCTACTATACACCAGCTGGTGTTGTGTGACTTTTAGCATGTTATTTATCTTTTTCCTGCCTCAGTTTCCTCTTTGGAAAAATAGGGGAAAACCTAGTTCTACATCATTGAGTTGTAGTATATCAAATTAATTAATGCATGTCAACTGCTTAGAACCAAGCCTGGCACAGAGTAAGCATTTAATAAATGTTAGTTATGCATTATTTGGACTTATGACACAATCTGTTTTAACTTGTTTGGTTTTAAATATTTACTCATAAACTATTTGGTACTTGCAGCCAAACAGGAGCTACAGAATATATCTCAGCTTCTTAATCATCTGGTTTAATTTGTTATAGCTCATAGCAAAACTTGGGAGAAATTTAAAAATAAGACCAATTTCCTTGAAATTACAGATTAAATATCCACCACTAGTGGAACAGTAATACGTAATCTATATTATAATTCATATAAAGCTGGACCTGATTACTCTCACTCTGAAATCAACCTGAACATGGTATATAATTAGAAAACAAACACACAAATAAAAAACGTAATACAACATCTCTAAAAACTTGGAAAGCAACTTAATTGTCTCCCCAAAAAACACCAAAGAAAAGTTTCAGCAATAATACACCACAGAATTTCTTTAAATCCTTTCTCCCACTTACCTTCTTAGAGTCTTGCACCACATGGTAGAGCAGATCACCCTAAACTGTGATCCTCAGAACTCCCCCAAATATCCCCTAAAGCCAGATGGATTGATCTTTAACTTTTTTTGCCCTTCTTTTCTTTATTTTTTCTTCCTTGCCATATTTTTCTTCCTTAAGCAACTCTGTCATTTCCAATTTAAAGCCATCTAATTAGCGCAAACTTCTTTCAATTCTAGCACCCTGATCTATACAACAAAACCCAGGAATTTAAGAGGCAAAAGAGAATTATTTATAGTGGGCTAGGAAAGAAAGAGGACATGAAAATATTTTAATATTTTTCCTGCACCAAAAGGAGTTGTAAAACAGGAAAATTATTAGAATATATGATAATTAATACAGACATACACTGATATAAATCTTCAGAATTTATTTTTCAACCTTTGCTTCTGTTTACTATCTACCTGGCAAAATAAATATTTAAAAAATTGCTGTAAGTGCAAATCATGCTTCTTTAGATATATGGGAAGCTTTGTAAGACTTAAGTCTATTTTTAGAAAAAAAGATCAATTGATTTTAATTAAAAAGTAATAATTCATTACACCTTAAAGTAGTTATATATTAGTGGTGGTGTTATTAAGCATGTGTTTTGGATAGTGTCCTTTGTTTCCAAAAGTTAATAAAAAGAATAATAAAATTCTGTTTCATCAGAATATTTAGTTGAGTTACCCTTTTTGAATCTTTGAATCACTTTTTGAATTTCTGATCATCTTATATCTCATTTTGTTTAAACAAAAGTAAGAGAATGGGGAACTTAATGCCTTATCAAATGGTTTTTTAAATTCAGGAAGGAAGAATTTCTGCAAATTTGACACATTCTATTGGAACATGGAAGAGAAAAGGAGGGTCAGAATAGCAACACTGAATAGTACTCAGTTCAGTAAATCTTATTTTCCAGTTTCTCTGTATAACTTATTGTTGACATGTCCTTTAATCATGACGAAGTATAATCAGAAGTTACAACATTAAGTTATTACCACGTGATAAAATGTTTGATTGCTTTATACTATTTACTGCCTAAATATTCCCCAAAATCAGTTTTTATTTTTATTTTTTATTTTTAAGATTCTATTTATTTATTTGAGAGAGACAGAGAGAACACAAGCAGGGAGAGGGGCAGATGGAGAGGGAGAGGGAGAAGCAGACTCCCTGCTGAGCAGGAAGCCTGATGTAGGGCTTTATCCCAGGACCCTGAGATCATGACTTGAGCTGAATTCAGATGCTTAACTGACTGAGCCACCCAGGCACTCCTCAAAATCAGTTTTTAGATTAGGAATAATTTTTGAAATATTATGTTACAGATGGTGTAATCAATTTGAAAAATGTTTGAAGTTCAAATGAAGATAAATCAATAGTTGAAAATATGCTTCATGTAAAAAGATCTAGAGATTTCATCCTAAGGATGAAACTGACACATCGTTTGGTTCACATTTACAAAGAATTTATTGAAGAATCAAGTATAGGTCTCTCTGAGCATTCATCTGGATATTTAGAAGAAAGTTATGAGCTATGTTGTTATTCTCTACCACAGGCAGGCATTTTCCTGAAATACATTGATCTTCTGAAACAAAACAGTACACAATCACCAACAGACACATGACTTATCAGGGAAATGCAAATCAAAACTATGATGAGATATGACCTCACACCTGTCAGAATGGCTAAAATCAACAACACAAGAAACAACAGGTTTTGATGAGGACGTGGAGAAAGGAGAACCCTCTTGCACTATTGGTAGGAATGCAAACTGGTGCAGCCATTGTGGAAAACAGTATGGAGGTTCCTCAGAAAGTTAAAAATAGAACTACCCTGTGATCCAGCAATCACACTACTGGATATTTACCCAAAGAATACAAAAACACTAATTCAGAGGGATACATGCACCCCTATATTTATAGCAGCATTATTTACAACTGCCAAGATGTGGAAGCAGCCCAAGGGTCCATCAATTGATGAATGGATAAAGTAGATGGGAGATATATATATATATATCTAAAATGGAATATTATATATATAGATATATATATATCTAAAATGGAATATTACCCAGCCATTAAAAAAATGAAATTTTGCCATTTGCAATGACATGGATGGAGCTAGAGAGAGAAATAAGTCAGAGAAACACAAATACCATATGATTTCACTCATATGTGGAAACGATGAAACAAAACAAAAGGGAAAAATTAAGAGAGAGAGATAAATCAAGAAACAGACTCTTAATTATAGGGAACAAACTGATGGTTACCAGAGGAGAGGATGGTGGGAGGATGGGTTAAATAGGTGATGGGGATTAAGAAGGGCACTTGTGATGAGCCCCAGGTGATGTATGGAAGTGTTGAATCACCATCTCGTACACCTGAAACTAATGCTGTATGTTTAACTAGAATTAAAATAAAAACTTAAGGGACGCCTGGGTGGCTCAGTCGGTTAAGCGGCTGCCTTCGGCCCGGGTCATGGTCCCAGGGCCCTGGGATCGAGTCCCGCATCGGGCTCCTTGCTCAGCAGGGAGCCTGCTTCTCCCTCTCTTTCCCTCTGCTTGTGCTCTCTCTGTCAAATAAATAAAATCTTAAAAAAAAAAAAAACTTAAAAATATAATAAAACATTATACAATCAATAGCAAGAGTTTTTGAACCTCAGCCTCATATTTGACTTTTTGCTATAGATTATCGTACTTTATTCAAAGTCTTAACAGCTAGGCATCAAAAAGAATGATATGTCTTGGCTTTTTTTTTTTTAAGATTTATTTATTTATTTGAGAGAGAGAGAGAGAGGGCATGAGTGTAAGGGGCAGAGAAAGAGAGAATCTTAAGCAGACGCTACACTGAGGGTGTAACCCCATGCGGATCTCACTCTCAGGACCCTGAGGCCACAATCTGAGCTGAAGCCAAGAGTCAAGACGCTTAATCAACTGCACCACCCAAGTGCTACTAGTCTTGGCTTTTTGCTGTAGTTTAAAGTAGATATAAGGATTATCCTTTAGGAAAATAGTAATCATTTAATTATTCACTGCATAACTTATTATTTCCATAACAACTGCATATTAACTTTTTGTTGTTGTTGTTTGTTTGTTTGTTTTTGTTTTTAGAGAGGGAGAGAGTGGGGAGGGGACAGAGGGAGAGGGAGAAGGAGAGAGAATCTTAAGCGGACTCCATGTCCAGTGCGGAGCCCAACGTGGGGCTCGACCTCACAACCCTGAGATCATGACCTGAGCCGGAATCAAGAGTCAGTCGCCTAACTCACTGAGCCACCGAGGCGCACCTGTTAATTTTTCATAGTGAGTATAGTGTTTTATGTTTAACTGTGAGAAGCTGGCCCAGAAAAAAAATTAATGTTGTTGAGTGGGAAGATAAGTTCTCATTTAAGCACTATTATAAAATCTAAGTGATTTAGAGAAAATTCTGTTGCCCTTAGCCTGGTTGTAAGATAATATTAAGACACATTCCACAGGGCTATCCTTAACTCTGGTTAGTGACATTTAGCAACTTCTGAAGATGTGCAGCATATAAATTTTTCCATAGTATGGTCCTTACCATAAAAGTGTACACAGGATACAAGTAAAAACTCTTCTATGGGCTGTTTTTTGCCTCCATGTGAAATTATGCTTCAGTAATATTTAAGGCAAAGGGAAACAAAGAGTTCAACATAAGGTGGAGAGAAGCAATTGTAAGTTCTCCACTGCCAAGATTAATTATGTTGTTTCTGTAGAAAATTAAACAGCAAGATATGATGTAAGAGGGGGCAGGATCCTGGTTACCATTTACTGTTTACCCACAGGTCCCTGAGATTGTCTGCCCTGTTTTGAACTGTGTAGTGAAGTAGGGGATCTGCAGACTGTCCCTCACTGGGATTCTAATCCTTCCTTTAGGTCTATCTAGTGCTGCTGAAGAAGAAATCACTAGCCTTAAAAAAGCACTACCTTGATATCAAAGAGCAGGACCACACTTTTGGTAGACATAGGCTAACTAACAAGCAACAGAAGAACTATAAAATATGTTTTTTTCACTGGTTTGCTAACTTGGAAAGTGAAATATTTCCACATGACTGGCTATTGGACAAGATAGAGAATCTTAAAGGCCTTATCGAAGATATTATGAGTTATTATTTTTTTTTTCAGATTTTATTTATTTATTTGTCAGAGAGAGAGCACAAGCAGGGGGAGCAGCGGACAGAGGGAGAAGCAGGCTCCCCACTGAACAGGGAGCCAGATGCAAGACTCGATCCCAGGACCGTGGGCTCATGACCTGAGCCGAAGGCAGATACTTAACCAACTGAGCCACCCAGGCATCCTGAAGATATTATGAATTATTAACATTCTTCCCCAACCTCTCTAGCTAAGAAAAACTAATGAAGTAGAGTAATTATGTAACATTAGGTAGGACAATTTGAGGGAACAAATTTTATTTCACTTTTTGCTTTTTTTTCTTAATTTTTTTAAAAAACCATTTAAAACTAGTGAGTTCAGCTATTTTTTTAAGTGCTTTTATGGGGGTCTTGATTTTTCACTTAGTAAGTGGATAACATTGTGTTTTGTTTCTTAAAAACCCTTTCTTTCTATCCACATGCCATGCCTTGTAGCTTTCTTTAATGCAAGCACTTACAATACCATGCTATCATTCTTTCTCTATGTGCACTGCAGTCAGTTGAAGTTATGGTGAGAATCAATGAACATCATTGTTGTATTCTATGTCTTGACATTTGAAGTAAAGTCTAAACACGATTCAGAGAAAACTACATAGGAAGCCATTATAACATCCATGACATATTAAAGGTACTGAGATTTTGGATTCTATAACTATCTTTGTGGTCTGTAAAATCTAAAAGTGCTAGGTTTATCATAATTTTACTCAAAATACTTCCATGCTCTTCCTACCATTACTTCTTGGACTAAAAAAAAAAAATGGTTGAGGAAAAAAGACTCAGTGACATTTCATATTTACTGCTGATTAAAATATTCAGGGTTTATATAGTTTTCTTTGCACAAGTAAAAATATTACTGTAAGGTTTTTATTAAATATATTTTGTCTGGATAAGCAAAGCCATAAATATTATTGACTCAAGGAAGGTTAGTTAAAGTTGGCTGACTGCCAAGAAACCTCATAAGACAGCACTACCTTGAACAATTTACTGCAGTCTGACTTTAGGGTCTGACACAGTGTTTCAGGCTTTTAATATTTTTAATATTTTTGTCAATGTGCCACAGTTGAAAAACCAGAATTGACTCGAAGTGGATCAGCCCTGCAGGCTACAGGGGAATCTCATGGAAAGAATTTCATGATGAGGAGCCAAACCTCAGGAATGGAAAGTCAAGGAATTTTCCAGTTCTTTTTCTTTGTCCATACTTCCCACTGTGTATTTTTAAAATTTTCCTCTTTGTAGACCTATTCTGTTTATCTTCTCTCCTTTTGTATATATTGTTGAACTTATTAATTTACAAAGAGGAAATATAAGTCCCAAAGTCCAGTGCCTTGGTTTCCCCAGTAGGCAAACTTCAGGTAAATCAAATTATTTAAAGTTAGTTTGGTAAGCATGGAATACGATTGGGTGAATAGGTATGTCTATATAACTTTCCAATAGTAGCCCCTTCTTTGAAATTTTATCCCTTTCAGAGCTATTGTTGAGGTGATGGGCTTGGGTGGTCATGTTTGTATCATGTGATACCATGAATGGGCAGACAATCTGTACATAGATCTAATCATTCAGTCTCAATGTTTAGAATTTGAACCAAGGGACACAGACACAAACACTGTTTTGGAAAATGTGCCTACTGGATTCTTCTTGTGAAGTCAGTGCCAGACCTGGTTCCTTGGAGAGCCTGAACAGCCAGCAAGCAGAAGTTGTAAGGGAAGAAGAGAAGATGTTAAGATCAATCTGCAAGGAGAAAAATGAAGCAAATATATAAATCTAAATAGACACAAGGATCTTTGTGGTCCTACAGAGAAAAAGATTTACAGAGTAATGGCCTGACTTTGAAGCCTGACTTTGGGTTCTAAATTTGTTTGCTTCAAATTTCCTTGTTGCCTATGTGTAGTGTTTTCATTTGATCTACCTTAGGTGAATTTCTGTACTTGTAGTGAATATGGCATACACACACACACACACACAAACACACACACACACCAGTATTTTTTTATGTTTCAAAGTGAAACATATACATAATTTAAAAGCCAAATAGTAATACAGTGTTTCTAATGAAAAGTAGCAAGTCGTCCAATGCTTCATTTCCTCCTCCCTCCCAAATAACTTCTCTCCTGAACAAACCACGTTCAACTCTTAGTTTCTTTTAGAATTTACTTCTATATTTCTAAAACTTTTGTTCAAATTTCTATTTCTCATTCTATAAATTTTAGCGTTATAAATTGATTTCCTACTATGAAAGCAGAGGATTTAGCTGCCTTTTACCAATTGCCATCCATTCATCTAGTATATTTACATCATTATTTTTGGTGAAATCAACTTTTAATTTTTACATTATTATGACTATAGTTATGTATTATTACTGTTACATATTGCTCACTGCTGAGATATGAATTGTACAACAGTTACATTTCCTTTTAGAGTTAATAACTGCCTCATTTTGGGGAGGTTTAGATTTTTATGGAACTGTCATTAATTTTTCCCCAAATTCTGTAACAAAAATCCCAAAAAAGGGGCGCCTGGGTGGCTCAGTCATTAAGCGTCTGCCTTCGGCTCAGGTCATGGTCCCAGGGTCCTGGGATCGAGCCCCGCGTCGGGCTCCCTGCTCCGCGTGGAGCCTGCTTCTCCCTCTTCCACTCCCCCTGCTTGTGTTCCCTCTATCACTGTGTATCTCTCTGGCAAATAAATAAATAAAATCTTTAAAAAAAAAAAAAATCCCAAAAAAGCTAAAAGAAAGTTTTGACATAGTTTAAAAAAATCAGGAAATCTGTCAGTTTCCTTTAGATCCTAGAAAAATTACTCTAATTTTTCCCAACACCATTTTTGAAGAGACTATTTTTTCCCCATTGAGTATTCTTGGCTCCCTTGCCATATATTAGTTGACTGTATTGTAAGGGCTTATTTACAGGCTCTTGATTCAGTTTCTCTGGTCTATGTTGTCTATTTTTATGCCAGTACCATATTGTTTCGATTACTATATCTTTGTAATATAATTTGAAATCAGGAAGTTTTATGCCTTCAGCTTTGTTCTTCTTTTATGACTGCTTTGGCTATTCTTCTGATCCATGAACATGGAATATCTTTCCATTTGCTTGTGTCTTCTTCAATTTTTTTTTCCATCAAAGTCTTAACAGTTTTCAGTGTACAGATCTTTTACGTCTTTGCTAAAAATTTATTCCTAACCATTTAATTGTTTTTGATGATATTGTGAATGAGATTTTTTCTTTATTTCTTTTTCAGATGTTTTATTGTAAGTATATAGAAACACAGCTAACTTCTACATATTGATTTTGTACCTTGCAACTTTACTGGATTTCTTCATTAGTTCTAACAGTTTTTTTGGTGGAGTCTTTAGGATTTTCTATATATAAAAGATCATATCATCAGCAAAAAAGACAATTTTACTTCTTTCTTTCCAACTTGGATGCCTTCTATTTCTTTTTCTTGTCTGGTTGCTCCAGTTAGAATTTCCAGTAGTATGTTGAACAGGAGTGGTGAGAGTAGGCATTGAAGCACAGTGGTGCAGGCCAGTGACAGAAGACAGGGCCTGATATTGGCCCACAAGCAGCTGTGGGGACCCTGGCTGTTGGAGGGCTCCTCAAGTCCATACAGTCTCTTCCGAGCATGTGCATTACAGTGTATGCTAATGACGGGTGTCAGGTTGGCGATGTGCAAGTGCATGGCTGGATGGGCTAGCCTCAAAAGTGCTTATGGTTGTAGGAGTCAGCTGCAGGAGTCTAGGCTGTCATCTTGCAGGAGGGCAGCTGTAGAGGCCTGGGCTGGCTGTCAGTGTGTTTCCCAGGCTCTAGTGGGGGGCTGGCATCAGGGAATACAAATGCCGGTGGGACAAAAGCTAATGAAAACTGAAGAGGGTTCTCCATGGCAGCAGTGCTGTCTATTAGTTTCTTCAGTAGTGAAATCTGCTGTGTTAGTCTGCAGAGCAGGTCACTGTAAACCACAGTCTCTCCCAGTATGTGGCGGCTATTGGCAACCCCTGCTTTTCTTCCTTGTCCCTAGCTATGTCTATAGGTTCAATATGTCTCAATTTTGTGGGTCTGGGAGAGGTGAAGCCTAAACAGGACTTTGGTGCTCCAAGAGGCTGGGGAAGTTAGATGCTTCCCCGGCTTTTCCTTTCATGGTAAGGGGAACTCTTAAGAGCTGGGAAATTGCCTCTTAGCACTGAACAATGCTAGCTTGGGGGATTCTTGGGATGATGCTGGAAAAATGAGGCTGTCTTCTTTCTCTTTTAGTGTAGTTATTCTCAGATTTTTTTTTTTTTCCATTCCACTATGTTGCTAAAGTGGGTGTCAGAGCTCTCTCACAGCTGTTTTTGTTTGTTGATATCTAATTGTTAATCTCTTGAAGGATGGAGGCTGGCGTCTCACTCCAGTCTATCAATTCTGCCATTCTGATATTTCTCTTGATCATTATTCAGATTATTCCCTCACCTCTCTTCTGTGTTCATTCATTTATTCATCCATTGAACAAATATTCTAGAGAGCTATGTGTCAGGCAGTATTAGGGATACTGTAGTTCTATTGATGAAAAGGAGAGAAAGTCTCTGCCTCTATAGAGCTAAAGTTCTAGTGAGAGAAACATAGCATAAAAAAAAATGTAGTAGGATGTGAAACTAAAAGTTTCTATTGAGACATCTATGTATAATAGATATGATATTCCAAAGTGGAGTAAAAAAATCAATTTTAAAATTTTTAGAGAGTTGAGAAGTTTTTTTTTAATTAATGTATTTGAGAGAGAGAGTGCACAAGAGAGAGCAGGAACAGGGTTGGGGGGAAGGGAAGAGGAAGAGGGAGAAGCAGGCTCCCCACTAAGCAGGGAGCCCCACGTGGGGCTCAATCCCAGGACCCCACGATCATGACCTGAGCTGAAGGCAGATGCTCAACCAACTGAGCCACCCAGGCACCCCAAGAATTGAAAAGTTTTTGCATGATTCTTCACTGCTCAGGAAGTAATCAGACTGTGTAAAGACTGGAGAGAACTTTGTGAAAAATGATAATGAAAGGGTATTAAGTTTATTTTTTTAATATAAGGTAGTCAGTAAAAGATCCTTCTTTACTGATCTCTATTTGTTTTATTGATATTTGGGCAGAGAGCTAAAGGAAGTGAAAGAATCAGCAGCTACATGTATATCTGAAAGGAAGAGTATTCCAGCTGGAGGAACCAAAACACAATGGCCTGAAGATAAGAGAATGCTTACTGTGTTTTAAGAATAGCAAGGAAGACTGTAAGTATCAGAGTGACTAGGGGAGGGTGGAGGAAGACTAGATGGAGATGAAATTGGAGAGGGAATTGATGGTGTCCTGACCTGGGGTGGTGTCACTGGATGTGGTAAGAACTGGAGAGATTCTGGACATGCTTGATAGTGGAGCTGGCACAATTTCCTGATAGCCTGGGTGGGTATGGAATATAACGTAAGAAAGGAGTCAAGGATGGTTTCAAAATTTTAGGCTGAGCAATTGGAAATGAGGGTAGGTCCTTTACTCAGATGGGAGAGAGATTCAGGAAGTAAGAGGAAGCAGAGTATGTTCAAAAGTTGGCTTTGGAAATGTTAAACTGTGAGAGTCCTATTATCTATCTGAATGGAAATGTTCAACAGGCAGTTGTATATAAGAATCTACAGTACAAGTGAAATGTTAGGGTTGGAGATAAAAGCTAGAGAGTCATCACAGTACACTTGGCATTTTAAAATCATGGATCATTAAGTC
Source organism: Phoca vitulina (assembly GCF_004348235.1). Classification (NCBI taxonomy): domain Eukaryota; kingdom Metazoa; phylum Chordata; class Mammalia; order Carnivora; family Phocidae; genus Phoca; species Phoca vitulina. The sequence goes on from NW_022589712.1 coordinate 41,114,060, forward strand.
TTTGTAGGGTATCCCTGCATGAGTTTGGTGAGCTCTATCTTCTGACTCATTTCACTCTTCTAAAACAAATAGGGTTTTTCTCTCTCTCAAGTTAGCTTGCCCTTGACATCTCAGTAAACTCATGCCTATATTCCTTGCACACCAAAGACGTTTCCTCTGAATATATCAGCTTATGTCTGATGAGGTCTGATTTCAGGATAAATCCTCACTTACACTCAGAGGACACAAAAACTTTCCTCCTGTCTCTTGGTGTATAATAAAGCTTGACTTATCAATAAATCCGTATCAGTAAACTCACTCAGAACACAAATAAGGCCTCCACCCAACTCTTGTCTTCTTTTATGATATAGCTTGACTTCTGGAAAATTCTTATCTACATGAACCAGAGTATTCTTCCTAAATTATGCTTTCTTGTATAGGATAAAGTGAGATTTCAAGCTAAATCTGCACCCACAACTGGTAACAATTCTTCCCAGAACTGTTAGACTGAGAGGTACACCCTCACCTACAGTCTCCACATTCGAACAAAGCAAATTCTCTGTTATTTCCTCTCAACATTCTCTTTGTCTTTGTGAGTTTATGGCTCTTGTATTTCCTCATCATCATTTTAGTAGGGTTTCTGGATAGGGTAGAAATAAATGCATGTGTTCAAGTTGCCATATTTAACAGGCCAAATAATTTTACATAATAAAAATTCATAAAATTTTTTTCATAAAGTATTTCTATATTATAGGATGTTTCTAGTTATAGCAAATATACATCGTCCAGGTGATCTTGCTTAATAGCAAAATAAGTTTCTTGAAGTGATGAAAAAAAAAAGGCTTTTAAAATTACGCAGTGCTTATTGTTAGTAGTCTAACAGTACCTTGACATTTTACTATAGTTTTGTAATTCACTAGAATATTGTATTATTGGGTTATATTGGCAATTTTTTATATCTGTATTAGAAAAAAGATTACTAAATTTTCAGAAAACCTCAAGTTACCAAATTCTATTAAATAGATTACCTTTTGGGACGTCTGGGTGGCTCAGTTGGTTAAGTGTCTGCCTTTGGCTCAGGTCATGACCCGGGGTTCCTGGAATCAAGCTCTGAGTCAGGCTCCCTGCTCAGCGGGGAGCCTGCTTCTCCCTCTCCCTCTGTCCCTCCACCCTGCTTGTGCTCTCTCTCTCTCATGCTCTCTGTCTCTCTCTCTCAAGTAAATAAATAAAATCTTAAAAAAAAAATAGATTACCTCTTTCAATTCAAATGTTATTTTAGGGCCTTGATATCTTTAAAACCCATTATCTTAATCTTTATATTCTGTATCAACAGGAAAATACCTGGGAAATGAAAGAATATGATCAATTTTATTGTTGAGAGACTTATATCAATAAATTTGAAAACTGCCACTAAAATATTAAATATTACAGAACACAGAGGCTATTGAAATCTATGTACAAAGAAACTGGCCTGGAAAACAGATTTCAAAAGTAATAAAGGGATTAAAAATAGTAATAAAGGGATAAATACAGGCATCTGAAGAATTTAGACTATTACAACTTTACTTACATAATGCAAATATTATACGCTAAGATTAGAGGAAAATCAACAAAACTACTATCTTTATATGGATAAATAATTGATGAACTGAAAGATCTCCCCAAACACATATTCTTTTTTTTTTTTTTAAAGATTTTATTTGTTTTAGAGAGAATGAGAGAGTGAGAGAGAGCACGAGCGGGGTGAGGGACAGAGGGAGAAGCAGACTCCTACTAAGCAGGGAGCCCGATGCTGGGCTCCATCCCAGGACTCCATCCCAGGACTTGATCCTGGAACTCCAGGATCATGACTTGAGCCAAAGGCAGACACTTAACCAACTGAGCCACCCAGGCGCCCCCCAGACACAGATTTTTAGAACTGTATGGAATCATTCAAGATGATATGTAGCATCTTGTCTAATTATTTGCATACATGTCTCCCTTATATGTTACATGTCTCTCTCACTGGATTATGAGCCAAAGATAGTAGTCTTGTCTTACCAATTTTATGGTTCACTGGTCTTAGCATAGCATGTAGCAAAGTACCTCACACATGGCAGATAGATACGCTTGATTAGTAGATGGCTAGTGAGTGATTTTACGGAAATGATCAGTGACTCTGAAAGAAGAAACTAAGTGCATTTGCTCAACTCCCTTCTCCTTTTGATTTTTAGTCTTAGCCCATGTGTAGGATGCATGCACTTTTCTCTCTGCTTTCCTCTGTGGGGGTGGCCTGCTATTTTACAGCTATGCAAGTGACTGGGTAGGTAAAGGCAAATTTAGTGATGAAATATTAGCAAGCCTGTTATGACACATATATGTTACATCTTCAATTAACACTTTTTTCCCCTAAAGATTTTATTTTTAAGTAATCTCTACACCTAACATGGGTTTGAACTCATAACCCAGAGTTCACGTGCTCCACCAACTGAGCCAGCAATGTGCTTCTTTCAATTAACCTTTTAATGAAGTTGATATTTTATCCCTAGCTATCTGACTCCTCTGTTTACCTTTCAGTTCTGATCTTGGGTGGGAAAGGGGGGTGCTATTTATTGGGCCCCATGTACTCCCAAGTTTTAAAAGGGCATTCTGTTTATAAAATGAAAGTATAGGGGAGCCTGGGTGGCTCAGTTGGTGGAGCATGTGACTCTTGATTTCCGCTCAGGTCATGATCTCAGGATTGTGAGATTGAGCCTTGCACTGGGCTCCGCATTGGGCATGGAGCCTGCTAAAGCTTCTCTCTCTCCCTCTCCTTCTGCCCCCCCCCCCCCACCGCTTGCTCTCATGTGCTCTCTCTCTCTCTCAAAACAAAGTGAAAAAATAAATAAATAAAATGAAAGTATATACATTAATAAAAATCAAATAGTATAGTAGGGCTTATAACAGAAAGCAAGCCCTTCTGCCTCATTGCTGCCCCAACTCCATTGTACTTTCAACTTCTTAGAGGCAACCATATTCAAATGTTTGTTTTTGTCTTGATAGTTTTCTCATTAATTCAATATAATACCACCATATCATTATTTACCAACTTATCAACTTTAGAGATAGTCCATTGGCTTCTTTCTTCTATGGTGCCTAAGGATTTAGTGCACTTATACCATTCCTGTATGAAGATCTTGTTAGACCTAGCATTATATATACTAATATCACAATTATGGTAGAAGAAATTTTCATGCATAATTGTGAAATGTATGTGTGTATGTATTGCCAAGTACATAATCATGCATTTCAGATTAGAGACAATAAATATTGAGTGAATATATACATTTTAGGTTGAAATTTTTCCATTTAAAATATGAATATTTCCCATTATTAAACATTCATAAGAAGCATTTTTTTATTTTTTAAAGATTTTATTTATTTATTTATTAGAAAGAGAGAGAGCAAGGGGAGAAGCAGAGAGAGAGGGACGAGCCGACTCCATGTTGAGTGCAGAACCTGATGCAGGGCCCCATCCCTCGACCTGATCCCATGATCCAATCCCATGACCCTGAGATCACTACCTAAGCTGAAAACCAAGAGTCAGTTGCTCAACTGATTGAGCCACTCAGGCACCCCAGAAAACATTTTTTTAAATGGCTGACATTAATAACATATGGCTGCACCATAATTTATTTAAACTTCAGCATATTATGAAATATTTAGGAGGTTTTCCAATTTCTTAAAGATACAAATAATCTGTCTATAAACATTCTTATAATAAATCCATCAACTGTATCTCTGATCCTTGGAGTAGATTCCTAGAAATGGAATTACTGAATCAAAAGTTCTTGATACATATTGCCAGTTTCCTTTCCAAGAAGATTTTGCCTATTTGTACTCCTAATAAAAGAGATTACTATAAAGGAATATTATAAGAGTATTCATTTTGTTGCATACTACTCAATGCTAAATATGTGTATGCTCTAAAACTATGCTAATTTTGTAAATTTAAAATGGTTACCTTGTTTTAGTTTGCTTTTTTTTTTTGATTGCCAGTGTGCCTGAAGATTACTTCTTGTGTCCTGTTATTATTACATAACATTTTAATTTCTTCAGTTTAATATTTCACTATGTCACTAAATTGAATTTTTTAATATTCAGAGAAGTACTTTATAAATTACTTCTTGGTTTTAACATTATTGGCTATTCTTTACACTTAAAAAAAATCCCACAGGAAAGCAATGTTAAGGATTAACAATCTTATTAAAAGTTTACAGTGATACAAAATTTAGCTGCATAGTTATATTTATTTTGTTTTTCATTATATACTGTGGGTCATGGAATTTCAATTAAACTTTTTGTTATTGAAATTTGTGTAATAGTCATTGCATATTATTGCCATCTTTAGGTGAGATGGTTTTTATAAGTTAGAAGGCCTCTGCCAATGTTTATTGCACTTTATGTATTTGATGCTTTATGATCATTGTTTTAATCTTGATCTTTCCCATGGTTTTCCATTTACTTTTTGTCATTTGAGTGGTGTGGTGTGGTGTGTGATGTATTTGTGTAATTTGAAAAAGAATCCCTGTAGTAACTTATGCTTAGGAGAGGTAAGCAGAGAAGATAGCAATCCTTTCCACTGTATTACCAACAAAATTCACATGGTAGCAACTGATTAGCTCAGGCTGTGTCAACTGCCTATGTCTGTTTGTCTGGGGTTGAGAGAGGGAGCGTCTTCCTCATGTGGAATCAGAAATGAGAGACACACAAAACGAACGCAGTGTTGTATGTCAATTATACATCAATTTAAGAAGAGGAAAAACTTTTTTAAAAACGAGAGGCTATTTCCCCCAAATTTATGACAGGGTAGAGGATCCTAGACAGTGAAAAAAACCAATAGCAATTACCTTATTTTTGCTAAAGAATTTTCAATGGAGCCATTGTCTGCTGGATAAAGTTTTATTCTTGTGATATACTATACAATCTTGGTCTCTAATAATCTAGATGACTGTATGTTTTTAAGAATTAACTACACAGGGTGCCTGGGGGGCTCAGTTGGTTAATCGACTGCCTTCGGCTCAGGTCATGATCCTGGAGTCCCGGGATCGAGTCCTGCATCGGGCTTCCTGCTCAGCAGGGAGTCTGCTTCTCCCTCTGACCCTCCTCCCTCTCATATGCTCTCTCTCTCTCTCATTCTCGCTCTCTCAAATAAATAAATAAAATCTTTAAAAAAAAAAAAAAGAATTAACTACACAAAGATTCCTCAAACTTGTTTCCCAACTGAGCACTAGTATACTTGGGCTAATCAGGGAATGCATGAAACTTGAAATTAATTACTAGCTCAAGTCAATTAATAACATTTTTTCCCAGTGGGTTGGAGGGAATCCTGGACCAACTAATATCATTTTATAAGTATTCTGATTTAAGTTTTCAGTTACATTATATAAACACACTAATGAAATATTGTTTGAATTATTTAAAATAGTGTTTGGTAAAACAAAAAGCACCTTAGGAATATGTAATAGCCCTTCATTATTATTCATTATTATATAAAACCATAAATAGTACTACGTAGTAATAAGTTACATTTCATTTGGTTTTGAGTATCATTCTTTTAGGATTATGTGTTTATTTGAAAGAAATGCTTTTATTGACAGAATGGTATCAGTCACCACTGGCTGACCTTATTTTCATTCCATTAGCTTAATATTTCTTGATTTTGAACATGTCTAGGAATATGAAATTATATGCTGAGCACTAAAGCCAATAAAAGCAAAGGAATATTATGAATATTATATTATGAATGATATAATTCACTATTTGTTTAGCATACTCTAAAATAATTTTTAAAAATAAGTAGTTACAGGTATGTGAGAAGATGAGAGATCATGTCAAAGGTGAAAGCTTAGGACTAATAGGTAGAATTTGACTAGTTGAATAAGTACAAAAATATTTAGTCAGTCAGTCAGTTGTGGGAGTTTAAATTGGGTTCTTGCCGAGCAGTATTCACGATCAATTTCTTTTCCAGAATATATGGTGCTACTTGCCACAGTGGTGGGTTTTTGACTTCTCATCTTCAAATCTGTATTCCTACTATGCCTTTCTATTCTATAAAAGTTGTTATACTATCAATGATGTTTTTAGACTCCTTTGCAGCTTGTTCTGGATGTGCATTAGTTTCTGCAAATTAAGTGCACTTGCACAATTTGGAAGGTAACCCAAATGTTTTATGTCTTTTCTTGGTTGTGTATATGCTGGTAAACATGGTCATGGAAATGTGACATTTTCTGTAGTAGCATTTCATAATCTTATCTCCAGCTTCCTATGGTGTTGGAAACAATTTCAGTGGAGATGGTAGCCATATTTCAGTGCCCAGTAAATGGCTCTGTGGGATTTAATGGGCATTTGTGCTGATCATAGTGGCTTCCAGACTCAGGTCTCCTATCCCTGAATTTGGCTATTGCTCTGTGTTCACAAATTCAATAGTTCCATGGTAGCTCAGAAGTAGTATTTCTACTGCAGGGTCAGTTCTGTAGTGCTCTAAGAATAATTTCTGGAGTCTCAGATTAAAGCCTTCTTCTCTTGCCTTCCTAGTAATTTTGTAAACTCCTAAATACCTGTACTTCTTAAAATACCTAGAGTGGTTCCTATTTCCTGACCTGAATTGTGACTGATTTAGCCCTTTACTAAAAATGTGTACAACTTGGAAAGTCAGAACAACTTGCCACAGGGACTGCTAGCTATCCACCAATATCCATTCTTTCTTCTTTTAGTAATTGAAGATCCTAGTTTTTCTTAGCCAGGCAAAGACTCTACTTTTTACCTCTGTGGCAGCTACCAGTGTTCATATAACTACATCTTAGCTAATGGGATGTAAACAGAAGTGATGTATGTCACTTCCTGGTGATGCTCTTGCCCGTTTCTCTTCTGTATTGGCTGAAAAACAGATGTAGTCATGGAAGGTGGAGAAGCCACCTTGGACCCAAAGATGAAAAATTCTTGTTGATGATGGCAAAGCTGCTCTACCAGCCTCAGATTTACTACATTTGGATGGCAACATAAGAGATAAATAAGCCTCTTTGTTGCTTAAACTACTATATTTTTGCTCTGCCCACCCCCCTTTCTTTTACAGTGGCTTATATTGTAACCTAAACAAATACAAGATATATATGGACTCTGAAGTTTGAGGTCAAGTCTTAAAATGACTGAATGTTACTCTATTAACAGGTATTCCTATAAACATATTCCATATATTTATAGGAATGACTTAGAGTAGCTCATCTACAATTTTTATGTAAAAAGACCTTTGGCTGTGGGCTGGTAATATGCTTTCAAAACACAGAGCTGGGTAAAGTATTTAAAAACTGTGTTAGGGGCGCCTGGATGACTCAGTTGGTTAAGCATCTGCCTTTGGCTCAGGTCATGATCCTGGGGTCCTGGGATCGAGTGCCGCATCGGGCTCCTTGTTCAGCGGGGAGGCTGCTTCTCCCTCTGACCCTCCCCTGCTCATGCTCTCTCTCTCTGAAATAAATAAAAATCTTTTAAAAAAATAAAAACTGTGTTAAATCAAATCTTCAAAAGCAAAGTTCAGTTATACTTGAGAGTGCATTATAACCCTGCTTTCAAAGAGTGAGCTTCTTGTCTCACTCGCATACTGCTAAAAGAAGAATTGACAGACAGGATAGGACCATAGCTCAGAGATTAATTCAGAATATTCTTTAGGTCAAGCTAGGTGGGATCAGTACCTGAACCCTGTATATAAGGACAAATAGGTATCTATACTAATTCAAATTCTTTATCCAGACATTGGAGCATACCCTCAATGCTAAATACTTATATTTTGGGTAAATGGCCAAAGGCCATGTGAGACCTTTGGAACAATTTTTCATCAGTAAGACTTTGGTTTTCTTATCAAATGACAATATCCCTCTGGAAAAAAGCAAAGTCCACTCGGAAATGGGAAATCTCAGATATAAAGAAGGCTTTAATAGCAATGTTAGAGGTTTATATCCTCATTTCACTCTGATTTATTGTCTAGGGAAAAAAAAAAAGCCAATTTCAAAGCTTTGAAAATTTGAAATGATTTACTCTTTTATTAGATTATGTAAGTTGGATCTGACCAAGTTCTATGAAAATATTCAATTCAAAGCTGTAGAAATGGGCAACAACACTTCCCCCAAATTTAAAGCCTTTGTTAGTCTTTTACATGTGTTATCTCATTGCAAGTCCATGAGTCCCAAGCACCTTTTATGTCCACAGTCTAATTTTCGCTTTTAGTTAAAGCAAACATGTAAAAACCATGTTTTAGGTAATTGACCTTGCTCCTGTGGCCATGTATGTTTGGAACAAAACTCAGTGCCTTGGCAAAAGTCCATGGACAGAAGGAAGACCAGCAGTTTATGCCATCATCAGAAACTCATCCTATTAGGAACAATATGTATCAGATAGTAGGATACTATCTAATTGACCCAGTCAGATTCTGTAGCAGATAGCATTTCTCTGGAAACAGACTCCAGGAATCCAAGATTTGTATGCAGACTTATTAGTGTGTGTTCTTGGAGACAGTATCTGGTAGAACTTTGGGAAGTAAAATTAGGAATAAGAAGTTCAACTGTAGGGCGCCTGGGTGGCTCAGTCATTAAGCATCTGCTTTCGGCTCAGGTCATGATCCCAGGGTCCTGGGATTGAGTCCCACATTGGGCTCCTTGCTCAATGGGGAGTCTGGTTCTCCCTCTCCTTCTGCCCCTGCTTGTGTCTCCTCTCTCGCTGTGTCTCTCTCTGTCAAATAAATAAATAAAATGTTAAAAACAAAACAAAACAAAAAAGAAGTTCACCTGTAATGCCCTTGCAACAGAGGCTTCAGGAAATCACATGAGGAGTTCTGAAACTGGGACGCTTCAGAGTTGTTCCAACTGAGACAAAAAGAATGGCTGATTAGATACCACATTGACCGGTCATCAGACATGAGCCTTTCGCAGGGAGGGAGCATGACCACTTCCTTCTTCCAGGGCAATTCCTGAAGAGGGATTCAGCTATAAAATATCAGTAGCCAACACTTCAAGGAGATGAGGGAATAAGTGCTTTGTCCTGAAGGGATATGGGCTATGCATCAAGGCATCCTCTATAGAGTCTTAGGGAGTTTGTTTGTTTGTTTATTTATTTATTTTAAATTCAAGTTAGTTAATATACAGTGCATCACTGGCTTCAGGAGCAGAATCCAGTATTCATCACCCACATATAATAGCCAGTGCTCATTCTAACAAGTGCCCTCCTTAATGCCCGTCACCTATTTAGCCCATCCCCCCACCTACCTCCCCTCCAGCAACCCTCAGTTTGTTCTTTATATTTAAGGTTCTCTTATGGTTTGCCTTAGGGAGTTTTAAATGCAGGTGGCATTAAGAAAAGATGGTCATGAACTGACATTTTTCTAAAGAAGACATCCAAATGGCCAACAGACACATGAAAAAGTGCTCAACATCGCTTGGCATCAGGGAAATCCAAATCAAAACCTCAATGAGATACCACCTCACACCAGTCAGAATGGCTAAAATTAACAAGCCAGGAAACAACAGATGTTGGTGGGGATGTGGAGAAAGGGGAACCCTCCTACACTGTTGGTGGGAATGCAAGCTGGTGCGGCCACTCTGGAAAACAGTATGGAGGTTCCTCAAAAAGTTGAAAATAGAGCTACCCTACGACCCAGCAATTGCACTACTGGGTATTTACCCCAAAGATACAAATGTAGGGATCCAAAGGGGTACATGCACCCCGATGTTTATAGCAGCAATGTCCACAATAGCCAAACTATGGAAAGAGTCAAGATGTCCATCGACAGATGAATGGATAAAGATGTGGTATATATATACAATGGAATATTATGCAGCCATCAAAAGGAATGAAATCTTGCCATTTGCAACGACGTGGATGGAACTGGAGGGTATTATGCTGAGCAAAATAAGTCAATCAGAGAAAAACATGTATCATATGATCTCACTGATATGAGGAATTCTTACTCTCAGGAAACAAACGGAGGGTTGCTGGAGTGGTGGGGGGTGGGAGGGATGGGGTGGCTGGGTGATAGACATTGGGGAAGGTATGTGCTATGGTGAGCGCTGTGAATTGTGTAAGACTGTTGAATCACAGACCTGCACCTCTGAAACAAATAATACATTATATGTTAAAAAAAAGAAGATGGTAGGAAGGGAAAAATGAAGCGGGGGACATCAGAGGGGGAGACGAACCATGAGAGACTATGGACTCTGAGAAACAAACTGAGGGTTCTAGAGGGGAGGAGGGTGGGGGATGGGTTAGCCTGGTGATGGGTATTAAAGAGGGCACGTATTGAATGGAGCACTGGGTGTTATATGCAAACAATGAATCATGGAACACTACATCAAAAACTAATGATGTAATGTATGGTGATTAACATAACATAATAGAATTAAAAAAAACAATAAAAAGATTAACAACTAAAAGAAAAATTGGCAAAGGCTCACTTTATGTGAATTCTTTTTATAAGGATTTTAAATGGCTCTTAAAATATGAAAAGATAACCAACTTTGCTCATAATAAAAGAAATACAAATTAAAAAAAAAGAAAAGATGGTCAGAAGCAGTAGAAGCAGAGATTATAAAGAAAGAGACAAAGTGAATCATGAAAATGATAGGGTTATTATAATATGGACAACAAGGTAATTAGGTTTCTACAACAGTTTTGGGATATCTTGAGAGGTTTTTGTATCTTTAACAATGATAAATGATATTTCAGTTCTTCATAAACACTAACTTTGCTGAGAAAATTTTTTCCCTGTTTCTTACAATCTGAAAAAGCAAACCTAAAAAATAGATCTTAGGTATTCAACTTTGAAGTGTATCTTATGTGCAGAAACGTTCTCTGGAAAATATTAGACTTCTGGAGAGATTAAGAATTTTGCTTACTGGGGCGCCTGGGTGGCTCAGTCGTTAAGCGTCTGCCTTTGGCTCAGGTCATGATCCCAGGGTCCTGGGATCGAGCCCCGCATCGGGCTCCCCACTCAGTGGGGAGCCTGCTTCTCCCTCTCCCACTCCCCCTGCTTGTGTTCCCTCTCTCGCTGTGTCTATCTCTGTCAAATAAATAAAAAAAATCTTTAAAAAAAAAAAAAAAAAAAAAAGAATTTTGCTTACTTACTTTAGGTTAAAAATTTTATCTTCCTGTTGAATTATGAAGTGCCATGCTATGTCCCTAATGTATTTTTTCCTTAAGTTTTATTTTTGCTGACACAAATATAGCCTCAACAGCTTTCTTTTGGATAATATTCATCTGGTTTATTTTTCCCCACCTTTTTAATCCTAATTTTTCTGTTTTTAGGGTTTTGATAAATAGAATATAGCTGCTTATTTTATTATTTTTTAAGATTTACTTATTTGAGAGAGAGAGAGTATAAGTAGAAGGGGCAGAGGGAGAGAAACTCAAGCAGACTCCCCACTGAGCAGGGAGACTGCTGCTCAATCCCACAACCCTGAGATCGTGACCTAAACCTAAACTAAGAGTTGGACACTTGACTGAGCCACCCAGGCACCCCTATAGTTGGTTATTTTAATAGTCAGTCTGACAGTTCCTACAAGAGGAGGGCTGAGTTTATTTAAATTTATCAGTATTTTGGACTTTTTCTATCAATCATGTATCTTTGTATATTTTAATTTTTCCTATTTTTCTTACGCTTCTGTTTTCTTTCTTGACTTTTTTTTTTTAATTGAATGGGATTTTTGCTTTTCTCTTATTTCATTTTTCCTTCTGTTTTTTGAATTTATTTGTTTCTAATTTTGTAATGGTTACATTTGAAATTTTACTATGCCTACCTAATCAAGTTCAGTATCTTAAACTCCACGTAGAAAAATACAAGAATTGCAGAATACTTCAAACTATCATGACTTCCTACTCATACATGAGTGTTTACAGTATTTTAGTGCTATGCATTTTTACCTTCACAAATTAGAATATTATAGGTTATTATTATTTTATACAGACAATATTTATTGAGATTTACTTAAATGCATTACCACCCTCACTTGCTGTTTGGCTATCTTCCATTCTTTTATCTCAGGTATGCTATTACGGTTGTTTTTCTTTTTCCTAAGTTGTATCCTTTAGAACAGTGGTTCTCAATCTGTGCAGTTCAAATCACCCCTGCTTCCCGAGAAAGCATTTTATAAATACATGGGGACATGTCTGTTATCACAATGATTAGATTGCAGTTACTGGCATCTGTAGTGTGAGCTAGAGATATGAAACATCTTGAATTACACACAGAAAATTTCCCACACAAAAGAATTGTTCTGGTTCCTATATGACTCTCAATGATCCTGCCGGACATTCAGGTAGATGAAAAAGCTCTTGATAACTATTTGAGTATACGAATGAATTCCATCTTATATAAAAATATTTGGCAGTTTTAACACCAAATTTTCCCAGAATGCAAAAACTGTGTAATCAAGGAAAGGGTATTATTTTATTTTGTTCTGAATTTTAACAATAATAGCTTACTATTTCAGAAAAATCACACCACTACTAGCTCTGCTAATCTTGATGTTTGAGGTGCCAATACAACTCATCTGTGTTAATCTAAATATGTAGCTATCACATTGCTGGTGATTCTGTGCATGTGCACACACACACATGCATATATACATAATGGGTTTTATAGGTTCACCCACAAATAAAGTTACAAGTGTGCCTACTCTGGTAGATTAAGCATACATTTTACCAAGAAACATGCTGCCACAGTTGCCAAGGACATATCATACTTTTACTCTTGGAAGTAACAGCGTAAACATCAAGGAAATCACTGATTCTAGCTAACATGTGAAGTGTATCAGATGTTATTGGACCAGAAGTGTAAAATTGAAGCTGGATAAGGGAGAATTTATTGACATTAAACCACTCATCAGTGGCTTGGACTATTCCATAGACACCAGGATCTGATGCTAATACTCTGATGGGTTGGTTCCTTACCTTGGACATACCATGGTCTGGGGATTTATCTAGATTGGAAACTGGATGAAGGTCTATGATTATGCACTGCAGTTTCCTGCACAGGTTCCTCATATATGGTATCTCATGGTGTCACTATGGAATCCAATTGTGTCCTGTTACTTCCAAGATTAATCTCTAACCCGTAAACATGCCAAATATGACCCTTTCAGTTGTGGCCTATTTGCTTCTCTAGCCTCCCCACCTCCTCCTTCTAACTCTACTAACTCGAGTACCGGCGTATGTTACACCTCTCTCTTCGCTTCTTTTCTTGACCCTTCTATCGGGTTAAAAGGGGATTCTGGATTTCCACAACACCTACCTGGTGGGTTTCTCTAACATAACACTTAACTGCACTGTGGTGTGAACGTTGATTTCTTTTTGTGTCTGATTATGAGGGCCGTCTTCTTCACAGTTCCTAGCAAGGTGCTTGGTAAGGGGAAGGCATCAATAAATGTTGGCTGCTAAAGAAAAACCGCGTTGTAACATTTCAATACCATTCACGTAATTAAAACGTTTCAATATATTTTCAGTTTCACTTTTACCCAACCCTTTCTCTTCGTACGCGGCTCCCTCCCATCTACAAGTCCAAGGCTAAGCACAGCGAGCGACCCTGAAACTTCCTTTAGGAGCCCGGCAGGTCCCCAGTGCCACTCCCTCTCACCTAGGAAGCCCGTCAACGCGCTGACGTCACGCGCACCGCAGGCGTCCCGCCGTCAGCTCCACCCGTCAAAACCTTCCGGGATCTCTATTTTTGCGGTTAGCGGGGACAACTTGAACTCTGTTCGTACGGAAGGCCGGCAACGACGAGGACCAAAGGCGGGTCCTTACGGACCCCTGCTTCCCCAAAGTAAGGTGACTTGTTTCCCAGAAAAACGCGCGGGCAGCCAAGGATCCACCCCCAAGCGCTTGCCGCGGTCTCCCGGGGAACGGCGTAGCGCGCAGGCCAGGGCTGGGTGGGGGCGCGCGTGCGCAATGCGCGGCGTTTGCGCCGACCTGGAGTAATGGGCATGGGCGTTTGATTCTTGCAGAGGATGGCCCATTTCTCAGGCGAGGACGAGGTGATGCTGCAGGCGATGCTGAGGCAGTTGTTCCAGAGCGTGAAGGAGAAGATCACAGGTGCTCCCTCTCTGGAGTGCGCCGAGGAAATCCTCTTACATCTGGAGGAAACTGATGAAAATTTTCACAAGTAAAATAGCTTTTGATGTCTTAAGCAAACAAACCAGCCGATCCAGAAAAGGTCCCAAGTGTAGTTAGAGAAAGAATGTTCGTTTGATTATTGTTAAAATAGCACCCAAGTTGGAGGTTCATTTTTGGGGGGTTTATTTACACAAATGCCGAATTTATGTATTATTTATTTACTTTCCAAAGCTGCTGTCTCTTCTGTGTTTCTACTGCCACAACCAACATATCCTAATTCTTCATTTTTCCTCATGGGCAGCACAGTAACAATAATTGTAAATTGTCATGTTCTTCTAAGAGCAATTCTGTTATTTCAGGGGATTCCTGTCACAATGCCTGAAACCAGTGAGTTTCCAAGATCTCTGTTCTTTGCTATGCGGTATTTCAGTGGGTGCACCAGTTGCTCGTTCTGAGCACTGCAGGAATACTGAAGTGAGATTATTAACGTCCTATGGAATAGCTTAAGTTCTTATGAAGGGATAAGCCACATACTCCAATGCCTGTGATACATAGCAGAAATACAAGTGCTGTAGCAGGGCTAGAGTACTCTGGGCTTGGGAGCAGTAGACAGAGGAGTTTTTAATGAGAGAGGTACCAGTTGAGATTATTCTGGAAGGTTATGTTTCTTTAGAGACTTTTTTTCTTTGTTTTGGTTCGTTTAATTTAAATTAATCCTCTCCATTGAAAAGTCTTCTTGCAGGTATCTCAATTAACTGTTATTGGTAGCAGTATTTTAATTTCAGTGTTTGTATTTCATTTTGATCTCACAGAGATGATACTGAAAATTTATCTTATGTTACCTTTAAACTGACTTTTGGGTGCCCTGAAGTTGTATTTATCTGGAACTCCACCCATTTCTTACATGGGCATAAAGGGATCCTGGAGCCCTTTAATGTAAAAGTTTGTTTTTACTTGCAGTTTTATAGGAGTATTTACAGTTTTCACCAGATTCTCAAGGGAGTTTTCAAAAGTGTGGAATTAATATAAAGTTACTAATTTCATTAATATTTCTGGTTATACATATAGTTTTTTTGTATTTCCGTGATTTTCTTGTTTATTTCTTCATTAAATCCACTGCTAATAGCTAAGTAGATTGTAGAATAATTGCAACTTTCTCAAATTAAAGTTTAATTAAATAGTGTTTTGTAAACTCATGTAATACAAATTTACCTCACACAGATCCTCTTAAACATTAAGTTTGGGGTTTTATTTCACATGCAAGCAGTTTAAATAATTTGTAAATTACTGTCAGTTTTTCCTAGGATCATATTCTGGGCATTTGTACATTTCATCTAGATTTTCAAATTTATCACTATAAAATTTTTCATTAATATCCTGTTAACTTTTTAATATTTTTAGTATCTGTAGTTATATGTCCCCCTTTTTATTTTATTATTTATTTTTTGTGTGCCTTCCCTCTTCTGCTAGGGGTTTATTTTGTTAGTCTTTTAAAAGAATCAGCTATTGGCTTAGTTTTTCCTTTCTATTACGTGTATATTTTATGGTTTTTACATTCTGTTCTTTATTTTCTTTCTTCTTGGAAAAATTTTAAAACTTTTGTGATCAGTGGTTAGCTCATTAATTTGCAGCTTTTCTTCTTTTTAGTGTAAATGTTTAAGGCTACATATTTGCCTGTATTGTTTCAGCTCCTCCAATTTTAAAATGCTTTTCAGATTAAAGTTAGGTCATTGATGTTCCTCTCAGCAGTCTAATGACTCTTGTAATAAAGTAACTTACTCTTCAACAGTGCATTAGATTAAATGCATGCTGATTAACTTTCATAGTTAATGTTCACTGTTTACTGAGGAGATTTACTTTTGGCCTACCTAAAAAAATCCAGACACTCTCAAATTATAACAGTTTGTAGTCTTTAAGATTTATAATCCTTAAACTATTTTAATTAGTTTGTAGTCTTAAAAGCATAGATGGTAAAATTTACGTGTTAATTCACTAACCTGAGACCTGTGTCTTAGGAGGAAGGAACTCTGGGTAGGAGAGGAAAAGAAGAGGAGATGCTTGTCTTTGGTGTTTTCATAGAATCTTACAATTCAGAGTTGGATGTGATAGTAAAGGTCAGTTAGTCCAGCTGCTCATATTTTGTCTTTGTTTTCACTGACCTAACTCTCCTTGAACATGATATGTTCTTGAGTCACTTAGGTATATATTGCTTCCTGAAATGGTTCCTATTTCAGAATTATCTATCTTCCCATCTCCACTATCAGAACATTGGTTTCTTAAATCCACCCACTGTTGTCCTGGTCTTGGCAAGAACAATTTTATTAAACAGACGTATAGGGGAAACTGGCGTCTTTAGAGTATTGTATTTTTGTAAGAAGATGGTTAGGACAATTGAGTCCTACATGATGGATTTCAGGTAGTATGATAAACTAAAGTGGGGGAAAATACAGTCATTTGGGGAGAAACCATAGTGTAGACAATAGTAGCCCTTTCTGGGGGGTTTGCCCTAATGGGCAGTTTTCCTAAAGTATCTCTGCTTTCCAGAACCTCTTCTATTTTTCTGCCTTAAACTATACATATTTTCTAAAAGATCCAAGCTTTCCCCTTTGTCTCTGAAAGTGGCAGCAAGGATTTGAGGCCTGTGGGAGGGGAGAGAGGTAGGGATGAGGACATTGCTTTCATTGTGTGTGTATGTGTTGTGTAGATTTTGACACTTAAACTGGCCCCCAGGAAACAAACTGGCCCTGGTTTTCAGTCTTGGCTACACCAGAATCAGTTGGGCCCCATGTAAAAAAAATACTGATGCTTGGGCCTCTTCATAAACAAATCAGAATTTTGGGGTGGGGGGAAGAGCCTGGCAGTGGGGGAATGGTAGGGGCTGGGCCTTGTTTTTGAAAAAGCTCTCTAGGTGATTCTAACATGCAGCCCAGGTTGAGAGTTGACAACCACAGAGTTAGAGCATATTTATTTGCATTTATGCAAGAATTGTGTGTGTGTGTGTTTATTTTAGTAGTTATCAACCCTGATGATTATAAAAGTCTCTAATGCAGATGCTCATCTTTGTAGCCCTCACATCCAATATACTTCGGGTCTGATACAGATGGAACACAATAGTATTTATTGATTTGGGTCTATTTTTTGTTTTACAGAAGAATCTACCAGTGATTTTTTAAATTAGTGAACTCTAGGGTGTTTAAGTGGTAACTTCAAGAAAGCATTCATTGTGTAAAGTGATATCCATGTATAGTGAAATTACTAAGAATTATATGTGTGCTTCCATAATTAATGAATGCATTTCTAGTAATTGTTTATCATGACTCAGAAGCCTATTCTTTGACCTAAAAGGTTGTAGGTGATGTAAAATACTCGTTCCTTCTATTACATATCCTTTTATGTACTAATATGATATATAAAGTTTGGTTGGTCGTATAATAAATCTTTTGATTCTGAAATAAGAATTCCAAATATCAGCATTATAATTCATAACTCACTCTAATAAAGTCTCTTTTTAAAACATGTCATTGCTGATAATTTTTTCTATATATGATTGAAAATTTTTTTACTTATTTAAATAGCTAAGAGAATGATTTCTTGAAACAAAATTGTACGAGATTTTTTTTGTTTTTCTGTTGTAATAGTACTCTGTGTATCAGTGCATATTTTGGTATATTTTGAACAATTCAGAATTTCATCATGAAAGAAATAATTGAATTTTCTTGGAAAAATCTAGGTAATAAAACTGGAGAAAAAAATTGGAAAAAGTGGGGAATGTTCTTTTAGCCAACTTTGTAAAGTTTTTCTGTGTAAATGTGAAAAATTTTATATTCATCAGTAGTAAAGTAAAATGATGAAGCACGTTGCTGTGTATTTCAATTGAGCTGCTTCTGAAATGTGAGGTGAACACATTTTTCCTTAGTAGCAAACAACTGTACTTTTAGCTTTTAATGTCCCTTTTTGAGAAATATTGGGAAAAAGATATTTTGCATTCATTTGGTAGTAGTGTCTTTGAAACCAAATTTTTATTTTTT
Source organism: Phoca vitulina (assembly GCF_004348235.1). Lineage (NCBI taxonomy): Eukaryota > Metazoa > Chordata > Mammalia > Carnivora > Phocidae > Phoca > Phoca vitulina. Next base: position 41,132,176 of record NW_022589712.1, read on the forward strand.
TCTCATTAAATTACTTTTAAGGTAACAAATAAGGTTAGTCAAATATATGTATAGTATATTTGGTTTGAAAAGTGTCAAAGTATAGCTATGTGTAATAAACAACAGTTTTTGCATTAGGATTACCATTATTGTTATGTAGCAGGAACCTGAAATTTGGCAAGGTCTGGTGTTTTGTCTAAGGTTACAAGATTGACCAGTGTAAAATAGAACTTAAACCTGAAGCAAAGGGATTCATAGATTTCTAAAGCTATAACATTTATTCATTGTATATATCATGTTCTTTAAAAAATAAGAAACTTCATTACTAGAAAATTTTAAGATGAACAAGAAAGAAATATTAATAGACTTACAAATAAATGGAAGTTGTATTTATTGTAGTCCATGGCAAAGCTGTATTATTTCTTATATTTCCAGTGCAATTAGAGTATGTTAATCTGAAAATGTTAACACAGAGGAGTCTGCTAAAAATAAATCTGAAAGGAAAGGACCTAAATTGTAGCAGAATTGACTTAAATTAAGCATCATAAGGATCTTCTAAAATAAGTTATTAAGAATGTACATTTTTTTGAAGGTAGTTTTACATTTCTTAAATAGAAATTTTAAACATAGAGGTGATTCACCAGTATCTTTAGTGGTCAGGGTTTTATAATGCTTCGAGTGAGGGGATGTTAATGGTCAAACTGGAATTCTGCAGGCCATATTTGGTCTGTGGATGTATTTCTTTGGCTTTGTTTAAAAAAAAAAAAGGCAACATTTAAGAATTGGGAGGTGGCACATAAAATAGTTTTCTGGCTTTTCTTAGAACATTGAAAAATCAACATTAGGCTAATATTCCTAAATGGCAACAAGTGGCTAAAGCCATGTAGAAGCTCTTCCTTTTAGCTGAGACATGTCCTTTTATTTCACCCCTGCCTCTTTTCTCTCTTACACATGGCCGACTTTACTGTCTACCCCTGGTAACATCTGAGTTTGCAATTCCGGAATAAGTATGGGACCTTTTGAAAGTCTCTTTTGTGCATCCAGGGCTTTTGCTTTTATAAAAAATAAGCATATTGCAACACCTCCAGAATAATTTCTTAAAAATGATGCAATGGGTTGGTTTAAAGAGCTGTGGTTATTAATCTTTTGGATTAGTTGTAGATTTCATAAGAGCACCTCGATGGCACCAATACTATGAGGATTACAATGAAGGCAACACAGTACTTAATTTTATAGAAGTGTTTCTCCCAGCCCATAGTAACAATAATTTTCTATCCTGGGCACCACTATAGAAAACAGCGTTCCTTATAGGATTTTATGGGACATTGCCATGAATTCATATGGTAAAAAAACCAACACAAAATGAATTGTCGGATGAGAATTTGAAGCCTTGGATTTTTCTTACCCAAAGAGGAGAAGGGTCCAATTGCAGAAATGACTGTTTACTAATTTGAATCTTCCAATGATCAATGAGTCAGTAGAGCATCCAAAGGGCCATAGGCAGCCTGGTAGTCCTCACATGACAGAGGGCCTTATCCTCCCTGGAGATCTTTTTTCTTAAAAGAGCAGTGACCCATTAGGCAATATTCAATTCTGGGGTTCTTGGGATCATTTAATTTGGAAGATGAACCAGAACCTTGAAATATTTTGAATGGTGTCTTCTGGGACATAGTACTATGGTCATAGATAAAAATGATGTCACTAGAAAAAAGTATGTGGTTATTCAAGTTCCCAAAGAGGAGGTTTAAACTTTTTCTCAGCATATTTGCTATTTGCTATTTATAGATGATGCTAAATAGTGGGGAGGTTTTTTTTTTTTTTTTTTTTTTTTTGATGTGTCTTTTATTTTAGAATGGTATTCTCTTAACTTTTTTTTTTTTAAGATTTTTATTTATTTATTTGAGATAGAGACAGAGACAGAGCATGAGCACGGGGGAGGGGGAGAGGGAGAGGCAGAGGGAGAAGCAGACTCCCGGCTAAGCAGGGAGCCCAACATGGGGCAGATCCCAGGACCCTGAGATCATGACCTGAGCCGAAGGCAGACACTTAACTGACTGAGCCACACCCAGGTGCCCCTTCTCTCAACTTTTTGAATACATTTTGTTAATGGGCTTGTTTTATATTTCTTCACTGCCTTAGTTAGGAAAATGTCATTTCTGTTGCTTGTAGTTTGGGCTTTAAACAGAGCAAACACAAAAGTTATATTTCTCAGTTAAATATTCATTTCTTGTGATTGCTTGATTTGTGGCACAGAAACGGGGCTGATCAAACTAAGGAATCATTTGCCTTTCCATAGTAGACGTTGATGATGAGATGTAGAATTCATCTTCTAAGTGGCCCTTCCTTTAGTTTCAGAGAATTAACTCAGGCTTCCCCATGTTTTGTTTCCTACTGAGTATCTCAAAGATGTGAAGGAAAACTCCTGTGTCTGTTTGACTAGCCTAGGGCAAGATTGTGAGGAAGATCAAGATTGTTTTTAGGGATCTTTCATCTCTTTGCACTTTCTTCCAATTACACTTTTCCTTTTCCCAGCACTAAGAGTCTGGCTGTGAGGTCATACTGATTAGGCTGAAAGGATTATCTATTCCTGGATCCTTTTTTATTTACAAGGACATTTTAAAGAAAGCAATGATACATTTTTGGTCTTGGAATTTCAGATACTCTGATTCTTCAGAGGGTTTCTGGTTGTGGGATGGTTGTGGTGAACACATATTTTTTGGGCTCTTCAGATCTCATCACACACATCTGCCAACTCTAATCTCAGAGCAAGCTGTCCCTCTGTGGAGGCATTATAGGGACTGTCAAATGTTAAAAAATTAGCATCTTTAGAGGGCATGTATTGAATGGAGCACTGGGTGTTATACGCAAACAATGAATCATGGAACACTACATCAAAAACTAATGATGTAATATATGGTGATTAACATAATAAAATTAAATTTAAAAAAAGACTTACTGTAAAAAAAATTAGCATCTTTAAAAGATTCTCTTGAAACCTTAATCTCTGAATTCTTCTTGGCTTTTTGTAAGTTTTCGCCATTTTGTATAGAATATGCAGATTTGGTTTATAATTACAAATATACAAACTAAAAAATAAGTTTAACATTTAAAATGGATGGTAAGTTATGCTTGTATAAGGGAAGATCTTCAAGGTAATATAAGGCAATGATGAATCACCAGAAGAAGCAAAAACTGCAAAACTGCTTAAACTATGATTAGAGGCTATTTTCTATGATATATGATTCAGTAAGTTTTGGGTTTTGTTTTTCTTGGAGTATTTCTGAAAATTAGTGTTCGTCATTTTGATCTAATATTGCAGGTCACTAAGTTTACAAAATAATGTTGTTTTCCTCTTCTGCCATTAATAGATACCTATTTTCTTAAAGCTTAGAAGTTACTAGCTAAACATTGAATCTAAATATTAAACATTTAAAAGTAAATTCAATAAATAACTTAAAATAAATTTTTAAGTAAATTATACTTTTAAATTTAATATGTGAATTATAATTTTGAGAAAATAAAATGTAATAGATTTATCTCCCTAAATGCAAGAAATTTAAATAATATACAGTTGGTAAAAACATGAGTGTTACATTTATCTATTTCCCTTTCCAATCTCCATTGAGCACTATAGAACATCTTATTTTATTTCTTAAACATTTTTGAAATTTTTCCATTTTTGGGAGAGTGTGGGATTGTGGGAATGACAGGAGTTTCGGATTAAGGTGGAACTGAATTAGTAGCTTGTGAATTTTTTTTTAAAGGTTTATTTGAGAGAGAGAGAGTGTGTGTGTGTGCATAGGAGCTGGGGAGGGGCAGAGGGAGAGAGAGAAAGAATCCTCCAGCAGACTCCCCGCTGAGCATGGAGCCTGATGCTTGGCTTGATCCCAGGACCCTGAAATCATGACCTGAGCAGAAATCAAGAGCTGGCCGCTTAACCAATTGAGCCACAGACGCCCTTGTAGCTTGTGCATTTGACAAGGCTTTTTAACTTTTCAATTTGTGTCCTCATCTATTTTACCTATTTCATGTGGTAAATAAAACAATATTAATAAAATACTTAGAGCAGTGTCTAATACATGATAATCACTTAAAACTCCCTCCTTGCTGATATGCAAATCAAAATGTTTGGTGTTTGTGGAGAAAATTAAGCGTGGCCTCATGTAAGTGGAGATGCAGTAATTAAGAGGCTTGATTGATTAGGTATTTAAATGCTAAGCCAAGGAAATTGTATTTGAAGGATAATAGACAGCCAATAATTAGTTTTAAATACAACAAATATTTATTGAGACATTATGTATGTGATGTGGTATGAGGTATTGATATGAATAAAATGGCTCTAACTCAGAAATAATGAAGTCTGTGAGTTTTGAGGACCAAGATAACTAGTGTTCAGGATAAATATGAGAGGGAAGGAGAGGTGAAAGAAGATGAGCAAGAAGGCTGCAGTAGTAATCTCTGTGTGAGGTGATGTGGATTTTCACTGACCAATAGAAGTGGGAAAAAAGGAGAAGTGATGAAGCCAAAGGATGTGTAGGCAATATTAACAAATGTTGATGACTGGGTGGATTGATGGAGTGAGTGGGCATGGGATGCAAGCAGAAATGCCAATGTCCCAGAAAAAAAAAAAAAATTCTAGATTAGCTTGGTGATTTGGGATGAGAAATTTAATCCTAGTGTAAGGTAAGAAATCTGAGTATTGTATAAAACATTCTGTGCTAACATTTTTTTCCTGGGTATGTTTAATAAGTGAGTTCATGATACTTACTGATTTATTTTTTAAATATTTGTTTTAGCTATGAATTTGTGAAATATCTTCGGCAGCATATATGTAACACTTTGGGGTCTATGATTGAAGAAGAAATGGAAAAATGGACATCTGATCAGAATCAGGCTGAGGAATCTGGCTATGACACAGTTGTACAGCATGTTACTAAAAGGACTCAGGAATCTAAAGAGTGAGTATGCCCACAATAATGTTTTGTTTTATTTTATTTATTTATTTAATTTTATTTTTAAAAAAATTTTTTATTAACATATAATGTAGTACTTGTTTCGGGGGTACAACTGTGTGATCCATCAGTCTTACACAATTCACAGTGCTCACCATTGTACATACCCTCCCCAATGTCCATCACCCAGCCACCCCATCACTTCCATCCCCCTCCACTCCAGCAACCCTCAGTTTGTTTCCTGAGATTAAGGTCTCTTATGGTTTGTCTCCCTCTCTGGTTTCCTCTTGTTTCATTTTTCCCTCCCTTCCCCTATGATCCTCTGTCTTCTTTCTCAAATTCTTCATATCAGTGAGATCATATGATACTTATCTTTTTCTGATTGACTTATTTTGCTTAGCATAATACCCTCTAGTTCCATCCACGTCGATGCAAATGGCAAGATTTCAATTTTTTGATGGCTGTATAATATTCCATTGTATATATATACCACATCTTCTTTATCCATTCATCTGTTGATGGACATCTAGGCTCTTTCCATAGTTTGGCTATTGTGGACATTGCTGCTATAAATATTGGGGTTCAGGTGCCCCTTTGGATCACTACATTTGTATCTTTGGGGTAAATACCCAGTAGTGCAATTGCTGGGTCGTAGGGTAGCTCTGTTTTCAACTTTTTGAAGACCCTCCATACTGTTTTCCAGAGTGGCTGCACCAGCTTGCATTCCCACCAACAGTGTAGGAGGGTTCCCCTTTCTCCACATCCTCGCCAACATCTGTTGTTTCCTGACTTGTTAATTTTAGCCATTCTGACTGGTGTGAGGTGGTATCTCATTGAGGTTTTGATTTGGATTTCCCTAATGCCAAGCGATATTGAGCACTTTTTCATGTGTCTGTTGGCCATTTGGATGTCTTCTTTTGCAGAAATGTCTGCCCATTTCCTGATTGGATTAGTTGTTCTTTGGGTGTTGAGTTTGATAAGTTCTTTGTAGATTTTGGATACTAGCCCTTTATCTGATATGTCATTTGCAAATATCTTCTCCCACTCTGTCGGTTGTCTTTTGGTTTTGTTGACTGTTTCCTTTGCTGTGCAAAAGCTTTTTATCTTGATGAAGTCCTAGTAGTTCATTTTTGCCCTCGCTTCCCTTGCCTTTGGCGATGTTTCTAGGAAGAAGTTGCTGCTGCTGAGGTCGAAGAGGTTGAGGCCTGTGTTCTCCTCAAGGACTTTGATGGATTCCTGTCTCACATTGAGGTCTTTCATCCATTTTTAGTCTATTTTTGTGTGTGGTGTAAAGAAATGGTCCAGTTTCATTCTTCTGCATGTGGCTGTCCAATTTTCCAACACCATTTGTTGAAGAGACTGTCTTTTTTCCATTGGACATTCTTTCCTGCTTTGTCTAAGATGAGTTGACCATAGAGTTGAGGGTCCATTTCTGTGCTCTCTATTCTGTTCCATTGATCTATGTGTCTGTTTTTGTGCCAGTCCCATACTGTCTTGATGATAACAGCTTTGTAATAGAGCTTGAAGTCCAGAATTGAGATGCTACCAGCTTTGCTTTTCTTTTTCAACATTCCTCTGGCTATTTGGGGTCTTTTCTGGTTCCACACAAATTTTAGGATTATTTGTTCCATTTCTTTGAAAAAAGTGGATGGTATTTTGATAGGGATTGCATTAAATGTGTAGATTACTCTAGGTAGCATAGACATTTTCACAATATTTGTTCTTCCAATCCATGAGCATGGAACGTTTTTCCATTTCTTTGTGTCTTCCTCAATTTCTTTCATGAGTATTTTATAGTTTTCTGAGTACAGATTCTTTGCCTCTTTGGTTAGATTTATTCCTAGGTATCTTATGGTTTTGGGTACAATTGGAAATGGGATTGACTCCTTAATTTCTCTTTCTTCTGTCTTGTTGGTGGTGTATAGAAATGCAACTGATTTCTGTGCATTGATTTTATATCCTGCCACTTTACTGAATTCCTGTATGAGTCCTGGCAGTTTTGGGGTGGAGTCTTTTGGGTTTTCCACATAAAGTATCATATCATCAGCAAAGAGTGAGAGTTTCACTTCTTCTTTGCCGATTCAGATGCCTTTTATTTCTTTTTGTTGTCTGATTGCTGAGGCTAGGAATTCTAGTACTATGTTGAATAGCAGTGGTGATAGTGGACATCCCTGCCATGTTCCTGACTTTAGGGGAAAAGCTCTCAGTTTTTCCCCATTGAGTATGATATCCGTTGTGGGTTTTCCATAGATGGCTTTTATGATATTGAGGTATGTACCCTCTATCCCTACACTGTGAAGAGTTTTAATCAAGAAAGGATGCTGTACTTTGTCAAATGCTTTTTCTGCATCTGTTGAGAGGATCATATGGTTCTTGTTTTTTTTTATTAATGTATTGTATCACATTGATTGATTTGCAGATATTGAACCAACCTTGCAGCCCCAGGGATAAATCCCACTTGGTCGTGGTGAATAATCCTTTTAATGTACTGTTGGATCCTATTGGCTAGTATTTTGGTGAGAATTTTTGCATCCATGTTCATCAGGGATATTGGTCCTAGTTCTCCTTTTTGATGGGGTCTTTTTTGATTTGGGGATCAAGGTAATGCTGGCCTCATAAAATGAGTTTGGAAGTTTTCCTTGCATTCCTATTTTTTGGAACTGTTTCAGAAGAATAGGTATTAATTCTTCTCTAAATGTTTGATAGAATTCCCCTGGGAAGCCATCTGGTCCTGGGCTCTTGTTGGGAGATTTTTGATTACTGCTTCAATTTCCTTACTGGGTATGGGTCTGTTCAGGTTTTCTATTTCTTCCTGGTTCAGTTTTGGTAGTTTATAGGTCTCTAGGAACCCATCCATTTCTTCCAGATTGTCTAATTTGCTGGCATATAGTTGCTCATTAAATGTTCTTATTATTGTTTGTATTTTTTTGGTATTGGTTGTGATCTTTCCTCTTTCATTCATGATTTTATTTATTTTGGTCGTTTCTCTTTTCTTTTTGGTAAGTCTGGCCAGGGGTTTATCAATCTTATTCTTTCAAAGAACCAACTCCTAGTTTTGTTGATCTGTTACTGTTCTTTTGGTTTCTATTTCATTGATTTCTGCTCTGATCTTTACTATTTCTCTTCTCCTGCTGGGTTTAGGCTTTATTTGCTGTTCTTTTTACAGCTCCTTTAGGTGTAGGGTTAGGTTGTGTATTTGAGACCTTTCTTGTTTCTTGAGAAAGGCTTATATTGCAGTATACTTTCCTCTTAGGACCGTCTTTACTGCTTCCCAAAGATTTTGAACAGTTGTGTTGTCATTTTCATTAGTTTACATGAATTTTTTTTAATTCTTCTTTAATTTCCTGGTTGACCCATTCATTCTTTAGTAGGATGCTCTTTAGCTTCCATGTATCTGAGTTCTTTCTGACTTTGCTCTTGTGACTGAGTTCTCGTTTCAAAGCATTGTGGTCCAAAAATATGCAGGGAATGATCCCAATCTTTGGGACCCGGTTCAGATCTGATTTGTGACCTAGGATGTGATCTATTCTGGAGAATGTTCCATGGGCACAAGAGAAGAATGTGTATTCTGTTGCTTTGGGATGGCATATTCTGAATATACCTGATTTGTGACCTAGGATGTGATCTATTCTGGAGGATGTTTCATGTGCACTAGGAAAGAATGTGCATTCTGTTGCTTTGGGATGGAATGTTCTGAATATATCTGTGAAGTCCATTTGGTCCAGTGTGTCCTTTAAAGCCTTTATTTCTTTGTTGATGTTTTGCTTAGATGATCTGTCCATTTCAGTGAGCGGTGTGTTAAAGTCCCCTACTATTATTGTATTATTATTTATGTGTTTCTTTGATTTTGTTATTAACTGGCTCATATAATTGGCTGCTCCTATGTTAGGGGCATAGATATTTACAATTGTTAGATCTTCTTGTTGGATAGACCCTTTAAGTAGGATATAGTGTCCTTCCTCATCTCTTATTACAGTCTTTGGTTTAAAATCTAATTTGTCTGATATAAGAATTGCCACCCCAGCTTTCTCTTGATGTGCATTAGCATGGTAAATGGTTTTCCACACCCCCTCACTTTCAATCTGGAGGTGTCTTTGGGTCTAAAATGAGTCTTTTGCAGACAGTATATCAATGGGTGTTGTTTTTTTATCCAATCTGATACTCTGTGTCTTTTGATTGGGGCATTTAGAACATATACATTCAGGGTAACTATTGAAAGATATGAATTTAGTGTCATTATATTGCCTGTAAGGTGACTATTACTGTATATTGTCTCTGTTTCTTTCTGGTCTATGTTAGTTTTAGGCTCTGTCTTTGCTTAGAGGACCCCTTTCAATATTTCTTGTAGGGCTGGTTTCGTGTTTGCAAATTCTTTTAGTTTTTGTTTGTCCTGAAAGCTTTTTAGCTCTCCTTCTATTTTCAGTGACAGCCTAGCTGGATATCGTATTCTTGGCTGCATATTTTTCTCATTTAGTGCTCTGAATATATCATGCCAGTCCTTTCTGGCCTGCCAGGTCTCTGTGGATAGGTCTGCTGACAATCTAATGTTTCTACCGTTGTAGGTTACAGACATCTTGTCCCAAGCTGCTTTCAGGATTTTTCTCTTTGTCTCTGAGACTTGTGAGTTTTCCTATTAGATATCGGGGTGTTGACCTATTTTTATTAATTTTGAAGCGGGTTCTCTATGCCTCCTGGATTCTGGTGCCTGTTTCCTTCTCCAAGTTGGGGAAGTGCTCTGGTATAATTTGCTCCAATATGCCTTCTGCCCCATCTCTCTTTCTTCTTCTTCTGGGATCCCAATTATTCTAATGTTGTTTTGCTCTATGGGATCACTTATCTCTCGAATTCTCCCCTCGTGATCCAGTAGTTGTTTATCTCTGTTTTTCTCAGCTTCTTTATTCTCCATCATTTGGTCTTCTATATCACTAATTCTCTCTTCTGCCTCATTTATCCTAGCAGTTAGAGCCTCCATCTTTTATTGCACCTCATTAATAGCCTTTTTGTTTTCAACTTGGTTAGATTTTAGTTCTTTTATTTCTCCAGAAAGGGATTCTCTAGTATGTTCTATGCTTTTTTCAAGCCCAGCTTTATAATCATCATTCTGAACTCTAGTTCTGACATCTTACTAATACCCATATTGATTAGGTCACTGGCAGTAGGTACTTCCTCTTGTTCTTTTTTTTGAGGTGACTTTTTCCATCTTGTCATTTTGTCCAGAGAATAGTTGAATGAGAGAACAAAATGCTAAACGGGTAACAACGACCCCAGAAAAATATACACTAAACAAGTCAGAAGAGACCTGAAAGCAGGGTAAAAGAAAGGGGGAAAAAAAAAGGAATATGATCAGGCTGGTGAATAGAGCAGACCCACACACTAGATTTTGAGTGTATTTTTGTCTGTTAGAAGAAATTGCCTCCCAAAATTTTAAGGAAATAAAAACTTATATATATATAAAAAATAAGGGTAAATACAGTGAAGGGATAGAATATGAGTATAAAGATGAAAATTTAAAAAGATTTTAAAAAAGGATTGATAAGTTGGTTGAAAAAAGAATGAAAAAGAATTTAAAAAAAAAGAGAGAATGTGATCAGGCGGGAGAGTAGGACAATGTCATACACTAGATTTAGGGTATATTTTGGTTTGTTAGAAGAAACTGTATCCCAAAATTTTAAAGAATGAAAAACTTACATATATACAAAAAAAAATAAGGTTAAATACAATGAAAGGATAGAATATGACTGTAAAAATGAAAATTCATAAAAGATTTTAAAAAAGAAATTGATAAGATGTTGGTTGAAAAAGGGAAGAAGAAAAATTCAACCCAAAAATAGAAAAAGAAAAAAGTAAAGAAAGTTTAAAAAATTAACTTTGAAAAACTAAAGCAGCATGGGAAAAAAGCCATGAATTCTATGTGCTGTATTCCCCTATCACTGGGGTTTTGCCGTTTTCATTGATCAATAAACTTGTCTTGGCTGGATGTTCTTGCTGATCTTCTGGGGGAGGGGCCTGTTGCAGAGATTCTCAAATGTCTTTGCCTGAAGTGGAATTGCACTGCCCTTGCCAGGGGCCCAGCTAGGTAATCTGCTCAGGGTTTGCTCTTGGTAGCTTTTATTCCCTGAAAGCTTTCTGTATAGCTTTGGAGGACGAGAGTGAAAATGGTGGCCTCCCAATCTCTGCCCGGAGGAGCCGAGAACTTGGGGCCCCACTCCTCAGTGAGCCCTCAGAGAAAAACAGTCAATCACTCCTGTCTCCCCAGTCTCCGCCGCACTCCATGCTCCCTCGGCCTGTGACCGAGCATTTCTATCTCTGGCACACGACCCCATGTGGAGTCTCCAAACCCAGCAGATCCCTGTTGTGTGCTCCCATGCTGCTCCTCCTGGGGGAGGAAGGGAGTCTCCCTGGATCTGCCGCTTGTTGGTTCCCTGCTGGAAGAGCAGTGGCCCAACTGTGCCGCAGATCATGGTTTATGGCAATCCTGAGCTGAGAGCCCACTCCTCAGCTCTGTCTCTGCAGCGGGCTTCCCCGCTCCAATACCTGGGAGCTGTGCCGCACTCAGGCACCCCCGGTCTTTCTGTGACCCCGAGCGTCCTGAGACCATACTGTCCCAGTGAGGGTTCCACCCCCCGCTTAGCCACTGGAGCGACGTCCCTCAGCAGAGCAGACTTCTAAAAGTTCTGATTTTGGGCTCTGCTGCTCTATCACTTAGCAGTACTGGCTGACAGAGGTCCCCTCCCCCGCCGTCTATCTTCCCGAGTATTGCCTCGCGTGCACTTCTCCACACGTCCTACCTTCCAGAAAGTGGTCGCTATTCTGTTCAGAGAGTTGCTGCTATTCTTTTCTTTGATCTCCTATTGAGTTCGTAGGTGTTCTGAATGGTTTGATAACTATCTAGCTGAATTCCTGGGACCAGATGAAATTTAGGTCTCCTACTCCTCCACCATCTTGCTCCTCCTCGATCACCAGCCTGCTAGAAAAAGACACAAGTCACCAGCAGCTAGGTGGAGGTGTTGTGGGTCAAGGTGTGGGATGTGGAGCTCCTATGCTCTCCAGGGGAGCTCACCATTCCCCCCCAACCTCCATGTGTTTTCTATTTTATTTATTTATTTTTAAAGATTTTATTTATTTATTTTTCAGAGAGAGAGAGAGATAGTGAGAGCGAGCGCACAAGCAGGGGGAGTAGCATGCAGAGGGAGAAGCAGGTTCCCCGCCCAGTGGGGAGCCCAATGTGGGACACGATCCTGGGATCATGACCTGAGCCAAGGGCCGACGCTTAACAGACTGAGCCACCTAGGTGCCCCAAGATTTCTTATTTCTTGATTTGAAGAGAAAACACAAACTAGAGTCATGTTCATCTTTGGATAATATAATTTCTAGTAATCTATTTCTGATAGTACTATTAAATTTATTCTAAAAGGAGTATTAAAATATTTTGTTAGTCAGAAAATGAAAGCATTTTCATGCTAAGAGCAGAGTTTTATATGGGAATATTAGGAAATTTTTTAATATCTGCATTAGCCATTTAATTTTCTTATGTTTTAGTTCATCCACGTGTAAAAATTAAAACAATGATAATTACCTCACAAAGATGTTCAATGTCTTAATGAGTTTGTATTCTGCTTTGTGAGTCGTAGATGATAGGTTTTAAGTTGTGCAGAGTATTATTTTTTTCTTGTGTGTGTGTGTGTGAAATTGAGAAATTATTTAGGACTAACGATTAGGCAATAGTATCTCTATTAACAGCATTTTTACTGTAATAATTAGAAATTATTTTCTTAATTAAACCTTTTGATATTTTTTAAATAGAGGTTTACAGATAGAAGAATTTATTTGTAGGGTCTATCATCTATTCCTCATATATATAAGTGCAACTACTAACCATGTAGATTTTCATTATTAATTGATGTGGTTTTTATTCATTACCTCTTAGAACTCTTTCTTATTTTGACTTCTTGGAGTATTGAATGAGTCTTAATGGTGTTTATAGTCCATTTTATATTTGTTTTACTTTGCCTTTTTCAAAACTGCAGTGGCTACTATTGAAGACTAGTTCATTTGACTCTTGCTATTGAGGCTCTGGCTCACTAGCTTTTTTGTTTTTTTAAATTTTCAAAATTATTCTTGGGGTGTCTGGCTGGCTCAGTCAGTGGAGCATGCAACTCTTGATCTTGGGATTCTGAGTTCGAGCCCCTTATTGGATGGAGAGATTACTTAAAAATAAAATCTTTAAAAAAGATAATAAAATTTTTTATTCTTATCTCTTTCTGTAGTCAGTTTGCTGATACTTCTTGCAGAAGAATTCATGTTGGTGTTTTCAAAAAGGTCTGGAGGAAACATGTCTAAGATGAAACTTACATATTTTCTGTGGATTTTAATGACCCTTGATCCTAACCTATATACATCATTGAGATTCTTACCTTTATACTCATTTATTAAATTACTATATCGTAAATTATAAGGGGAAAGGACTTTGTGTTGTTTACATAGCTATGCCTAACTGGAAAGGAGTCTGGGTACTGTAGTTTAGACCTGTGTCTAGCTATAAGGCAAATACTGTGGAAGGAGAGAGTAACATTTGATGGATAGTTCTTGATTGCTACCAAGGCATTGTTATGCTTCACTGTTTCTTGCTGCTGAGAATGTGTAGAGGAGAAAGGAGGCTTTTTCAGTTATCCTATACGTACTTTGCCATTTAGTCTGATGGGTGTCCTAGGATTCCTTCTTGCTGTTTATATCCCCTTACCTTAAACTTGGATCTTCCCTGGACTTTTTCCTCACCTCTATAGCAGTTCTCTTCTGTATGTGTTTTCCTCCTGCATTGTTCCTAAATATTCTCATCTTCTCTCAATATTTTTGTGTTTTCTCACAATTTCTGGTGCTTTAAAAATACATACATAAATTAACTTTGTGTTGAATTAGCTTCTAGTTATATATTATATAAATTGTATGTTGCTGAATCATATTAAATATATGAGAATATATTTTAAGTTGTATATAGAATTACATATATTTAGTAATATGTAATGTGTATCATATAATTTAAGATGTATTTTAAAATTCCTTTAAACTTTAAAATCTCAGCCTCCTATTTCTATCCAAAACCCCAGCATGGTTTTATTGTTTATATGAGAGTAACTTACCTATCCTTCCTCAGATTTATAGAGTTACAATGACCCATTTATCAGAAATATAAAGAAAGGGAAGTTTCTATGCTTCTTTTCCTAATATATTTTTATTACAAAATGATAATAAATATATGTTTCATGCTTTATATTTACAAAGAACTTTCAGATACATACTCTTATGTCTTGCTACAGCTATATGAAATAGGTCAGTTAAATTGTATTCTTTGTATCTCATTTTATAATTGAGGAAAATGAAACTGATTTATGATGACAAAGCTGATAGGTAAAGTAGTCAGGATTGTAATCCAGGGTTTCTGATTCCAAAGTAATATTTTATTCCCTATGTTTATTTAAATCATTATGCCTTTTTGTTTTAAATATAGAAATTTCAGTGGTCCTGGTCACATATTACAGGTTCTTTAGGAAAAAATAAAAGGCTAGATTGAATTTTTTTTAGTAGTTTCATCTAGCTCTAAAATTCAGTTTCTAGGATTTTGGGGCTCTCAGTCTTTTTTTTTTAAAGATTTTATTTATTTATTCATGAGAGAGAGAGAGAGGCAGAGGGAGAAGCAGGTTCCCCATGGAGCAGGGAGCTCGATGCATGCCTCAACTCGATCCCAGGACTCTGGGATCATGACCTGAGCTGAAGGCAGACATTTAACCAACTGAGCCACCCAGGCGCCCTGGGATCTCAATCTAAAATTAATATGGATGCTTGAGAATTTGCACATAATAAGTGGAGAACTTTATAAGTTCTTTTTGAGACTTTATTTATTTAGATTTTATTTATTTTAGAGAGAGAGAGAGAGAGCACACATGCGTGAATTGTGGGAGGGACAGAGAGAGAGAGAGAATCTTAAGTGGGCTTGTGGGGCTTGATCTCATGACCCTGAGATCATGACCTGAGCCGAAATCAAGAGTTGGATGCATAACCAACTGAGCCACCCACGCACCCCATCTTTCTAAGACTGGAGCTAAAAGGGATTTAGAAGCTATCTGGTTCAAACTCTTACCAATTTCAGGAATCCCTTGCTTTTTTTTTTCTCTTAAAGATTTTTTTATTTTTTATTTATTTATTTTTATTTAACAGAGAGAGACACAGCGAGAGAGGGAACACAAGCAGGGGGAGTGGGAGAGAGAGAAGCAGGAATCCCTTTCTTAACATCTCTGACAGTGGGTTCTTTAGCCTCTGTTTCAAAGGACTTACTGGTAGCTTAACTCTTATTTAGGTCTTAATGGTGGCTATAGGTGCCTATAACAATAGGCAGGGAAGAAGGGAAGGAAAGAAAATAGAGGAAGGGAGCAGGATAGAGAAAGAGATAGAAATAAACGGAATAAAAGGGACATGTAAGATAGACTGTTCTGGTAGCATGATATTAGCAGTTGACTGTTGTGGAGTACAGGTATCCATGCCATTGGAACATCTGGCCTTAGACTGTATTAATTTTACTACCTTGGTCCATGTAATCAGATAAAGAAACCTGTGAAATAACATATGTTTTGGAATTCTTGTTAATTTTTATTCCTGTTGTGTGAATTCCATTGTGCTACTTGTTCTTTAGGAAAAACTGATACATTTTTTTTTCTTTTTAGAACTGTGCTCTTAAAGGGACTTTACAGAAAAAAAAATAAGATAGTTTAATTTAGCTGAGTGTTTTAATTTGTGCTAATAGTCTTTCTCTTACCAAGACTGCTTTGAATTTAAAGATACAAAGAAATGATGCATTCCCTGAAGAATATCATGATGGTAGTGGTGGAATCTATGATTAACAAGTTTGAAGAAGATGAGATGCGAAGTCAAGAGAGGCAGAAAAAAATCCAGAAGGAGAAAAGCAACAGTTACTGCACAGATAATTGCTCTGATAGTGATTCATCATTCAATCAGGTGTGTTGTTTCATTTCGCATTTATGTCTTGAAATGGTATTTAATAATCAGTAACTTCAATACATTCTTTGTTAGCCAGATTTTTTTCTGCTTTCTAAGATTCAGAAGAAAGATAATAAAATTACCCAATCTTAAAGATTGAGTACATGAAATAACATCTTCTAGAATTATATGTTCAGTGAATGATTACATTATATCTGAGAAATCTTAATGAGGTATGGAAATAAACTAATTGATTTTGGATTTAAAAAAAATAACACTTGAAACATCTGCTTAAGCTTTAATTAAACAAAACATCTTATTCCCAATTAATTTTTATTAATCAAAGTTTACATTATAAATGAGATATGGAGATAAAACATTTCCTTTATCTTCTGAGATGAAGGTCACTGTGGATTGTTTTAAAACATGATGAGCACTGGGTGTTATACTCAACTAACACTACATCAGAAACTAATGATGTACTAT
This sequence comes from Phoca vitulina, assembly GCF_004348235.1. Lineage (NCBI taxonomy): Eukaryota > Metazoa > Chordata > Mammalia > Carnivora > Phocidae > Phoca > Phoca vitulina. The sequence continues at coordinate 41,148,582 of NW_022589712.1, forward strand.
ATGTTCGCTAATTGAATTTAAATTAAAAAAAAATCAAAACAAAACAAAAACAACAACAAAAAACATTAAGCTTCTTCTTTTTGACATCAAGAGATTTGAGGTTTTACATTTTCTTTTTCCAGGTTATTGGAATCCTTGTCATTTGGCTAGAGCAGAGCTAGCAGAAAGGCCACAGGTTAGATTAGTCCTAATAGAAGACAAAGGAGACTAGTTAGACTAGAACCTTATATGCTTGTACCATCAACTTCCTCACAGAAACTTCCAGGCCAATGGAGTCTGACCTTTGTGTGAATCCTACCTGATATTTCTAATGAAACATTTTCACCTAATTAGTGCTAACTTGGGGACATAGCTATAACAGATCCTAGCCATATACCAAAAGGGGTTTGGGGAGTTTGGGTGAAATGTGAAACAGTCACACATATTGTTCACAGTTGAGACTGCATTTATCAAGGAAAAGTGTTTGGAAGTCATTAAAGCAGAACTTAAAAGTTGCTCTGCTCAGGAGAGATTGTGCTAAGTTTTGAATTTTACAAGTCAGGTTTATTTTCTGATGTGATGGAAGAAATGGCAAAGACTATGAATTTTCTTCACGTTGTAGCCCTTAATATTTCTTTGTTGATTGACTCTTTGGAAGAAGCTGGATTATAGAGATTTTAGTTTAGTTTTATTCAGTAGGTTATGGAACTGCTTCTTCAGATCAATGAAGGCACAGAAAGACCCAACTTTTAGGACTTTGGGTGCTCACAGAATTATACTTTCTTACTTGATGAACCATCTGTTTACATTGAAAGTGAACAATAAGAGGAAAAAAAATGAAGCATTGTTATTTGTTCTAAGAAGTCCAGGTGTTCAGACCACATAGGGTTGATCGAGTAGCTAGCAGTCAAAAGGTGTTAATCTGAAATGTTAAATTATTTCTAGTCCTAGAATCATAGGTTCTTTAAGAAATTCAAAGCTTTGGTAGAAATGGGGTCGTACTTTCAGAAGATGTTCTTGTTTTTTATTTTGTTTTGGTTTTATTCTTGAGAAGGAATCAGACTTTAAGTTTATATGGCTTCTTTGGGATGCCCACAGGGTATATCTGCATTTTCAAGTATCTGTCCTTTGGATATGACTTTGTTTCAGAAGGCTCTAATTGAGTTGAAAGTGAACTGTGTCCACCCACAAGGCATGGGGTCCCTGGACTTTGAGAAAAAAGCATATGAATGCCAGAAGTACCCCCAAAACTCTTTCAGTGTGACCAAACTCCAGGAGATGTTTGGGTATACCTTTGCTTAGTGAAAAGAGACTCTTTTACATGACCAAAGAGAGCATGAATTACTATATTCAGAAGTTGAAAGGGTCTCTGAAGATATGTCAGTCATTCATTCCATTAAATACTGATGTTAATAATGCTTTCAACATTGATAAGTTATTTGCTCTGGGCTTAGAAAAATCTGTCTGAATTGTTGTATGAATAACCTTGAGTAAACAATTCTGATGCTACTGTTTTGATATTGGTAGAAAACTTGTATTTTGTGAATAGAATAGGCTTTATTTCATTGTTGTTAATTTTAACAATTGCAGGCTGATTATATATGGATTTCTGACCCATTATTGAAAAACTTTGGACATGGTTGGCCTTGGACACTATTGGTGTACATTTGAGGATACTAAAGAATAAAGAAGAGAGATTGGTTTTTACTATAATTGTGAGCAGAGCACTGAAAGGATTTGGTATTGTGATTAAACCTTGAAAAAAGTCATTGCAAAATAATGCTGGAAAGATAGAAATAATAATATTAGCTGTATGTTATTGAGATTTCTGCCATACATTGGTACTTATAGACTGTACTTGACTTTATATTCAGTATAGGTGTTACTAGGCCACTTTATAGAAAAAAAGTGAGGCTTACAATAATAGGTAAGTAATTTGCCCAAACTCGTATTGCTAGTTAGGCGTGAACTGTGAATTTAAGCCTGGTCCCTCTCCTTCCAAAGTCTTTGTTCCATACTACACTGCCTGGAGACTGCTTGGGTTCAGATCTCGGTTCTACCACTTACTAGCCATGTGACCCTGGACAAATGTCTTAACTTCCCTGTGCCATGGTCTTTCTCATTTGTAAAATGGGAATGATACTACCACTTACATCATATTGTTTTTGAGAATATTAACTGAGTTAATGTATAGCAAGTCCTGAGAACTGTTGCTGCTACTCTATACATGTTAGCTTTCATCTCTTAAAGGATGTGGTGGAATGGGTGCCATTCAGAGACATACTTCTCAGCTATGGTCCTGTATGGTTTTTAACTGAGCTTCTCTGGGTTGTTTTCTACAGCTGGGAAGTAAGAGGATTACCTCTAATATACCTTAAGCTTTTAAAATTCATAAGCTTTCCTACTGCAGTTTTTCTGTCTTCCTCTTCCTTGACAGTATTTGGTGTAGTACAGCGCAGGCACTAGGCTGTGTTATAGTGTGCAAACTATTTCATTATGTTCCAAAGGAATGCCAAGGTGCACACTATTTTATATGGAGGAGGTGAGTTTAGGATAGCAGTAACCTGTTGCTCTTGTATAATGTTAACTTATTTAAGGTGTTTACTGTTTCTTTGCTTTCAAGACAACCTCTCTTTGAAACCCATCTTTTGGTATCTATGGTTGGCAGAATAATGGACCCCTTGAAGATATCCATATCTGAATCCCCAAAACCTATGAACCTGTTAGCTTACATGGTGCAGGGGTCTTTGTTAATGTGATTAAGGATTTTTGGATGGGGAGGCTATCCTCACCCAGAAGAGTCAAATGTAATCACAAGCATCTGTATAAGAGCGACTCAGGAGGGTCAGAGTCAGAGTAGGTACTGTGTAGGTAGGCTGAAGTAGAGGTCGGAGTGAGGGGATTGTTGGCCTTGAAGATGGAAGGAGGCCAATGAACTAAAGAGACTGTAGGCAGTCTTTAGAAGCTGGAAAAGGTAAGGAAATGGATTCTGCCCCAGAGCCTCCAGAAGGAACACAACCCTGCTGATATGTTTTAGATTTCTGACCTCCAGAACTGTAAGATAATAAATTTATGTTGTTTAAAGTCACTAAATTTATGGTAATTTGTTATAGTAGCAGTAGGAAACTAATCTAGTGCCACCGTCCTTGCTAGTTCACTGGTCTTCTCCACAAAGCTCAGGGATGGTCTTTCCTGTATCTTAATTCATAGAAAAGAAGATACAATTCCTTTGACTTTGTGTTTGAACTGTATCCTGGGAACAATCTGAACCCTGTCTTTTGCTAGGCTTTGAATTCTTCCAGTAAGACTTTTCTTGAGTAGATTTTTTCCTTTATTGGGTGCATGGTCTTTCCCCTATCTTTCAGAGTATTGGCTTTCAACCACTGGTGTATGTTTTATCCTAACTCCTCAAACCTTAGAGTATTTTGAGTTCAACCCATTTTCTGGCCTCCCTAAAATCTTCAAAGCTTTTACAGTGCTCTTTTTGGTGAGGAATTCTGCTTTTGAGGATATCACACTATGGCTGACGGATTATGATTCTCCTCTTTTTTAGCAATATCAGCCAGAAAATGGTAGGATAGCCACAGCCCAAACCACACTTCAGAAGTTCTTCCATCTCTAGCTACCCTCAGTTCATCAGATTTTGATTATTCTTGTTGTATAAGCAGAAAAAGATAGGAGCCTAAAGCCTTAAATGTAGAAGTGAGAGGGAAAGGTAGCTGAGACTAGAGAAAATGAAGATCATAGCATTGATAATGCAGCTTGCTCATGTGAGGCTGGAGGCAGGTGGATTGCTGGGGAGAAGAATTAGGTAGGTGCAGGTGTGAGCTTTTTTTGTTTGCTTGCTTAATAGTTCTCTCTTGAGACAGTTTGACACCAGAAAAACTGATTGATTAACAGTGCTAAATTTCTTCTTTATGAACACCTAAAGTTTCTTTATACTTCAAAATATTGATAGATTTTTGTTATTACCTCTCAATGGTAGCAATTTTAAAATGAAAGCTGTTTTTGTTAAAACATAATTAAAACATAGGAAATTAAGAAACTATCATTTTTTAAAAAGATTTTATCTATTTATTTGACAGAGAGAGAGAGAGAGAGAGAGTTCACAAGTAGGCAGACAGGCAGGCAGAGGGAGAAGCAGGCTCCCTGCTGAGCACGGAGCCCAACGCAGGGCTTGATCACAGGACCCTGGGATTATGACCTGAGCCAAAGGCAGACGCCCAACTGACTGAGCCACCCAGGCACCCCAAGAAACAATTTATCATTTGAAAATGTTTTTAAAACATTGTTTTTGTTTTGAATTAGTAACTGTTCTGTATTTAAGACATTTTGAAAGGGGGGTGCATGATTTAAAAAGTTTTAGATGCACTAAAATTTGAAAAAGCTATTCTACAGGAAGCTAATTCATTCTGAATCTTAGAAACAAACCAGTCTGAAATAAAGTCTGGCTCTGCCATTGATGAGTTGTGCACCTTGGTTTTTTCTCTCAATGCCTCAGTTTTCTTATCTGTTACAGTGGAGATAATAATAGAACCTACCTTATAGGGTTGTTTTGTGGATTTAATGATTTAATGGGTGTAAAGCATTTTGAACACTACCTGGCACATAGTAAGCACTAAGTGTTTGCTCTTGTTCTGTTCATCATCACTGAGTGATGTTTCTTTTTTTTAAAATTTTTTACTGTTATGTTAATCACCATACATTACATCATTAGTTTTTGATGTAGTGTTCCATGATTCATTGTTTGTGAGTGCTCCATGCAGAACGTGCCCTCTTTAATACCCATCACCAGACTAATCCATCCTCCCACCCCTCTCCCCTCTAGAACGCTCAGTTTGCTTTTCAGAGTCCATCATCTCTCATGGTTCGTCTCCCCCTCCGATTCCCCCCCTTCATTCTTTCCCTCCTGCTATCTTCTTCTTCTTTTTTTTTTTTTTTTAAGATATATTGTATTATTTATTTCAGAGGTACAGGTCTGTGATTCAACAGTCTTACACAATTCACAGCGCTCACCATAGCACATACCCTCCCCAATGTCCATCACCCAGCCATCCCATCCCTCCCACCCCCCACCACTCCAGCAACCCTCAGTTTGTTTCCTGAGATTAAGAATGAGGAATTCTTAATCTCAGAGCGATGTTTCTTTTCTTTTCTTTTTTTTTTTAAGAATAGGAAAGAACTTGTGCATTTAGACATTAAAGCCTGAAGTATCATTAGGTTCAATATTTATATATTTCTTATTTTCTATAGTTCAAAAAACAATAATAGTTGTCTATCTTTGCTTGTATTTTAATGGTTTGTACAGTTTACAAACCAAATATTTGGAGTTTTCTAGGGTAAATTAATTTTGAGGGTAGTTTGATTTTAAGTGTAGTCATTGAATAATGTGAATATTCTTTAGTACATGTTGTAATAAAGTAATTGAGTGTGATATCTGTTACCAAAAAATTACAGAATGTTTTATATTTGTAATCCTTAGTAAACTGCATTTGACAGAAATATATCCCAATCATATTTCAGCATATCAATACCTTTAATTAGGATCTATATTATCCTATAGAGGACCAGATATATTTTAGATTATCCTTCAGTTCTGTTTCTTGCTCTTTCTCCTTAGAATGTGCTCAGAAATTATTTGCCAGCTTATGCTTTAACATATATAAATATGTTTTAAAAATCTTCCTTTTGGAAGTATCAGCTTATATTGATACCACCAACAGATCTGTCTTGTGTTGCTTTACAAATCAAGTTGGCATATACTACTCCCCTCAGGAATTTTCAATCTAAGAAATATCTAGCACTGTTGAAAAATCTTAACAAATCTGTATTACATGGGACACACTATCTACTTGCTCTAGTTAAAGAAGTTACTGGTTAGTTGCTATGGAAATTTATGTCAGTCCACTGATACACAATAACAGACCTTAAAAAAAAAATAGGTAACCTTTAAGGCAGGTATTAGGTTGGATAATGAACAGAATTAGTAATTAAATGACAAATAATTAAAAGGAAGTAGATTAATGAGGCTTCTTCAATCAGATAACTCTTAGAGGCTATGCTTTTTTTTTTTAAGATTTATTTATTTTAGAGCGAGCACATGTGCACGAGCATGAGTGGGAGGGGCAGAGGGAGAAGGAGAGAGAATCTCAAGCAGACTCCATGCTGAGCACAGAACCCATCGTGGGGCTCAATCTCCCGAACCTGAGATCATGACCCGAGCTGAAACCCAGAGTTGGACACCCCCAAGCTATGCTTTTCTATGTATTATAATCTGGGAGAAAAGGCAAATATGGTAGAATTGAAGGATTTCACCTCTTTGGTTGTCTGTTCACCAACATATGCTATGTGCAATATATTATGTGCATATACTATGTGAAATATTTTGTGAACTTGCTAAACTGAAAAGATTAATCAGGTATACATTATGTCTTCAAGGAGCTTACTTGAGATTGTGAAGAGGTTATGTACATAAATAACAGAGTTGTAAGGTAGAAATAGTGCATCCTGGGAATCTAAAGAAGAGTCTTTATAACTAAGACTATCAAAAAGCTATGGAGGAAAGTATTTCAAACAAGGGAATGGACAAAAGCTCTAAATCAACAAAGAATATGGCCTATTGGGCAACCTGAGTAGTTTGTTTATATGAAGGGTTAGAGCAAAGAGTTTGTGGGAGTAAATTGGAAGGGTAGAGTAAGGCCAAATTACAGTGCAAGGTTTAGATCTTAATTATTGTTCCTAGCTATAAAATTCTAGTGCCTGGTACATTACGTTAATAGGTATCTGAAACATAGTAGATGTCAAATAAATATATGAGGAATAAATGAATGCATTCAAAAGCTAAATTGGATTATTTTGTAAATAAAGGGATATCATTTTAGGTTTCTGAACAGAAAAGTGTGTTGGGGAGATTTACGTGATAATTGTGTACAGAAGGGCATGAGCAGGTGAGAAAGCAGATGTAGAGAGAGAAGTTAGAAGGCTATCGTGATAGTTGAATTAAGAAGGCCTAAACTGAGGAGGCTTTGTAGAAATAAATAGGGACTGATGTGAGAATTATTACAGAGGTATGATCATTAAACTTGATTATTGAAATGTTTTGCGGGGAGTAGTGCAGAGTGGGAATAGTCAAAAGTCTAACTATGGTTTCAAGCTGAGGTGGTAGGAAGACCATGGTGTCATAAACCATGCCTGGGATTAGGGAGGAGGTTAGGTGTGGAGAAGAATATAGGGAGTTCTTTTTTTTTTCAAGATTTTAAATGGCAAATACCAGTAAGGTATTCCAGTGGTGTAGCAAGTGGTTGAAAATGCAGGATTCACTTGGTAAAAAGGTTGGGCCCACCTAATTAGGTGAGACCTTAGGAAATACATTTTCAGAGGAGAGACTAATGGGTGGGTCAGAAAAGAAGGTACCAAACCACAATGCACTGGGTAGGAACTTAAGGGGGTATGAATTTCAAGGTGGAGGTGATGGTTAACTAGCTGTAATGAAGGCTAAAGAGAAGTCACTGCTGAGGACTAAGAAAAGATCTTTGAATTTGGTGAATAATTCACCACAGAATAATACTGGGGAGGGGGGGAAGAGGAGGTAAGTTGAAGGATCATCATGTTGATTAGCCTTGATCATTTTTGTGAAATAAAAGGCAAAACCATTTTCAGAGAGTAAGGGTTGCTTGCCTAGAGTATTGCACATAAGATTGGAAAACAGCCTTTGTCAAGGGGAGCATTTAAATAAATGAATTTTGTTAAGATTTATGTATTACATTTTTTGACTGCTGCTTTGACATAATATCGGTTCACCAAGTATGAACTGGCTGTAGTTGGGAATGTTTGAACAATGTCTGGCTTCCCCCATTTATCAGGGCTGTTGTAGAACATGCCTCTATACTGGGAAAGAGGCTGGATTAGAATGGGAATCTATGAAAATGAATGAATTATATCTTTAGATTTCTTGATCTTGAATAGGTAGTTGGTAGGTAGAGTCAGTTATTTTATATTTTCTCATAGAAAATTTCCTGAGAAACAGGAAATTTACTTCAAACTTTAGAATTTTATAACAATAAAGCAAAAGACTTTGCAGTTTTCCAATTTAATTCTTCCCAGTGACACTGGGAGGTAGATGTGAAAACTGAGGATGGGGTTCAAGACTCCAGGGTCACATAACTAGTTGAAGATTGAGCCAGGATTTGAAACTTCATCTATCCAATTAAGATTCATGTCCTTGACATCATACTTATTTTTTAGTAAGTTGGATGGCAAGACATTTTAGACCTTGATAATGATCTGGTAAAAGTCATGATGGGAGTGGAAGGATCAGAAGAAATCAAGTTTACAAGAGGGGCAAAAGGGCCAGGCTAAAGGGGGTAAAAAAAAGCTTGTTTAGCAGTAGAACAGAATGAGTAAGTATATACATATATACTTTACATGTATTTGAGTACATTTATATGCATGTATATGTATATACTTCTGAATGTACATATATGCATTATATATGTATCACAAATGCATATAAGTACATATGCTTACATATACTATTTAAGATATTCTATATTTATGTTTTTTTTTTCATTTGGCAAGACTGCTGCATTCATATATTTATTGTTAGTATTCCTAGATTTTAATATTTTAACTATAATATAAAAATTCAAAATTGAAGGTCTATTTAATATATATTGCTTTTAATTTTGAAAAGTAGCATATACAGAGTCTTTAGCAGTTCAACTATATATTTTTAGAAAGGAGTAAAAGTAAAACTTAAGGCTCTTTAAGAAATGGAATATCAGGCTGTTTTGGGTTTTTTATAGAATGGTTGTATTTACCCTGTGTTGCTAAGGACAATATAACATTGTGGGAAGACTCACTTTGTAATCATTTATATATTAAACTAATGTGTATTGAGTGACTACTCTGTATGAGGCACTAATTCAGGTATTGGGGATACTATAGTGAAAAAAGACCAAATTCTAAGCAATAATAGGGCAGCCATGCAAAACTCTGGAGGAAGAGCATTGCCAGGCGGGAGGATGGAGATGGCAAAGGTTCTTAGGCTAGAGTGAGCATGGCATCTTCCAGGAATGGGGAAAAAAGGCCAGTGTGACTGAAGTCTGGATGGCAGAGGGAAGAATTGTAGGAGAGTGTGTTAGAGAAGCAGGGGCCCAGATCATGTAAGTAAATCTCCTATATTCTGAGTATTGTGGGAAGTATCCTTTGTGGGATTGAAATAAGGGAGATGAAGAGATTTAATTTGTAACTTTGAGAAGCTTCATCTGACTGTTGCTGGAGAATGAGTGGATGGTAGGGTGGAGTAGGATGGGATTTAAGAATAGAAGCAAGGACTGAGGGTTGCTGGAGTGGAGGGGGGTGGGAGGGATGGGGTGGCTGGGTGATGGACATTGGGGAGGGGATGTGCTATGGTGAGCGCTGTGAATTGTGTAAGACTGATGAATCACAGACCTGTACCCCTGAAACAAATAATATATTATATGTCAATTAAAAAAATAAATAAATAAAATAAAACATTTTTTTAATATAAAAAAAATAGAAGCAAGGAGACTAAGTATGAATTGAAGGAGTCTAGGCTAGAGTTGATGGTGCCTTGATTTAAGGTTTTAGCAGGGAAGTATAGGGTAGTTGGAGTTAAGATATGTGGAACTTGGGGGTTATCTTATGGGACTTAATGATATTGGGTATAGGAAATAAGAGAAAGTGAAGATCCAAGATTGACTTCTATTTTTGATATAAGTAAAAAATCTGGATGGGTGGGTAGTGTCATTTAGGAGGCTGGAGAAGTTTGGGGAGGAGCAGGTTTGGAATAAAATCAAGAATTCTGTCTTGGACATGTTAAGTTTGAGATGCCTATTAGACATCCAAATGGAAATGTTGAAAGTATAATTATATATAACTTTGGAGAAGCAGTGACTGATGGAAATTTGAGTCATCATGATGTACCTAAAGAACTGGATGAGAACACCTAAGGGAAGAGTGTACATAGTAAAAATGTGGATGGGAATCTGAGTTCTGATAGCTGGGTGACTTGGAGAAGTTATTTAACCTTAGTTTTCATATTTCTTATATTTCAGTCATTGTGAATTGAGATCATATAGGGCTTGTTACATAAAATGTAATAAATGACAGCTATTATTTTAATGGCAGTTTTATTTTTAGATGGTAATTTTAGGTATTAGTCATATTTAAACTGCCTTCAGCAAGAAAAAGACCCTTTCCTTTTCCAAAATAACTTATGGTCTACTATAAACTTTTCTCTAGATAGAGGCTTTTATCTCAGGAATTTTTCACCAAAGAGGCGGCATGGAGGGCTAAGGAAAAGTACAGGAAAGATAAAGGGACAAAAATGTTCAAGCAGCATCATAGCTCTGCCTAGGGTACCATTAGTGCCTTCTTGTTTTAGCTTTCTGTTTCATTCATCTCACATTTCTGGGTACAAAACATCTTGGCTTTACATCTTTTGAATCTTGTAATGTACTACATATTGCAATTGCTCAGCAAATAATAATAATTTTCATATACATGAAGTACACTGTTCTCCTGAGACTTCAGTTCCCATTTAAATGCCTTGGGAAGCAAATTCCACGTTTTCTGCCAAATCAGAATAGATCACTCTCTTTTCTTGCTCAGAATGCATTTTGTGCTTGGAATTATATTAAAAAATAATTTATAGCAGTACTTCTAAAAAGTCTACTAAATGAATGTTCTGTCAATTGTGTTACAGAGTTACAAATTTTGTCAAGGAAAATTACAATTGATTTTAGACCAGTTGGATCCTGGGCAACCTAAAGAGGTAAGTTTAAAGGATAGCTGTCAAGTTCAATCAGGTATATATATTTATAATATATTAGATTATAATCAGTAGCAGGTGGACTTTCTCTTGAAGATAGGCTTTTATTATCATGGTGCTCCTAGACTGATGTCGCTGCTAGACTTTCCAGTCTTGAAATGAAAGGTCACAGAATAAGGGAGGCTGTCAGAGAATTGTCACGGTTTGTAGGAGGAAATTTTTATGTCTAGTTTCAGTTTTGAAGGGATAAAGTTATAAGCAGTTGTCTCCCAGACTGTTCTTTCACTGTTGCTTTGTATATGATATTTTAGTGATTTCCTTGAAGAAAAACGATCTTCATTTAATGTTCTTTCTACTTCTGGAAAATGTGAGCAACTTTGACACATGTATTCATTTATTAGAAAAAGGATTTTAAAGAACGAGTTCTATTGAATTGTGCCTGTTTATATTTTAAGATTATATACATTACTGTTTATCATCTTATTTCATTAAATCAATCTGAAATAGAAAATAGGATTTTAAGTACCTAAGACTTTTGTGCATATCTTGCCAATTGGTTTCAGTTTTTAAAATGTTTTTCAAGTTTTCATTTTATTTTATTTTATTTTTTAAAGATTTTATTTATTTGAGATAGAGCGCGCATGAGCACGAGTCAGGGGAGGGACAGAGGGAGAGGGAGAAGCAGGCTCTCCACTGAGCAGGGAGCCCAACTTGGGGCTCGAAGGCAGACACTTAACTGACTAAGCCATCCAGGCGCCCTATATATTAACAATCTTATTGTCTTTAGTTTAAATGGATTACTTGGAAATCTATACTTGTTCGGAAACTTTTATTGTGCTTCTGCAAGTAATAAATTCTTAATGGGATTTTGTCCTAAAAATTAACTGAAAAGGAGAAAATATTTAATGTTTCTAAAATCTCTCCAAAGTCCTCCAGTCCCTATCACAAATATAGTTGTGTTTAGTTCTTCTTTCATAAGAATATATACACACTTCTAAGTGCATGTGTATTCTTTTTCACCTAAAACTTGATTTAGAGTGTCTGGTTTCCTAAGGTCTTAGCTTCTCCTGCCCTTCCCCCCCCCCCCCCCCCCCCCCCCCCCACCTCTTGCCCTTTTTAGACCACTAGGTTTCAGTTATTTCAGCTGGAGAAACAACCAGATTTTGAGAAACGGGTTGGAATCAGTGTGTTATTACTCACTAGTTGGAGAGTGGTGGGGGAGAAGCCTTGCTCCATTCATGATTGGAGTAGAGCTATTTTTCACTGCTGTCATTTGGGTCATACTGTTTTGGGTGAATTCTGATTCGATTTTGCAAAGAATGATTAAGAGGTAAGCTTTCCATGAAAATACAGACATTCAATTTTGCATCACACTGTTGACTTTTCCTACCTCAGTGGTTAGAAGGTCAGAAAATACGGTGTAGCAACAAAAACTAGTCCAAATTATTTTGTGAGAATTGTTCCTATATTCTGGAATGGGAATGCTTCACCAGGGGCATATTATGCTATTTTTAAAATTAAGGCCCTCAAACTATAGGACCACCTATAGGTGCCTACTTAAGTAGGGAAAATGTGTGAGACAAATCCATTGGAAAACCTTGCCCTGGTGATTCAGATTTGGCCACCATTCTTCTTCCTCTTTCACTTAGACATGTGACCTAGAATCTCCAACAGTTAGGTTTTAATTTTTGCTTTATGTAAAATAACAACCTATTTTTTTTCTGTTTAACACTTAGTTTCAAAAAATGAGTTCTCAAAAATTGTTTTATAAAAGGACCTCTGATTTTCATCAGTTGGCTCTTTGAAACAATGATCTAGACTGCTTTTCAATGTTTAATATTTGAAGTATTGGTGGTATTCTAGTGGCTGGGTATTAATAAAAAATGTTTTAAATTATAGGTGAGATATGAAGCCTTGCAAACGTTATGTTCAGCTCCGCCGTCTGATGTTTTGAACTGTGAAAATTGGACGACTCTCTGTGAAAAACTGACAGTGTCTCTTTCAGATCCTGATCCTGTGTTTAGTGTAAGGAAACACACTGAGCAAGACAGAAGTCTTTGCTTCATAGAACTTACATTCTAGTAGAGGAGTCAGTGAACAATTATTAAAGAAAAAAAATCTCAATACATTTATCTGTTGAAAATCGCATTCTTCCATCAATGAAGATATAATTATACTGATAAACAGAAGTGGTTTGGGAACAAGTGGTTTGTTGTTTTTATAAGGGGGGAAATGTGTTCAATTACCTAATATCGGGATGCAGTTCAACCTGACGCCAGATGATGATGCAGACTTCTGTAAAAACTCAATGACCCAGGAACTTCAAAAGGGAAAAAGATATTTCAGGGTCACTTTTAACATTTCAAGGCTTTCTAAAAGGAGATACAGTTGTAAATTTCTCTGTATTTTTTTTCTTAACAAAGAAAAGTGGTCAGATAGGTTTCCTTTTATTATTTAAAAAGTTATATAACAACTTTATAAACAGTAAATATCCTAATGGGTCAATATAAGTGGCTTTGTTTAGCCATTATAGATTATTCAGCAAGAATATTGTCAATGTTTAATAAAATGGGAAGAAGTTGTTACAGAGGGGAAATGGTAATAGAACCAATCATTTTGGACTAGAAAACAAGACATGGCATTCTTTTTTTGAATTTATGCTTGATCCAGATTCTTGAGTTGGATTCTGTTTCTTCATTTCCTATTCTAAAAGACTCTTGCATGTAACTGAGTGAAGCCTATAGTGTTTGAAGAGTGTGACAGATACTTACCAATTGCTGTAACTATAAAAATAAGCTTTCCAAAGTATTTAATATCCTGTATTCAGTAAGAATTCCTTCGGGTTATTAGAAATTTTTAGTCATTTGGGTAACCATTTTTTCTAATTATGCTACATTTGATATAGGCAAGTTATTTACCCCTGCCCCAGAGTAGAACACTTGAGGAGATGTTATGTTTTTCTTTAATGGGATATTGAATTTCACGATTAGGATTAATTTCATCACAATATTAAAGTTGGTAAAATTAAAATGGTAGCTGTCATCTGTAAGTACTTACTAGTGCCAAATACTTTTCTAGCTACATCTATTAACATTTAATTCATTTACCTTGTGATAGTTTCTACTTTAGGTTTTAATAATGTAAATTTGGAAGATGTGTTAAATAATACTTTTCTTGGGAATGGGCAAAATATTAGAGTCCTAAATGTCAAATTACTGAAACTACCCATGTAAACAATTTTAAAAAACAACAAATGTTGGATTTGGAAGAGTGGAGTATTTTTTGTTTGTTTGTGTTAACCATTTAGTACTCCTACTTTTCCCTTGATACCTTCACATTGTATCTTCTTCTGTCTATCAAACCTCACTCTCTGCCCTCCCATGTAGTTTTGGTCAATTTTACTTTTTACTGACCAACATAAGATTGTGCTCTTATTTATAAGTACATTCCTACTTAAGTTTTGAATGGATTATTTTGTTTATTTTCTAAGTTTTTCACTATGTGAAAAATAGTTTTTTCATCTCTATTCTATTTTTGTAAGAATCTCTGATGCAAATCTTTTCATTTCCACAGGACCGGATTTTAAAATTCTATGCACAGACGTTTACTCTTTCACCATTACATATGACCAAGGAGATTTATACAAGCTTAGGTATGTTTATTAAATTTTTTTGTGCTTAAGAAAATGGATAGGAAATAACTTTTCAGAAAACACTGTAAATGAATGATATCATATTTTTAAATTTTTCTTTTCAGCTAAATATTTGAAGTTATACTTTCTTTCTAGAGAAAATTATATTCCTACTCTTTCAGCTGGTATAGATATAAGTAATCCTAATGTGATCTGCTTACTTAAAAAGGTATTCACTTGCTATATGCTTTTTTAAAAATTTAAATAGTTCTATATTTAAGAATTCTGATTTTTGAGAACTGTTACGCACTGCTTTTCAGGTTCGTCTTCTAAATGAATATCAGAAAGAGGCTCCATCTTTCTGGATTCGTCACCCAGAAAAGTAAGTCCTCTAATTTATGCTAATGTAAAATATAGGGGTGTTACTGTCCCGTGTACATTACAAGGAGAATAGAGACAGTCTTAATTGACTTACGTTTTTGGGAAGGGATTCATAGGTTTATTTAGCTTTTCATGTTTTGTGCTTTCCTACATGAATGGCTCTATGCAAATATCATTTTATATCATTTATTTATCACAACAAAGCAAAATGAAGTTGTTGTAGCCTCCAATTCTTTTATAATTTGTCTTTGCTAGTTTGGACAAGTTCCTTAAGTGTTCTTTAACCTTTTTCCTTTCAGTTCTAAAATTTTTTTAATAAGGTTGTAAGAGCAACTGTAAATCTAAAAAGGAAAGTTAAGTTTGGAGAGCCAGTGTTGAAGTAGAAAGAACATATGTTTTATAAAAAGCAGGAAGAAATTGGGTGTGAATCCCACCTCTACCATTTGCTGAAACATAAAAAAAAAAAAGTTGTTTCTAAAAATTTTCACTTCATTATTCTATAAATATAAAATATATCACTGGTACAGTGGGTGTGTGTATGTGTAATAGCATTTGTTTTTTTTCTAAAACTGTTTCGTTCCCAAACTTTAAGGTATATGGAAGAAATTGTGGAGAATACTTTGTCCTTATTATCAGTTAAACATGATCAGAGCCATCTTGTCTCACAAAAGATTTTGGATCCAGTTTACTTTTTTGCATTGGTTGATACCAAGGCTGTGTGGTTCAAAAAGTGGATGGTAAGGAAAAATGGAATGTTTTTATACTTTTCAGTGCATTGCTGTATTGTTTCAAAGAATAGCTAACATTCCAGTTTTTATTGTGTGCTAAGAGTTCTAATCACTTTTACATGTTAAACTCATTTAAATCTTACAACAATCTATGAGATAGATGGTATTATTACCCCACTTTACTGATGTGGGAGCTGAGCCATGGAGAAGTAACTTAAGATTGTTTACCTAGTAAATGACAGAGCCAGAATGGGATTTTAAATGATAATTCATTTGAATCTAGTAAACTGAATGATCTATCCAAAATCTAGTCTTTTTTAGTTTAAAAGCTTCAGATTTTTTAAGTAGATATGGTAGAATGTGAGTTCAATGTTCATTTTTCTCTGACTTAGGAAGTATGTCTGAAAATATCCTTTCATTTACTTCCTCCTGAACCTGTAGTTTGGAAAATGTTTAATGCCTGAATGCCGGTGATTTCCAGGGGAGCTCATTACTGTTCTGGAACTGAAACTAATTGAAGAGTAAAAGAGATCCTTATGCTGTTCCTCCCTCATCTGCTGTGGAATAAGAGTGGTCTGTGTGGTAGTAGCTGCAGCAGTGCTGGCTTTTATTCTTACATCTTTGTCCCTCTAAAACTGGTCTGCCAGGCATTATGTATTTGCTGCTGTGGGGAAGGGAGAAGGGTGGGGCCATGACTTGGCCATGCAAAGCAGCAACATGTTTATTTACTGCTTGGCACAGTTTGGACATTACCTAGTTTGGCTTATTTTTATTTGTATTTTTGTTATCTAAACTGGATTAATTAACCAAAACCCAGTTCTGTCCAGGGTTTAGCCCTTACCTGGCCTATACTGTTTATGTTTGATAAGTGTTTGCTCAGTTTAATTAACTTGAACCCTTTGTTTCTTACATCTGACACTTTCTCCTTAATTTTTAATTATCAAATTATACCTTTATTGTAGAAAACATGCGAAATATTTAAAACCACAAATTAAATTTCTATAACACAGGTATAACTATCAAGATTTTGGTTATGTAGTTACATTATATACAATTGTAAATTTATCGGTTTAGGTCTTTAACAAATCCTATTCTGTTGGGACGCCTAGGTGGCTTAGTCATTAAGTGTCTGCCTTCTGCTCAGGTCATGATCCCAGGGTCCTGGGATCGAGTCCCACATCAGGCTCTTTGCTCAGTGGGGAGCCTGCTTCTCCATCTGTCTGCTGCTCCCCCTGCTTGTGCTCGTTCTCTCTCTCTCTCTCTGACAAATAAATAAATAAAATCTTTAAAAGAAAAACAAATCCTATTCTGTTTATAATTTTTTCACTTAACATTTTTTATTGTTAGTACTTGATTCTCAAGAGTATGCAGCAGATCACAGGAAAACTAACCAACAGAAAATTCTTTAAAAAAAAATCAGCTCCTGAGTGTGTTCTAATATTAATGAACATTCATCACATTCCCTATACTCATCTAAGTCAGAGGTTGGCAGACTTTCTAAAGGGCCAGACAGTAAATTTTTGGTTTTGTGGGCTGTACTGTCTCTGCACCTACTCAATTCTGTTGTAACCCAAAAGCATCCATAGATAATATATAAAACTTTATGTACCAAATCAGGTAGCAGCTGAACTTGGTGTGAGGGATATAGTATAGTGACTGGTCTAAGGCATGCCCAATGAGGATTTCTTTTCAGAACATGATCAGAAGTTGAATTGTTGGTTACCATTTCTCTTTTAAAACTGAAAAAAGGATTAACGGTTTTTGAAAACATTTTAAACCACTAGGGTTAAAACACACAGGGTTTCTATTAAACCTCAATTAACCAATACCCCATTTAATTAAACTCTATTTCCTAGAATCGTGACAGTTTTTTCCAAGTATAATACTGTTTAATAGTTTTTATTAAGTAAAATGAAGAAGCTATGTTGAAAATTCGTATCTAATTTAGTAATATTGATGTATAGTCTCCCCTTTGTGCAATGCATAAAAAGCATGTTTTAATCCTACTATATTTAGCTCTAAGGAGAGAATTATTTTTTGGCACTTCGAATCACTTAAAATATGTGATTGGCAGAAAATGATTAAGATACTGTTCTTTCAGAACATTTCATGCTTGGCAAACTTCTGCATATGTAGACAGTAGAATATCCTCTTCATTGTGAGGGTTGTGATCTTCTCCTCCCCCACTTTTGTATCTTTCCTTCAGATATGTGTGTTGATAATGGTTTTAAAATAACTTAGCACAGAAACTGGTTGCATTTGAGGGATTGAATATGTTTTCTACTGGTCTGTCAATAAATGATCCGTAGTTTTTTCTTATCATTTGCATTCTGGTGATTGCTATGCTCATAATCCATTGTACATAGAAAAACCTGTTTTGTACTGATTACAATAATTTAAAACTGTTGTTGGTAATTTATGTTATTGGAAATGATGCAGGAAAAATAGACTTTGGTATAGCTTGAATATTAAATATCATTTTCTCCTAATTTTAGCATGCATATTATAGCAGAACTGCAGTACTAAGACTTCTAGAAAAGAAATATAAATCTCTGGTAAGTCTATTTCTGTCCTTATTTTGAGAAATAATATCACAAAAAGATATACAGTGTAATAAGTTGAATGTGCAAAGTTGAGTGATAATTAATCTTGGTTGATGAAACAATCCCCGTTTTATGTGATCTTTTTAAAACTACCATTCTGTGAAATATAAAAGGATATAAGTAGAGACTTAAATTATAGTCAGGATAACAATTAGGAAATCCATAATTACAGAGTAAATTGAGATGCTTAACAAGCTAGTTTGAGATAAGCCCTATTTTTAAGTATTATAACTTAATTCAGGTTGGGTATTTGTAGGGGAGTTAGTTCTGTAAAATATACCCAGGCTTTTGACTGAAGGTTGTATGAAAAACTCAGAATGATAAATGCTTTTGTATTTACAAAAATTAATTCAAGTTACACCAAATATAAACTAATACTGTAAAATACATTAGCAAAATTTTCTACATTTATTGCTATTGGTAGAATAGTATGTACAGGCATTGAAAGGAATTGAAAAGCAATCAAATCTAATAACAATTGACAAACATAAAATGAAATTTATTAAAATATTTTTAAAAGTTCTCATATGACTTTGAAATAAGTATGATTTCTGTAGTTAGAATCTTGAGTTTAAAAGGGCAAGTGAAATATTCCTAGAGTTGTGAACTCTCTGAGTGCAGTAGAGCATAAAATGAAAGAACAATAATTTTTCTGTGTTTGAGAATCAAGAGCATTGAGTTTCAGAAAGGAGAAGAGAGGAATGTTGAAGAATAGAGTGAGGATTTATTAGTAGAAGTAGTAAGTGTTTGGGGCGCCTGAGTGGCTCAGTCCGTTAAGTGACTGACTCTTGATTTTGGCTCAGGTCATGATCTCCAACAGAGGGAGGCTCCAAGCTCAGCAGGGAGTCTGCTGGAGATTCTCACTCTCTCCCTCTGCCCCTCCCCCTACTTGCAGGGCTGCTCTCTTTCTTTTTATCTCTCTCTCAGATAAATCCTAAAAAAATAGTGTTTAAGAATTTTTAATGAATTGAAATAGTCTTTCCACATCTCATTTCCCTCCCATTCCTATTTTAAATGAAGATTTTTGCCATATGAATATAGACTGATCCTGTCAGAATAGAGGAAGGGGGGAGAAACCCCAGTGATTCACCCTCCCCATGGTCTGTCATACAAATAATTTACTGTTGCTATCACAGGAGCCTGGGTGGAAGTTTTGCAAGTGTTTCTGATAGATTAACTTTTTAAATAAGGAACAAATTTTTAAGAGTTAATTATACTATAATCAGTTTTTAGTCTGAAAATAGTTACTTTATTATAAAGAACTTTATATCAAATACGTCCTGTACATAATGGGTCAAACTTGCATGAGATTTCAACTTAAACCTTATTTTCTCTTAAAAAGCTTTCCTAAACTTACAAAATATGAGTGAGTTCATAATAATAGAGGATGGATGGCAACTCAGGTACACTTAATTGCTAACTCCTAAGATGGAGGAAGGGCAGGGGAGGGAAGTTAAAAAAACAGGGTATGTGAAAAACCAAGAGAAAACTTAAATTTTAGCTGTCAATATTTTTTTTAAATGACTTTGCGAGGGCAAGAAAAAGGAAATACACTACATAAAGCCATTTCAGAAGTCATTCCCTTAAGGGTAGATTGGGCAAAGAATGAAGTTGTTTAAATAAAAAGTTAAATATTTATGCTGATAGCCAAAATGCTTTTCAACTAGTTCATGACTTTACAATGCTATGGAAATAAAGCTCTCAGCTTTCTCAGTTCTTAAAAATAGACAGCACGGGGGTGCCTGAGTAGCTCACTCAGTTAGCATCTGCCTTCCGCTCAGGTCATGATCCTAGCATCCTGGGAATGGAGCCCTATATTAGGCTCCCTGCTCAGCAGGGAGTTTGCTTCTCCCTCTGCCCCTCGCCCCCATGCTTGTATACACACTTTCTCTCTCTCAAATAAATAAATAAAATAAATAAATAAAATCTTAAAAAAATTGACAGCAAGCACATAAATTGTGTTGCCTAATGCTACCTACTTAAAATTTCATAAATGTCATAAATGTAATAGAATTGCACAGAGTAGCCACTAACCATGTATTAGTTTTAAATTATAATTAAAGAAAATTAAAAATACCCAGTTCCCTCAGTTTCCCTAATTACATTTCAAGTTTTCAGTAGCCACATATAGCTAGTGGCCACTCTGCTGGACAATGCAGACATTCCTCAGTTGCAGAAAATGCTATGAGACTATGCAGAAGCTAGAAGAAATGCTTTAGCAGGTCATCGTGCCAAACCCACTGCCATGATTAAAGCCTTTATGTAAGGAGCTCTAACAAAGCAAAAGACAAATGCATGGAATGGTCTTAAAGTTTCCACTGTACATGCACAAAATCTGATCTTCAATTCTGAAAAATAGGGATAGAGTTTATATTCATTTTTCCCAAAGTTTCTTTTCAAAAGTTGGGCCACGTATACTTTAAAATTTATACACAAACACACACACACACACACACACACACACACATCTTTTGATATTTGCATCTACTGAATATATAAAGGAGTTCTCCATAGGGAATAGAAAGCTGATCTAGTTCATATTCTGCTGGCTAGATAGGAAGAAAAGACTCTAAGGCAAGGGAACTGGGGATATTGGCAAGAGAGTTCTTAAAGTCATGGTCACAGAATTTTTGTATCTTTCACTGTAAAGTATGAAGTATGTATCTATTTTTGTCCATTGACACTGACATTATAGCAATATTGTTGGTCCACAAGTATGAATGATGCCATTGTTAAAATATAATTGGGGAGGCTGAGCTTCAGTGGCCTGGAAAAATATTATTTTAAATATTTTTCTTAAATAATTTTTCCAGCATATTTTTAGAACCTTAATTAACTTTTTTTTTTTTTTTTTTTTTTTTACTGCTTGAACTTGGGGGCTGTAAATTTCTAGAATTAATAAGTTATTATTTTATTAGATAACTACAGCAGTTCAGCAGTGTGTTCAGTACTTTGAGTTGTGTGAAGCCATGAAAGCCGATGAGATTTTGGGTCATTCAAAGCATTGTGGTAAGTATTGTTTTCCTCTGTTACATACTTTTAAACATGATACCTTTTAGTAACTTAGTTTTTAATGGTCAGTAGCATGGTAAATTAGATCACTTCTGCTAACGTAAAATATTTTCACAAATTTAAAAGACACAGCATGATGATGACTTTAATAACAGCTGTACATTTGAAATTAATGCATTATCATATGGATTGTTACATATGCAGTTCTTCAATTTATACTAGAGTATATGTCCTAGTCTGTTATATTGAGATAAGGTACTGCTCATTCTTTCCTCTGGTATATTAGTCATTTAATTGACCTTTATGCGTTTTAGGAGGAAGAACATTTCTGTAAAATACTGTTTTATTACTGGATACCCCACCCTTTGATTCCTGTCTGCTTATCCTCTTTCTGAGCTAAAATACCCTAGATGTTTCATAATCTGGCCTTAATTACTCTATTGAATCTCAGGAATAAGTAAAGTGGATCTTCTCTTATAGTCAGATTCTGCTATGTACCAATGTCTATACACTTTTGTTAATCTTTTTTCATTCTCTTTTGTCACTTCTCTAAGCAAATAGTAAGTTCTCTGAGAATATGAAGATCTTATTTTTTTTTTATCCTTGGGTAAATTCTTTATCTAATTCAAGCAAGAAAAATGGTCAAAGACCAGTAATTAGTGGGTTTCAAAAGCTAGTGTTTTGTAGTAAAGGGGGAAGTATAGAAGCCAGAATTTATTCAAGAGGAGGAAAAGGATAAGTTTATATAAACTTACCTCATTTATAAATTTATGGATTTTTAAAATTTCTTGATATTAAAATGTTATATCTAGTGATTTTTTTCCTCCCCCTACCATTCTACTAGGACATCATGGCTTTGCTCTCTTCCCTATCTAGTGAAGACCTGGGGTGCTTCATGCTTTTTTTTTTTAGCCATTTCTTTCAAAATCCTTGCTCTTTCTCTTTCATTTCAGAGTTTCCTGTCTGCAGTTTCTTGTCTTTAGATCAACTCAGTCTTCCATCCTCTCTGGTCTTCAGGAAATTGAGCAGAGAGCATTTGTTATGCATTCAGTGGGCATACTGCTTTTCTAACCATAGCAACTGTGTTGCATCCTCTTAGGTATTTTTTCTTCAGTGTCCACAATAGCTATTGCAAGCTTTTACCAGTCATCAAGGGCCCTGCTTTACCCTGGCTCACTTTTCTTTCAAGAGGAGACTTTGCATCCTACTACACTAAGAAAAGTAGAACTTGGCAGATATGAATTCCCCAAACGTCCTGCTTCTGAGCATACAAATGCATGTTTATATGCCCTTATCAATATCCCTTTTCTTTGGACTGCACTGAATAGGTATTCTTTTCCAGATTGATTTTTTGTTCTTGATTCTGTTCTCCTCTGGTGTTCTTTGGGTTTTGTTTCCATGTTTTAGAACTGGGACATTGCTTCACTTCTTACTGTGTCTCTCTTTCTGTTGGTACTTGCCCTGCATTATCCGAACCTCCTGCAGAGAAGCTTCCCTGCAGAGAATACTCTTTTAAGTATCCTAAATACGCCCAGGGCCCATTTCTTTACCTCCTATTCACTTTTCAACAATGGAAATGAGGCAATTTCTAGTGCTCCATATCTTCCCTTTATCCATTTCCCCTCTTTCTTGTCCTAATTTTATAGCCTTTGCCTCTGTTGACCCTTTCTTCTTCTTGGTACCATTCTTTCTTGGAATTCCTCATTCTCATGAGGAATCCTCATTTCACTGGAAAGGCTCTTTTCTTTGTATGTGTGTATTCACAAGGGTGTTGCCCTTTTTTCTCACCTTAGTCTACCTGTTCTCTCTGCGGGAGACCATTTACTTTCATGGTTTCAAAAACTATATATGTGACTCTGAAATATTTAAGTCTGCCACTTTACTGAATTCCAGATCCATATACCCTTATCATACTTAGAATATCTATCCGGGTGCTCCATGGGCACTTCAATATTAAAATATCAAAGACTGAAATCACTTTATTCTGTATCTAGAGTGGTTTCTCCCTCCTTTCTCCTTTAGAATTACTTAAATTCACTATGTATACAGATGTTGAGGTAGGAACTTGAGAATTTTCTTATTCTTTCACAGTCCCCATGTAGTCCTGTCTAAGGCCTATTGACTTAATTTTCTTCAAGATTTGTCTGTCTTCTCTTCTCCATTCTTGTTGCTGATGCTTTTGCTCATGATTTTTTTTTAGTCTGATTTCAGACCTTTACCTTCTTCCATCTACCTTTTATGCTACCATCAGGGTTAGTTTTTTACGTGCATATTTGATTACTTTCATGCTTACAACACTTTAATATCATTTCAGTCACCTCTATAATAAAATCCATATTCCTTTTGTAGCTTAGTCCTCTGTTATCTGCCCCTGACCCTCAAATTCTGGTCATACCAGACTGCCATACTCTGAATTGGAAGCCCAGTTTCATGCTTCTTACTGGTTTTTGACACCAGCAAATAATTCAAGGTCTTATATCAAACAGGTACTCAGTAGATCTTGAATATATGGATGAATGATATATATTAGGTGTATATATTTTACAGATTCTAATTTCATTTGCTAACATGGTTATAAATACAATCTTTTATAGTATTGACTTTTAATTGGTAGAATTAAACAGTAATATTTTCTATTGACTTCCTCCCTTAACTTATTCTTGAAGTTCCTCTTGATAACAAATGATAATTCTGACAATCTTATGCTGATTTAGAAGGAATACTGTATGCATCTTACACTTCCCTGAGCTTAAATTTTGTGATGAATGGTTTTCCCCAGAGATTTAGGTGTTATAGGATCTTAAGAAAGATAATTAACTTTTTTTTTTTTTTTAACACCAACAGAGTCTTCATTATAGACTGCAACCTTGTTTAATGTTTGGAAAGGAATGAAGATAGGTACAATCTAAAATATAATAGCATTAAAATAAATATTTGTTTGCTTCTCTTTTAAGGGAACAAACAGAAAACCTTCTACTACTCAGGACAAGAATTACAATATATTTATTTCATTCACTCACTGTGCCTTTTAGGAAGGTTATTGATCTATACACAAGGCAGACGGCTATTTCCCATAAAGCTGAAGAATAGAAAAGGTAAGTACAATTAGGAGAAGCTTGGTAAGGTTAATGTGCTATGAATTACTAAACTTTGGAGATTTTGCATGGTCTCTTCTAGGATACTTAGTGACATACCTTTAGTCTACTGATGGCTTGTATACCTTGAAGTATTACATTTGCTCTTATCAGTATGTGCTTTTCCCCTACATTCTAGTTTTTTCTATTCATCCAGCCTTTAATGCTTTCCTTATTTCTCCCTGTCTTTCAAAATCCTAGACATACTGAACGATCCAGATCTGGATTCAGAACTAGAAGACCTTGTTTAAATTCTAGTTCCCTTATAAACTGGTTATGACCTTTGGGCAACTCACTTAACCATTGCTTGTTTTTTTAATCTACAAAGATGGAATAATATCAGTGATACTGAGCTCACACAGTTTTTGTGATGATTAGAGATGTGGTTTCAGAATGCTATTTTATAAACTGCAAAGCCCTGTACCATTTGATACATTACTATGTTACCCTAAGTCCTATTTTTAAAGTTCTCCCCATCAAACTTCAGCACATGCTATTACTTTTTTGCCTCCCTTAAAACTTTAAGTCTATATAGGACTATAGTCTAGCGACCAGCAAACTTTTTCTGTAATGTCTCTGATAGTAAATATTTTTGGTTTTGTGGGCTACATACTGTCTCTGTTGCATATCCTGAGTATTTGTGTATCCATGTGCTCATGTGTGCAGAAGAGTTATCACAGCAGGCCTGAGACTGCTATCCTTAGGAAAGCCTGCTTGCGAGGTTGCACTAGCTGGCGTCTGGAAACTTGGATTTCTCACTCTTCCCAGAACCGATAAGAGTGGTTCACTGTGCCTACCTAAACTGTCTGTACGCACAATGTAGTTTATACTAAATACTTGCTTTCCTTCTGGGAGTCTGGAATCCTGGTATGTGCTAAGTAGAGTGTGCTTACATTATCAGCCCCCAGTAAAAAGCTTGGGCACTGAATCTCTAAGGAGCTTCTTGGTAGCCATCATTTTACGTGTGTTGTCACAGCTTGTTGCTGGAAGAATTAAGTATATTTTGTGTGACTCCACTGGAAGAGGACCCTTGGACGTTTGCACCTGGACTTCACCTCATACACTTTTGCTTTTTATCTTTTGTTGTGAAATACCATAGCCGGGAGCACAACTGTATGTTGAGTCCTCCTAGTGAACCATTGAATCTGGGTATGGTTTGGGAGACCCTTGACACAGTTTACACACCTTTATTTATTTATTTATTTTTAAAGATTTATTTATGTATTTATTTGTTGGGGGGGGGAGAGGGACACAAGCAGGGGGAGCAACAGGCAGAGAGAGAAGCAGGCTCCCCGCTGAGCAAGGAACCCGATGCGGGGCTAGATCCCAGGACCCCTGGATCATGACCTGAGCCGAAGGCAGATGCTTAACTGACTGAGCCACCCAGGTGCCCCATGTATACCTTTAAAAGTATAAAACAAAACAAAACATTTTTAGCTTACGAGCCTTACAAAATTAGGCCATAATTGCTATAGTTTGCCAATCCTATCATGGAGTATCTTCATTTTGAATACTTTTGTACCGTTTCCTAGTTGTTTTACTTAAGGTTTTCTCCTCAGTTACGCTGGTTGTGAGCTCCTCAACAAAAACTGTTTTATGTACTGATATATCCTGTGGTCATGTAATTCTAGGCATAATGAGCACTTAGAGAATGGACTTTCAAGAAAAGAGCTGCCATTTTATAGGATATTGTTGAACTTTACAGAAATAGAAAGATTAATAAATGCTTATAATGTTACTGCAAGTATTGAACTGAAGTTTATATGTCTATCATCTGTAATTTAGCACTTTATGTTGACTTTTAACATCGACCTTTTGGCCTGACGAATGTCATAGGTCATCTCAAAACTCAGTTTTGAGAGCTTTGTTCTACTATATTAGCATAAGTCAACAGTTACCTCTAAGTTTTACCTGCATTTTCACCAGAATCTTGATGAAAATAGTCTGCAGCAGGGGTTGGTAAATTACAACCCATGGGCCAAATCTGGTACTGTTTTGTATGGCTTGTGAGCTAATTACTAGAAGAAATTATGACTATTTTGTGACATGTGGAATAAAATTAAAATTTTGGTGTATGTAAAATCTTATTGGAAGACCACCATACTTGTCCATTTGCAAATTGTCTATGGCTACTTTACAACATCATAATTGAGTATTTGTAACAGAAACAGTTTGGCCACTGAGCCCAAAATAATTCCTCGAAAAAGTTTGATACCTTTTCTACAGTTCTATATAGATAAGTTGGCTGGAACAATATATGAAGCTGAATTTTATCGTTCCTTAAAAGCTCATGGTCCTAATGAGATTCGAAGATCTTCCTGCTGTAGGTTTATATGAAGTGACGGGTCCACCATAAGTGGTAAAACTGCACCTGCACATAGGACCTGCTGTGTTGTTGTCCTTGCCACCTTTTAACTTCACATGTCTAATTTGTTTTCCTGGGGCCTTCTGGGTTCCAGCTCCCTTCTCCTAATTTTACCATTTTACCACAGTCTCTGAAAACTCAGGAGGATGGGAAGCTCAGTTAAATTTTTCTAAGTTGTAAGTGTATACTAGAAAATAATCTTTTTCTTTTTTCCTTTTCAAAGATTTAGTATCCCTTACAGATCTTCTGGTTCTGTTTACCCAACTTATCTATTACTCACCGAGTTGTCCAAAGATGACATCAGCTGCACATTTAGGTAATTCTGCTTCTATTTTAAATAGTGTAATAGAAAACATCTAAAAATACTTAATATTCCATTGTCTAGACATTTTGAGTGACTGACCTAGTTTTGGTAAAGAGGTTTCCTAAGATGCAGTATTATTCATAACAAATTACGTTGGTCCTGGAAGTAAACCATGAAATTTAATTTTGTTCATTGATGTTTTAAGATGTTCCTAATTTTCTGCCTTTTTATGTAGAATTGATTTTTCTGAGAATTTTAATGTTGTTCTTAAGATCAGGATGTTCTTAAGAAATGCTACTAAGGGAAATTTGATTGATAGGTAGTAATGTGTTCTTTCTTGCTGTTTTCTGTGCTTTATACTTGCCTGATGTTTTGATCAGCCTGCTTGTTTTAGCTCACATCTAAAACTTCAGATCTTCTCTTATGAAAGAATAAAGCAAAAGCAAAAACTTCATGTTTTTGAATATAATAACTTTTAGTCTTTAGCTGTTGACTGGCTTATAAAAAAGTGGTTTACAATATTTACATTTAAAAGATAACTTACACTTTTTCCTTTGACTATCAATGAAAGTTTACAAAGTAAAACACTTTAATAACAAAACACTCCCATAATCTATAGGCTCATAGTGTTCTAAACCTGGAAATTACTGTAGAGATGCTGGCAAAATTCTGAGAAGAATTCAAGTGAATCAAAGAAAAAAAGATAGTTTGGGCCATATATATTAATGCTATATGCACCTATCAATCAGTATGTTTTATTTATGTAATTATAACAACTTATTAGTCTTAACAATGGCTCTCAAATTTCTTTCTGCCTTTACAGCATTTCTATGTATAAACATGTAGCTTATGTCCTCCTGTGATATGTTCCTATAACATACGGTGCTTCCTTTGTTAAAAATGTTCCTTCTTATAATTATTTGCCAGTGTCTTGGTTTACCATCTAGTGGACTGTTTTTTAATTTTTTTTGTGTCTTAGTTCCAGTGCCTAGCACAGTGTCTGGCACATGGTAGGCACTCAAAAATAGATAAAAGAATGGATGAATGAATGAATGGCCATATGCTCATCAGTAGTATCTCTCATTGCAAACAGGGTCTGGAACTGGTTGGAAAATAATCACTAAACTTTTCTCCTCCATTTTCTTTTTGTCAAGTATTGACTTGAAGTCTTAGTGTGTTCATGGAGTATAGAATATTGTAACCTAAATTAAGAATTTTGGTGTTACTTTTAGTATTATAGCTTACAACCTAAGCTGCTAACTTTTGGTTCCTTACATTCTTGTAGAACACTATTTTGTGAGTATATTAGGTAATATAACCTGAAAATATATTGATTTATGAAACCAAAAATATCACACTTATTTTAGTGACTATTCCCTGTGTTACATTTATTTGTATTTGTGTTTTCCTGTATATATCTTAAAAGAAAGTTTTTACAATCCTCATTCATTTCACCAGTTTTATGGTGATACAAGTAGTGGTGTGTTAGTCTTAAAGGAGGTTTTACCTTTTCTGCCTTTTTAGCCATCATTTTGTTTTACTTTCATTTTCTACTAGGCTGGACACTTGAATGCATATATTTTTTTTCTTTTTAAAGATTTATTTATTTATTTGAGAGAGAGAGTGCCTGTGCGACTGGGGGGTGAGGGGCACAGGGAGAGGGAGAGAGAATCTCAAGCAGACTCACCATTGAGCTTGGAGCCCGAAGTGGGGCTCTATCTCATGATCCCGAGATCATGACCTGAGCTGAAATCCAGAGTCAGATGCCTAATTGACTGAGCCACCTAGGTGCCCCAGATACATATTTTAAGAAAAAAGAAAAAGTGAATACAAGTGTTTGCTGGGAGGAGAAAAGTTGTAAATTTGCTTCAAATCACATCTTCACTGTTAGCAGTGACTTAATGTCAAACAGTGAATGATCTTCTGTTGTTTCTCAGCATTCAGATTTGTCATTTACTTTTTAAAAAATAACTTGAGGATATATTGAGCTTAACTGATCACCCCTTAGGTTTCAGGTTATGAATTGACAATACCTCATCCTTTGGGCATTGCGTTGTGTGCCTTTTTTTTTAAACTATTTAACTTTGATGTTGATCTTTTTAGAACAGCAATGGCTAACTCATAAATAAGATATATTAAGTTCTTAATGTTTAAAATTTTAATATCTAAAAGTACTTGTTTATCAGATAATTACTCTCCTGCAAGTATGGTGACTGAAGTTCTTCGGATACTCTGTGATCAAAAAGAATGTGCAATCGAATGCTTATATAATAACACTGTGATTGAGGCACTTCTTCAGCCTATTCATAATTTAATGAAAGGAGCTAAGGTTGGTATTTACTAAAGAGAGTCTTTTAATTGGGTATTGGGAATATTCAATGGGACTTTATTTTTAAATTTGACGTATTTGAAATATTTATTAGAATATCTTTCCACATATGAATGTATTTTATGCTGACCCTAGATTTTTATTTAATGTTAAATCATAGTTTATGTAGTCAGTTGATTTATTTGTTATTGACAGTGTAGGGGGAAAATACATATAACATAATTTTCTTTTCTAGTCAGGCTTAGGTATAAGGATTGAGGGAAGTTATTAAGGTATTTGTCTTGCAAATCTAATCTTGTGAATTTTATTGTTTGTTTTAACAGTAATTTTATAGCCTTTACATTATTTTTCTGAAGAGTCAGCTCTGTTTTATGTGAAGAACTAATTTTTTAGAAAAAAAAAAAACTTACACATATGTTCAGAACTGGGATGCTCATATCTCTTTACAGTTTGTATGGCCCGTTCCTTTGCATTATGTAATTTAATCCTTACAACTGTGGCTGAAAGAAGTGGATTGCTCGAAGTCCGACATTTAACAGGTGGCAGAGTTGGTACCACTACTAGCACTGCTCTCTGTCCATTTCTATGACTTAAGCGTCGGGGGAATGACTTAAATCTTAATAGGCTAAAGGTTTTGCCTTTCCATGTCTGTGTTGTGTAGTGTTTTTACTGTTTTCATCTCCTATGCCCACTCCTCAATGGGCTGGGCAACTGTTCATCCCATCATATAGTCATTATTCATTGCTCATTCAGAAAACATTAAGCATTTATGTGAATGTGGTACAAAGTATGGAATTCTAGGAAATTAAGGGGATGTAATTTTGATTTTATGGTTAGCCTTAGGAAGATAAGTAGAGAAGGACCAATAGAATTCCTAATATAGTTTAATGTAATAAGATGCCATAATGTCAATGGTAATATGAAATATGAACCTCATACCAGAGTTGAGAAATGTGCTCTTGGATTTTGTTTCAGAACTGTTGTTTGTCTTTGCTTTCATATATCTTTAACTTTTTATCTTCTTGTGGCTTCTTTCCTTTATCTGTAAATATGCCTGAATCTGTCTCATAGTTGGGATGAGAGAAGCCCTTGATCATCCAATGCACATCTTTAGCTACCACCTAATATCTGATCTTCTTAACAATTAATTATGGAAGACTGCCATTGTTTCCTGGCTCCCTCTATTCTGTCATGTTTCAAAACATTGCATTTTGATCTTACCTCCATCACGTCATTGATTGCTGTTGCTTGTAACTTCCTACACCTATAACTAGTGACCACTTTTCAGACTATTATCTACCTGATTATTAACACAGTAGACAACTTGTAAAATTGTTTATCTGGCTTTCCTAAGTTCCTATATATTTTTTGCCCTCCCTTTCTAACCATTCTTTCCCTGTCACCTATGAGGGCTCCCCTTCCAGGTCCCTCCTGTCTTCAGTGAGTCACGACCTGGTTCACTCTTTTCTCTCGGAAGAGAGTTTTTCCTAGGTGATTCCCTCCAGTCATGAAGATTAGATGTATAGTTAACATCTAAGTTTAGATCTCTTCAGCTCTAGAGTTGTCTTTAGATGCCTGCTAAATACCTTTTTGAGTTATTCCATTAGCAAATCAAATGCAATTTTCAAAACAGTAGTTTTTGGTTTGTCAGTTTTTTCTTTTTCTTTTTCATTTTCTTTCTTTTCTTTTTTTTTTTTAAGATTTTTTTATTTTTTATTTGACACAGAGAGAGAGAGAGAGAGTACAAGCAGGGGGAGTGGCAGGCAGAGGCAGAGGGAGAGGGAGAAGCAGGCTCCCTGCTCAGCAGGGAGCCCCATGTGGGGCTTGATCCCAGGACCCTGGGATCATGACCTGAGCCGAAGGTGACACTTAACCGTCTGAGCCACCCAGGCGCCCCCTTTCTTTCTTTTCTTTTCTTTCCTTTTTTTTTCTCTTGCTCCACTTCTTCAAGCTTGCTCGTGTGATGAGTAGGACTGCTATATATCTAGACTTCTTCCTCATTTTCTTCATTCCATTTGTAATTAAGCCCTATAGACTTGTTCTCTTATGTGTCTCTAAAATCCATGTATGTCTTTTAATCCCTACTGCTTCTGATTTTATTTAAGCTCTGATAATTCCTTGCTTGGAATATTGAAATGATTTTCTTATTTTTCCCAGTCTTTCATCTTTCTGGCCTGTCCTCTGTATTGTCACTAAAGCCATCACAATACTTTCCTACTTGTTGCTTGCTAGATAAATGTCTAGTTAAAAAGTCTGAAATTTATCAACTTTCATGTTGTATCCTACCTATTTTTTCCCATGTGTTTCAATTATAACAGATTATTTGCATTTTTTGACAAGGTTATAATATTTCCCTATGTTTGCATACTTTTCCCTCACCCTGGGAAGTCTTGGTCTAAGTGAAAAATTCCTTTCTTCAGACTATAGTTTTTTTTTTTTTTTCTCTGAAAATTTGTCCTAGTTCTTCCTGGGAAAGTTAGGTGTTTATTTCTCCATATTCCCATGTTATCTATTTCTGTAATTATGCTGGCATTATTCTTGAGTGTAAGAAACAGCCCTCTGGCACATAATAGACATTCCGTATTTAATCTTAAAGCATTCAGCATCACCCATTGAACCACTACTGTATCATTGGTGCTTCGCTAGGTATTTGAAAGATAGAAGAGATTAAGACTTATACTTTCTTCTGAAGGAACCTATTCTAATAGGAAAGGCAGACTATTAAAATACTGGATGAGGAATAGAAAGGTTTAAAAAAAGTGAATATATGAGAGAAGGAAAGTATTCCAGGCAGAGAAGTTGTTTTAAGAAAGGTATTTAATGTGAAAGTAATAGACTGTATCGTAATGCCTAATACAATAAGGAAATATTCAGGTGAATATGCCTGACTCATTAGTTATAAAGCCAACTCACTGATTTATTAGGCCGTATTGGTTTCAAAGTATAGATACTCAGATTTCTTATAGAGAGTATGTGTATTGGCAGCTATGCAGGTATAGACAAATAAGTAGGCCCCAGAAAGAACAGGAACTTTAGGAGACTTAGGCTTCTAGATGGGCTCCAGCATAAATATGACTCTAGTTTTTAGTAATTGCCTTGTACTAATTTGCTATATGCTGGCAAAGATATTTTTCGTATTCCCACTTAAAATTAAAAGTAAAGAAATATGATTGGTTCACCCCCCCATTAGATGACATCATTGGTTATTGGTCAGCACGTGAATTGGTTGTCCTTACTCAGACCTATAATTCATGACCCAACCAATTGCACAAAGGAATGGTGTTCCTTAGAAATGATGGCAGTGTGTTAGAAATCGTGTATAATAAAATTAGGGTGGATATTCAGGAACTGGTGAGTGGGAAGTAAAGGGCAAGATGGATCTAGAGGAGCTACTGCATTTGTCAAACAGAATTATATGTAAAACTGTAATGAGAACAGCAGTTCTGTCAGCTGTCTTAATAAACAATAACTGGTTTGGATAAAAAGTCTGTATGTATCTGCCTCATCAACTGTGCTGGTAAGTGAACATAATATAGTGACACATTTAATTCAGACATACTTCATAGCCAAACAGTCATTAACTTTCTTTTTATTGTGGTAATATAACTTTGTTAGACTACACTACCACCCTTAAATTTTAGTCTGTGAAATGTTAGCATGTCATAAAATTATATGATTTGTTATCTTTTTAATGTACAGACTGCTCCAAATTGCTCTGAAACAGCTTTAATTCACATAGCTGATATTTTGGCAAGAATTGCATCTGTAGAAGAAGGACTTACCTTACTACTTTATGGAGAAAATATGAACTCTTCTGAAGAAAAAAGGTATATGTCTATGTTTTAAGTTTGTGGAATTTTTAGCACATTTTCTTGATCTGATTCAAAAGTTTCCAAAATGTCATACAATATGTTAATAATGAAAATCAGGATAACTATTCTAGATAGTTAGGTTCCTGATCAGCCACTAACAATGTATTAGATGATTTCAGGTTGAAGTAACCAGAATTATGGACAATGCAGGCAGATTAGGCCTTGATGTGAGTAACTTCAAAGTGAGAATAGGAGGGTTCACTCTAGATGGGATGTTTTTGCTTCTTGGACTCTTTCAGTCTTCTAAAGCCACCCACGATTGAGTCAAGTCAAACCACACAAAGGTGCACAAAGGAAAAGCTAACTTTTCCGTCTTCCTTCTCTACCCTCGCTTAGTTCTATCTCCTGGCTGTTACCAGTGGTAGCATTTTGGTTATGCTTTTAGACTTTCTCTGAACTTATAATGATCTATCAAACATATATTCATAATCACAGAATTTTTGTTTCCTTTTCATAAAAATAATATCATATACAATATTCGGTTTTCTTATGTGTAACCATAAGCATCTTCCAAAATGAGTACAAAATGAAACACTGTTTTTTTTTTTTGTAAGAGCCCCACATTGAGTGTGGAGATTACTTAAAAATAAAATCTTAAAAAAAAAAAAAAAAAAAAAAAATGAAACACTGTTTTTAATAGCTCCATAGTACTTTGATACGGCTTTACCATAATATTTTCAAACTTTTCCCCTATTAATGGATATCAGGTTGTATCTAGGATTTTGCCTCCATAAATAATACCACAATAAGTGTTTTTTTTTTAATCTTATTGATTGTGATGGATTATATTAATCTTTGAATATTGAACTCAGCATTGCATACCTAAAATAAATCCCATTTTGTTGTGGTATATAATTCTTTTTATACATTGTTAGATTTGATTTGCTAGTCTTTGTTGAGGATTTTTGTGTCTATGTTCATGAGAGATATCAGTCTGTATTTTTTGTAATATCATCATCTGGTCTTGATTTATTCTAATGAAAGCCTCATAATGAGTCAGAAGCAGAAGAAATGATTTCTGTTTTCTGGAAGAGATTGTGGAGAATTGGTATAATTTCTTCCTTATATATCTGATAGAATTCACTAGTGAACCTATTTGGGCCTGGTGTTCTCTGTTTTGGAAGATTATTAATTGATTCAATTTTTATATTAGATATGGGCTTATTCAGATTGTTTATTTCTTCTTGTGTGAGTTTTGGCAGATTGTGTCTTTCAAAGAATTGGTCCACTTTTCTAGGTGATTCAATTTGTGGATATAGATTGTTTATAATATTCCTTTATTACCCCTTTAATGTCCATGTGATCAGAATTGATGGTCTTCTTTCCATTCTGATAATAGTAATTTGTCGTTTTTTTTTTTAACCTAGCCAGAGGCTTATCAATTTTATTGATATTTTATAAAGACCAACTTTTTTTTCCTCTGCTGATTTTGGTTTTGTTTTTAACTTCATTGATTTCTGTTTTAATTTTAATTTTTTACTTCCTTTGGTTTTAGTTCTTTTCCTAATTTCCTATGGTGGAAGCCTTGATTATTGATTTTTAGATCTATCTTCTAATATATACATTCAGTGCTGTAAATTTTCCTCTAAGCACTGCATTTGGTGCATCCTATAAATTTTGAAAATTTGTGTTTTCATTTTCACTTCAAAATATTTTTAAACTTCCCTAAAGACTTTGACCTATGTATTTATGAGTCTGAGAGTGCATTCTTTTTAATTTAAGGTATCTTACGGCTCAGAATGTGGTCTATCTTGGTGAATGTTTTGTGTGAACTTGAGAAAAATGTATATTCTGCTGGTGTTGAAGTATTCTATAGATGTCAGTCATATTTAGTGGGTTAATGATGTTCAGTTCAGCTTTGTCCTTAATATATTCATGCTGGATCTGTCAATAACATACTTTGTTATGTGTTCTATCTCTTTATTGAGGTTCTGTGTTTATCCATTCTTCTCCTGAGTTCAGTGAGCATCTTTATGACCATTAATTTGAATTTTTTTTATTAGGTTCTTATCTCCGTATCATTTTCTGAGGTTTTGTCTTTTTGTTTGTTTGTTTTGTTTCTTCTGTTTCCTAATTTGTCTTGGCTCTGTTTTTTCTATGTATTAGGTGAAATGCAGGTACTTTTCTCAGTCTTCAAAGAGTGGCCTTGAATAGGTGATGAATCTCTAGTTCAGCCTTGTCCTAGCTCTTGGTTGTCTTTCAAACCTTTGTGATTATCTCAACTGTCTGATTTATTATTGATATGCCGCCTTTTTTGAGGGCTTGCCAAGGCCTGTCCGTGATTCAAGGGGAGGAAACTCATTTAGCACCTAGTTTCAGTCTGATTAGAAGCCAGACCTTCAGGCCACAGCTTTGAAAGTGTGCAAATATATTTAGTCCTGTGGGGTCACATTTGTAATCACTGCTGGCCTCTAGACCAGATCTGGAGATTTCTCCTGGGTGTGAGTTGCAAAAATCTGAGTTCCAGATGAGTGTATAAGATCTTCCCTGGGAAGTCTAATCCAGCTGTAGTGAGGCCAAGGGGGTGTGCAAGGATGATGTTTTCCTGCTTTTGTTCCTTGGAGTGCCTCCTTAGCCTCTTGATGTGTGGGAAACTTGAAGCCTGTTCCTGAGGCTAAAGCTGTAGGCTAAGTAAATAGGCCTTTTTTATAGGAAGACTGGGATTGTTTCAGTCTGCTGTTGGTGCAGGGCCCTGGGATTGATGGCCTGTCAAGAATGGTCTTTCCAGTTGTTATACTCTGGTGGAGCTCAGGGCCAGGTGATCAAGGGGTGTGGTTTGTGTCCATCTGCTGGCTTGAGCAAGGCAGCTAGAGGGTGTAGAGAACAGGGCACATTCACTAGCTTTAGAAAGACAACAGGAAAATGTCTTGAGTGTATGTTTCCATGGGCTTCTGTAATAGAGGTGGAGAGTGCCTTGTCTGTATACTGGCTTTAGGTTGGGAATAGGAGACTTCCCCGACAGCTCACACTCCATGTTCCAGCTAGGGAGTTGGGGAGGACTGCAACTCTCCACCTGGCCTCAGCAAGTGCCACAAAAGCTCACCCCTGCTGTACCAGCAAGGTGGTGGTAGCCCTGCTAGCAGGCCATGTGGAGAGTGCATCTGTGGCATCTACCATCTTCATCTGTCTCTGAAGAGCATCTCAACTGTCCCCCGCCCTTCCAGCCAATGCCCCCACATTAGCAAATGAGTCTCCTTTACATACATACAGTCTAGGGGCCTTTCCAGACTACTGTTTCTTTGCTGGGTCTTGGGGCAAGACCACAAACAATTCCTTCAAGAGGGGAATCTGTTTCCTTATAGCTCTTTTAGACCCCCTGGATGTTAGCCCTTTTGGTTTTCCAAGCCAGGTGTTCTGTGGGCTTATTTCTCTGGTGTAGATCCCAGGAGTGGGGTCCCTGATGTGGGGTACCAACCTTTTACTCCTCTGGGAGAAGCATCTGTCTGGTGAGATCCCTTCTTGTTATGTGTTGCCATGCTGTGAGTGGGGTGATTTTTGGGAGACTGTGTCTCTATTTCTCCTACCTGTTTTGATATGGTCCTTTTATCCTTTGTTGTGGGAAGCAGTTCATTTAGTTTTCAGATCTTTTTCGCAGGGAAATGATCATATGTAGCTTGGGTGTGTCCATGGGAGGAGGATTTTCCTACCACTATCTTGGACCTCCCCTCCAGGAGGAGCTTGCTTTTTAAGTTTTTTACCGTCTAAGAAATGTCCTCAGCTTTATTTTCTAGCCCTTAGATTCAGATTGTGGTTTGCATTTCTTAAGTTATATTTTTTCTGTAAAAGAACATTCTTACTCTACTATCCTATTCTTGTTTCATGAGTTTTAAGTTCTCTTATATCCGTGAAGATACAGAGTTTTCATTTCTCATTTTCTTTTTTCCTTCCACATTGATTTTTCTATTTGTTGTCTTGGTTTCCGATTTTAAATTAGAGATTTCTTCAGATACTTAAAAGTCAGTAAATAGCTGTTTGAAAACTATGCAGGAACATGGGACCTTTTTACTTGTGGTCTTTGCTATGGGGGAATCTTGCCATGGATTTGTTTTGGGAATCTCTAATACCAGCCTCTTTAGTCTTTGTTCTGGTCAGATTCCATAGAGAAGGATCCTATAGCTAGCCGCCTGCAGAGAGTATAAGCTTAGTGGAGAACATTACTAGGTGAGAAAGTGGTTTTCAAGTTTTACTCTATAAGCTTTGATTTAACCCTGTGGTACTCTCTACTGTTCTTGATCTTTGCCTGCTTTCCAAAAGATACATGGGGGTGGCTATATGGAATGTGGAAGGGAAGCTGGTCAGACTTCTTTTTAAATTGACTTCCAGGCAGCTCTTCTGTTTTCAGTCCCACTTCTACCCCTAGTAGAACCAATTTGAGTTTTTTGAGAGGTTCTATGAGATAAATTGTGTTCTGTTTTCTATATTGTGGCTGATCATTCAGTTTTTCCAGGTCCTGAGTTATTTTTGTTTTTTTCGACTATCTAGATTCCAAAACATTGTTACTGTCACATCCTTTCTTTTCTCCTTGACAGCTATAAAAGCCTTCTGAAAATTCCCTTCACTTTTGCATTTTAGTATTTTAAGAGGGTGCAGATGTGAATGTATGTGTTCAATCTGCCATATTCAACTGGAAGTCTTTTTCTATATAGATAATAATCTTTTGTAAAATGAAGAAGACTAACCTTTTGTCATGAGTTCTAAGGTTTCTTTTTATTCTTCATTACTTCCCTATTTCATTGTTTTTTTTTTTTTTTTGCTTATAGACATTTAATTATGTAGTCAATTTTTCCCCAATCATTAGTATTTCTAAGTTTTTAATTTTTAAAAATTTTTTATTATGTTCAGTTAGCCAACTTATAGTACATCATTAGTTTTTGATGTAGTGTTCAATGATTAATTAGTTTCCCTTACGTTGAAGTTAAACAGATAAGACATTAAGTGTCAGTTTCTTTTGAATCACCATTGTGCTGTGGTTGTTTCTGATTATATTATTTATATTGGAAAAAGACTGGAATCATCTCAAATGTCCAGTAACAAGAGGCTAATTGATTAAATTGTGTTTGTACAAAGGAGCACTTAGCAGCTGTGCAATGGGAACATGGAATTTTTTTATGTATTGCTGTGGAGTTATCTTCAGGATATCTGTGAACAAACAAAACTCAGAAGAATGTTTTAGAATGCTACCTTTTATATAATGGAAGGGAATATGAATAAACCAAATCCTATTGTTATTTTTCTAAAGGAGTGATAAAAGGGTAAACTGAAAAGTAATAGTTTTAGAGGAAGAGAGAAAAACATGTGGATAGGGAGGTAGAGATTGAAGATATATGGGTTATACCGTCATTGTACCTAGATTTGACTTTGGAATCATGTCGCTGTTTTACATGCTGAATGTAAAAGTTAAATCAAAAAGAAAAATTCACATTTCAAAGAAATTCAAACAAATGGGAATAAGTGAATTTAACTACCAAGCAAGTTAGTGACCTACCCATGCAGAGGAAAGAATTACCTCAAGTGACCTGATTTGAACATTTCTAGTGGGATATATCATAAGGTTGGAAGAAAAAATTCTCAAAATAATCTTAAACTGCAATCAATATATTTTGAAACTATTATGAACATATTCTAAAATAAAGCAAATAAGTAATTAGCATCATAAAGAACTAGAATATAGAATTAAAGAAGTTAAACTTGAATTTTAAATTCATAATGGAAATATAAGTATTAATTTATTTTTCTTATGCTTTTCTCAGAACTACCACTGAAGAGGCCTAGAAGTAATAACAATCCCTTAACAATGAATGAGTTGGCACCCAGATTGTGGTCTCTAAATATCTAAGTTTTTGTTATTGTTGTTTTTTCCTACAAGGGATCCTTGAAGGTAGTTGTTTCTGCATTGGGCCAGGAAATATGCAAGGTGATCCTGAGATATCTTACCATTCTAGAAAGTAAGGAAATTATCTAAGACTAAAGACATAGTGTCAGAAGTACCCCAAAGCCACCAGAAGGGGCCTCCTACTGGTTTAAGGTAGATAATTTGAGGATTAAAAGAGTGACCTGAATGATTGACATACATAAAGCATGCAAAAATGGTTTTAAAAACACACTAAAATTAAAAAAAAAAAAACCTTGTCAATTACCAGTTGAGGTTTTGAGGACACCAACTCATTATTTTGCAAGTTGATTAAAAATGTTCAAAATCTTTTTTTCTATTTTCTGTACAAACTGTATTTTTTTTTTAAAGATTCATTTGTTGATTAGAGGGAGAGTGTGCAAGCATGAGTACGAGTAGGAGGGGCAGAGGGAGAGAGAGAGAGAGAATCTCAAGCAGAGTCTGTGCTGAGCATGGAGTCCAATGCCGGGCTCGGTCTCCTGACCCTGAGATCATGACCTGAGCTGAAACCAAGAATTGGACACTTAACTGACTGTGCCACCCAGGCGCCCCTGTACAAACTGTATTTTAATATAACTATTAAGTTACTGTGGATAAAGTTCTTCATAGAAAAATTTTATTTTATTTTTTATTTTTTATTTTTTTTAAAGATTTTATTTATTTATTTGAGAGAGAGAGAGAATGAGAGAGAGAGAGCATGAGGGGCGGAGGGTCAGAGGGAGAAGCAGACTCCCCGCCGAGCAGGGAGCCTGATGTGGGACTCGATCCAGGGACTCCAGGATCATGACCTGAGCCGAAGGCAGTCGCTTAACCAACTGAGCCACCCAGGCGCCCGTTCATAGAAAAATTTTAGTTAATAAATGCAGAATAACTAGAAAATCATCATTTGGTAACTCCTAATGAAATAGTTGATTTAGGAAATTATCATGAATTGATGCTAAAACCATTAGGTGAAAGGCTTGATGTGGGGAGGACTTCCCACTGGAGAGTTCAGGCTCATACCATCTGACCAGTTGATTTTTAGCATCATTACAATTGGGACAACCAGATATGTATCTAATGATACGATGCAGTAGAAGGTACACAACAGCAACCACCTATGAAGTTATTTGGCCAAGAAAAAAGAAATTGAACTTTAAGCCTGTAGATATAATTATCAATTTATAAGAAATATGGAGAAGTAGAGGAACACATTAAATGACAGCATGGTGAAGCAATTATCCATATAAAGAATGGATAGGGAAAATATGTCATTTCTCCAAATTAATGGCATGGGTAAAAAAGAAAAGAGGGGGCCTAAATGATCACAATAACTTAATGCACTCTGTGAAACTTGTTTGAATTTTGATTTATACAAATCTATTATAAGAAACACCTTAAGACAATCAGAAGAATCTTGATATGGGTGGATTATCAGATTATATTAAAAAATTATGTTTTGTTAGTTGGGGTATTGGCATGTAACATAGAAACCTTAATCAGAGATGTACACTGGGTAAAATGATGTCTGGCATTTAGCATACAATATTCTAGTAGAGGTGGGCAGAGGGGAAGGTCAGGGAATAGATAAAGCAAGACTGGCAAAATGTTAATAACTGTTGAAGATGGGTGGAGGGGTACATGGAGAGTCAGTACCCTATCCTATCCACAGCTTACTGTGTTTGTTTTTAAAGCCAGAAAAACTAAAAGTGTGCTGCCCTGGAGCTAGATACCCTGGGTTTGAGTCCTGGCTCCACTTCTTACTAGCTATGTGATATTGTTTAAGTTACTTAACTCCTGTAAGCTTTAACTGTATTTCCTTATCTTTTTAAAAAGTGAAAAATATATCTACTTCATACGGTTAGTGTAAGAATTAAATGAGTTAATACATCTAAAATACTTAGAACAATGCCTGGCATATTAAGTATTTACTATGATTTCCTTATTTATTATTACTATGAAAGTGCCCAGCCTCTGAAATAGAGGAGCTACATC
The DNA here is from genome assembly GCF_004348235.1 of Phoca vitulina. Taxonomy (NCBI): domain Eukaryota; kingdom Metazoa; phylum Chordata; class Mammalia; order Carnivora; family Phocidae; genus Phoca; species Phoca vitulina. Next base: position 41,189,579 of record NW_022589712.1, read on the forward strand.
CTGTTAATGGCTTGGGAACTCAGGATTATGTTTTTACTACAATCAGGTGAAGTTACATATGACTGTGGGCCCATGGTGTCTATAACCTTTTAAGCATATAGTTTTGCTTTTTTCTATCTGCGTGTTCTTTCCTCTAGTTTCCTGAAACTGTTCTCTTTATTAGACATTTGTCTGTACATGTGTGGAAACAGGAATATTGATATGTTAGAGAATAGGTAGAGAACCAAAGGGAAGCCAAGTAAATGCAAAGTTTGTGATATGGCTAGACTTTTTGGTAGTACTTTAAGAGGTCATGATTTATAACATTGGAATCACTTTTAGTCTATCATGTTTTAGTCCTACAGGTGCTCATATAATTGCCCAGTTTTCGAAAAAACTTCTTGATGAAGATATTTCTATTTTTTCTGGATCGGAAATGTTGCCGGTGGTTAAAGGAGCTTTTATTTCTGTGTGTCGTCAAATATATGGTACATGTGAAGGCTTACAGGTGTTAATTCCTTATAGTTTGCATGAGTCTATAGCAAAGGCATGGAAGAAGGTAAGAATTTTCAAGCTTTTTTCCCTTCCTGTAAATCTTTATTTCAAATATAGTCACCATTATAATGCAGTTAAAATCTTTTACTGGGGCAAATATGACTTTCTTAGCGTCACAGTACTCTGTGGAACATAATGCTTTTTAATTTGGTACAGGATGACTTCATCTTATTTCCTACCAGGGCAAAGTTCTAGGACCAAACTGGGCACTTCAGTCTTTTCTTCTGGTAGGAGAGCCTTTAGATAAATTATCTTTGCATAAACTGACATTCTTCTTTGGAAGCTATTTCTGAGCAATTTTTACAGACAGCTGGGGCTTTGTTATGGACACTGGAGATTATAATGTAGCAATAGTCAAATGTAGTATGTATCAGTGAACTAAGCCTTTTTCCCCCAGATTTATATACTTCCTTTATAAAATAATTTTACATGATATTTAATGAAAAACCAAATAACTTAAAATTTGAAGGTAATTTAATTTTAATTTTATTAAGGATCAACTGTAAAAATGTATTATGAGATCTTATGAATAATGCTATCTATAAAAAATAATGTAATCTGTTGTATTTTAGACAAGTTTGCTATCAGAAAGAATTCCTACTCCAGTAAAGGGTTCGGATTCTGTTTCTTCAGTAAGCCAGGAATCCCAAAACATGTAAGCACAATTGACTAAACTTATCTGTTTCTCTACATTTGCTGAAATAATTTAAATGAGAATGTAATTGAATGGTGTAGCAAAAATACACCTGAAACTAATATTACACCGTATGTTAATTAACTGGGATTGAAATAAAAACTAAAAAAGAAAATACAGGAAGGAAACTGTATACATATAGGATTAGGGAAAATTACATCTAGGGGGAGCTTTAGAGATCATGTCATACTTTTACCTTAAATCTAACATTATTTATTATACTTGCTTTATCCTGTGTTTACATTTTGGGTTAAGAAATTGGATGTTGTAATGTTTCCCGAAAATGTGGAGAATTATCAAATACTAGATTTGGAAAGCTAACTAGGGATTTCCCATAGGAATAAAGTGTTTTCAAATGCCAATGAAGTCTATTTATATTTAAATTATGATTTTTCAAAATGTGTGGGAATGCATTTTAATTAGATTTTGGCATTGGAAAATAATTAAAATCAGTATTTACACTGGTTTTTAATTTAGACGTCTCCATGTTTTTTCACAAATACCAATAGGACATGGAGTCAGATTAATGAGAAAAAAACAACATTTTTAAAAAATTAAGATCTGGTGACTTATGTACTGGAATTCTCTTCTTAGTTGTTGGCATACTCTAAACAGATAATAGAACTTCAAGGGATGTTCTTAAGAAAAATTTAAAAATCAACATTTCAGGTAGACATAGTTTAAAGAAGTCAAACAAAAAGCCTTTTTCATTTCCTCAACAGTGTAATGGTTCAAAAAATAGTTAATTCTTCTCTAAAAATCAGCTAAATTTTTTTTCTGATAGTTGTCATAAACTTAAATCCATTGCCATTGTGTGTGTGTGTGTACGTGTGTGTATGAGAGAGGAGGGGAGAACATTTATGCAATTTTTGAGGTAATTTTTAGATCTGTTTTCTTTTCTTTTAAAGATTTTATTTATTTATTTGAGAGAGGTGGGGAGCACAGGAGCAGGGGTGGGTGGGATGGGGGCGGCAGAGGGAGAAGCAGACTCCCCACTAAGCAGGGAGCCTGATGTGGGCTCCATCCCAAGACCCTGAGACCATGATCTGAGCCTAAGGCAGCTGCTTAACCAATTGAGCCACCCAGGCACCCCTAGATCTGTTTTCTTTGAGGTCTTTGTGATTTGTCATTTTTCATTTCATTCATGCATTCATTTTCTAATTCATTCAGCTATATATTGGACCAAGTGCTTTGACTTCTTAGGATACCTGTATGCCTTAAAGGAGCTTATTGTGTCCTGTAGAATACAAATAAATACAATGTGGCAGCATAGTATGCTAAATTTATATGATGGAGCCATGTGGGGTCCATTGGGAGGCAACTTATGGGGGAATCTTTCCATAAGAAGTTGTTAAGCTAAGTTAAAGATAATATATGTTAATTGACTAAAAACTAAAAATTATTTCAGATGGAAGAAATGGTCAATAGGCTAGAAGAGGGAACATGATTAATGTAGTTAATACATTTTACTTTGAGTAATATTTTTAGATTCTGAAATTAGAGTGTGAAGGAGCTAATAAATTATATGCCGTTCCTTCCCTCCTGAATTGTGAACCAAGAAATAGTGATAAAGAAGTCAAACAAATCAAAACACTGAATAACACAGGCTTCCTAAGATCTCAAGAATTAGATTTACCCTTCTGTCACAATTGGCAGTGGACGGCCGTAGGCTTCCCTCTAATGTGTAGAGGAAGCAGAATGTGTGCTTCCTACAGGTAGGTGGATCACAAACAAGTAGGCTGAGAGAGAGGCATTGCTAGCTAGGCATGCTTAGGTCATTCTCCAAATCTCCAGAGTCCCTTCTTCCATGGGAAGAGTAAGTGATTAGGTGGGGAGGGGCAAGCAGTGTTAAACTGGGGAATGTGCTCCATGTGGAAACTTGTTTCTGGGGGAAAAGGAGGTTCCCTCAACATGACATTAATGTCTTAGAAACAAAAGATTTAATAGAGTTTTTGATAATATAGAGTCAGAACTGTTGATTTCATTTTCATCATCAAAATTAAATTAGCACTTAGAGTTGAATGTCTTTTGTTCTTTTGTGTTAATTGAGAAGTTGGTGTGAGATAGACATTATTTGTTGCTTCATAATTTGGTAAAACTTGAGTGTAAAACCATCTGGGTCCGTTAACTAAACATATCCTAATGCCGGTACATAGCAGATTCCTAATATGTTTCTTTTCCTTTTTTTTTTTTTTAAATTCCAGTATAATTAACATACAGTGAGTGTTATATTAGTTTCAGGTATACAGTATAGTGATTTAACAGTTCCATACATTACTCAGTGCTCATCATGATAAGCGTACTCTTAAACCCCTTCACCTGTTTTCACCCATCCCCCCACCTGCCTCCCCTCTGATAACCATCTGTTTGTTCTCTATAGTTAAGAGTCTGCTTTTTGGTTTGTCTTTTTTTTTTTTTTTGGTTCATTTGTTTTGTTTCTTAAATTCCACATATGAGTGAAATTACATGGTATTTGTCTGTTTCCAGCTGACGTATTTCACTTAGCATTATACTTTGTAGCTCCATCCATGTTATTGCCAATAGCATGATTTCATTCTCTTTTATGGCTAAGTACTATTCCATTGTGTGTGTGTGTGTGTGTGTGTATGCGCACATGTATATATATATATGCACACATATATACATACCACCTCTTGTTCATTCATTTAATGATGGACACTTTGGCTGCTTCCATGTTTGGCTATTGTAAATAATGCTGCAATAAACATAGGGGTACATATCTTTTTAAATTAGTGTTTTCACGTTTTTTGGGTAAATACCCAGTAGTGGAATTACTGGATCATATGGTAGATCTATTCTTAATTTTTTGGGGAACCTCCAAAGTGTTTTTTTCATAGTGGCTGCACCAGTTCGTGTTCCCACCAACAGTGCACAAGGGTTCCTTTTTTTTCTCCACATCCTCGCCAACACTTGCTGTTTTTTTGTGTTTTTCATTTGAGCCATTATAACAGGTGTGAGGTGATATCTCATTGTGGTTTTGATTTGCATTTCCCTGATGATTGATGTTGAACATCTCTTCATGTGTCTGTTAGCCCTCTGTATGTCTTCTTTTAAGAAATGTCTATTCTCGTTGTCTTCTGCCCATTTTTTAATTGGAATATTTTTTTGGAGGGTATTGAGTTGTATAAGTTCTTTATGTATTTTGGATACTAACCCTTTATCAAATATACCATTTGCAAATATCTTCTCCCTTTCCTGATACCTTTCTTGAATCAGTGAATAAATTAATAACACTTCTCCTACCTCTAGATACTAGTCTCTAAATAATGACACCAACAGTAAGACTGATATGATAAAGGTAAAATTAAAAGTAAGTTGCTAAAAGTCTTATTTTTGAGCCTCTGACAGACTAATGTTAGGTATTTTGATCTTATATTTTCCGATAGCATATGTTAGAGATTTCCCCTCCATCCTTCCATTTATTGATGTTTACAACAGAGAAGGTAGAAGTATTTATGTAGTCATCATAGGGGATTGGTGTCTTTTAAATCTAGACTTTGAATTGCAATCTCAACTCAAATTTCTACCATGCTGGTTTGGTTGATTAATTGTGATGACAAGCTATGTGGGCTCATCATTAGGGTGACCATAGAGAAGAATATAATCAGAGGGACAACAAGGTGCGCAATCCGCCCCAACCAATCATCAAGGGGCCTTTAGAAAACTAGAGGGTGAAGTAAAGTTGGGGGTGGGGGGAGTCTTTAATCTGTAAAACTCAGCCTATGATCTCAAAGAAATAAACACCTAAAACTCAATTTCCATGAAAGTGTCTAACCCTCCATAATATCTAACCATTCAAAGAATGGAATTCTCATAAGCTGACAAAACCATGTATTCTTTGCCATTGCCCTTATCCCAGCACCAATAAACAATTCAATGGCTTGGATTTTCCATTTTGAAATAGTATCTTTTCTATAATTGAAAGAGAATTAAATGCTAAGATCATGGCAGAAAAAATAAATTATGTCAAATCTCTGTAATTTTTGAGAATGGGATGCAACCTATAAGTTTTTTTGCCTGTGTTGTTTTATTTCGGGGGTGGGAGTCAAGGTAAACTTTAAAATGCTGTTTCTTTAATGGCTAATGGTTATTCAGGTTTTTTATTTGTGTTTCAGATATTTGATTATGTTTTTTAAAAATACTACATTTTTTAATCTAAACATACACATTTTTGTTGACTTGTTCAAGGTATTCTTTATGATTAAAGAAATTCTTTAGCTGTAATTATTTTTAGAGTCTTAGTATTTTTTGGCCGTTTTCCCCCCTTAACTACTTTATTTCATTAGTTTATGCAAAGACCAGGTTTTGGTTTTGCTAATGCTCTTTTCATCTCTCTCCCTCTCCTTTTCATTGTCTCTCCTTCCCTCACTTCTGTAGTACAGGAAAGTAAATGAAAAGGGAAATGAGAATGGATGGTGAGAGAAGCAATCTACATCAGCCATACTAATTTTAATACATTTTTATATGTAGCACTTTCATATTAAGCTCTTTTAAATATTTTAAGAACTTTCTATTTTGATTTTACTCTTTAATCCATGAAATATTTGCAGTACACTTGTTTTCAAACAGTTATTTTTACTACTATCTTTTTTTAAACTGTTGACTGATAATTTATATTTTCAGAGAACCTAGATAGAATGGTATGTATCCTTTATGTTGGTTGAGATTTTGTGATGTAGTACAGGGTCAGTTAAACCCATAATCTGCCTTTGCTTGAAAAACCTTACTTTGTGTTCTTTATTGGAAGCTCCTAATTTTTCTTTTCAGTCAGTTATTCAATTTGTAGACATTTATTATTTTTGCCATTCATTGAAACTTGTAGTCCATTCTTTCTCATAGGCTCACCTTTTTCCCCCCTAATGAAGTATATGTTTAAGTTTCCAAATAGTTTTCCTTTGATTATTGTTTAAGGATTTGAGAGTAGTTAACTGATACTCTCTTTCTATCTGAAAATGACTATTTTCCCTCCAACCCACAAATCCACCCCTCAATGTATCTGTTCTCTCCATCCCCTCCCCACCCTCTGTCGCACCCTCACTTTTTTTTTTTTTTTAAGATTTTATTGAGAGAGAGAGAGAGAAAGAGAGGGAGAGAGAGAAAAGGGGCAGAGGGAAAGGGAGAGAGTGATCCCAGGCTGACTCCGTGTTGAGCTTGGAGCTGGACACAGGGCTCAATCCCATGATCCTGAGTTCATGACCTGAGCTGAAATCAAGAGTCCGATGCTTAACTGATTGAGCCACCCAGGCGCCCCTCACCCTCACTGTTAAGGGTACTTGATAGTTTCTCTGGGTATAAAATTTTGATAGGTAATTATTTCTCATCAGTATTTCAAGCTATTACTCCATTTTCTTCTGGAATATGTAGTAACTGATGAATCTGTTAATATAATCACCTTTCTCTTATAGGTCATATATTTTGTCTCTCATAGCTTATGATTTAGTTGTGTTGGGTTTTTTTTTTTTTTTTTGGACTGGTATCTTTCCTCAAATCTAGAAAAATTTTATTATCTTTTTAAATATTCCTTTCCTTCTCTTTTACTGCTTTTATTTGATGTATGTTGAGACCTTTCAGTATGTGTTCTGTGTCTCATCTGTTAAACATTTATTTCTTATCTGCTATCCAATCAACCTTTGTACGTGTTTAAGTGGCTATGTTTTTTTATTTCCAAAATTTCCAGTGGTTCTTTTTAAAAAATGTACCTGTTTTTATTTCCCCTTTGCTTTTTGCTTCAGTTTTAATAGAAAAATTTTAAAAACTTCTTTCAGTATCATAAATTTATTTTAGTCATGATTTCTGAAAATTATTTCAGCTGGAATGGATTCATTTGATAAGTTTGATTCTGCTATCTCTTAGCTTTAGATATCTTTTAAAGTTTGGGCGTTCATTTTTGAGAGATTTTTTTGTTTGTTTCCTTCCCTACTTTTCTCCCTCTTCCCTTACTGTTTCTCCCTACTAACGTTTTTATGTTCGTTTCTTCATGTCCAGTTTTATGGTTTTTCTCTTTATGGTCATGTTTTAAATAAATTTTCTCTTTATGGTCATGTTTTAAATAAATATTGTATTGGCATTTTGAGGCTTCTGTCAGTGATGATGCAGATATCACAGATACAACTGAAGAACTAGAAAATAAATTGATCATATGCTCATTTCTAGAAATGAGTATCTGTCTGTGTCTTCCTGTTGCCCTAGGCTTGTGGCTTGTCAAAGTCCCACTTTTAGAGCCTATGTTATACATATGTAAGTATTTTGTTATATGTGATATTTTTTAAAATATATAAATTTTATTTTAATTCAGTTAAATATATATTATTTTTATTAGTCTTACCCAGTCCTAGGTCTAAAGCAGTGAACCTAACACTGGTCTTGTGTCTCATATGTAATTCCGTTAGTCATTTATATCCTACTGGAACTAAATTTGGTTTCCATTGTCTCCGTTTACCTTAAAAGTAGAGTTCCATTTTTTTGTATTTCTGCTCTCTCTCCATGGTGGAATTTGTTATTTAAACATGGTTATATCTTTGGCCATTGCTTTGTGATTGGCATAGAGGATATGTGTCAAAATATGTACTAATCATTCTTGTTTTGATTAGAAAAGTCCTGGATTTCAAATTTCCTTAAAGTCCTTTTCAAAACAGACTCTGACACTTCCTTATTGGGGAGGGGAATGGCACACATCTCCATACTAACAGTTTCACTATACATGTAGATATTGGGTTTTGGCCTACTTTTATATCCAGTTTCTTTCCAGACAACTAGGACTATCCAGTAGGTAGTACATTTTCTCCTTTTGGTACTTCCGAACGAAGTGCTCATATCCCCTCCTACATTTCCATGTTTCCAGCTCTGACTCTCCTATTAATTGTGTCTTCTGATGTTTCAGACTTTTTCTCTGAAGAATGTTAGTGGCCTTCCTTTTAAAAGTGTTTTGAGGAAAAAAATATCATTCTCCAAAAGTAAAATTAAAAACCTATGAAAATAAAGATACTGTACCTGATATGCTTTAGAAAGTTGGAAGACAGATACTCTATAATGAAAAGAAAGTATAGAAATAATGGAGATATGGAACTTGGGGACTCCAGGCCCAGCAGAATTATGGTAGAAGAGAATGAAATTAAAGCAAAGATGAGAGAACCTAGATGTAATAAAAATGCTGACACCTATAGTTAATATTTGATTAAAGTTAAAATTATTGGGTTAGAAAGTATAATAATAAAAACTCAATATCAAAGAAACCATACTTTTTATCTTATTTTTTAAACTGAATACTTAGCCATCAATATGTACTCTATAAGTTTACTAGCAGTATTAAGCTGAAATATTTTCTTTTCAGTTTTGAATGTAATAAAGAAATGCATACCTTTCTTTTTACCTGTTTCAGTATGGCTTGGGAAGAGAATTTGTTAGATGATTTACTAAATTTTGCTGCCACTCCCAAAGGACTACTGTTTCTTCAAAGAACAGGTGCCATCAACGAATGTGTGATGTTTATGTTCAATCGATATGCAAAAAAATTACAGGTATGAATTACTATCTGCTGCAGGCAAAAAGAATTTTTGTTGCTGTAAAAGCCATTAAGAACATCATTCTGTCTTCTCTGCGTGAAGAGGTTATTAAACCTCAATTAAAAAACCATATAGCATTGTAATATTTAACTTGATATTTTTTCAGGAAAGCATTAGAGTTGATGTTTCTATCTATGGATATGTTTACAGGATGGGAAGCAACCAGATGGAATTGAAAAATACAGTTAACCATCCAGATGTGTTATAAATATAATAAACATCTGGTTACACTAAAACTGGGTGGAATTTCAGGAGGGGGAGACCCTCATTGGGTCTAAATGTACATGTTAATAAGAATTTAGTCCTCACATTAAAAAATATTTGTAGAGGGATTTTACTGATACTGTTAAATAAAATATAGAGTATAGTTTAGTCCTTTCTCAGATGTTCAGTGAGATATATTCAATGAGGTATGTTCAATGAGGTATATTCAGCTTTTTGGTGTGATAGTATAAACATCTCTGAACTTGGCTTTTTAGGATCATATGTATGCTTTTTTAAAAGTGTCTTCTTTGTTTCTGGCATCTGTTGTATATTGATGTTACTAGGTTACCAGGTTGTAAATACCTTTTTATTTGTTCTTCAGTTCTAATTTCCTGCTTTTGCCTAAGCCTGTAAAAACACAAAAACTTTTTTTTTTTTTTTTTTTTTTAGTTTTTGCCTGTGAAGAGTAAGTAGTTTATGAGGGAGGGCCATGACCATCGCTTCACAAATAAAACATATGAACATTAGTTCATAAAACCTTACGATATTAGGTTTGTATGTGCAGATATGTTTTTATTGTTCTTACTTAAATGGATCTCAAGTATAGAGAACTTAGTTATTTACATGCCTCAGTTTATGGCATACTGTAAGATGTCTGTCTTGATTAATTTTATTCCCCTTTCATTTCTGATTCACAGTTCATTTCACCTGGCATGCATCCCTCTACCCCAGGCTTCCATACTAATGTGTTTAATATGTGTAATATCCTGGGATGTGTATACTTCGTGTTGAATATTGTCTTAGTCCATTTAGGCTATTAAAATACCATAGATTGGGTGGTTTATAAACAGCAGAAATTTATTGCTTACAGTTCTGGAGGCTGGAAGTCCATGATCAGGGTGCTAGTGTAGTCGGGGGAGGGCCCTCTTCTGATCATAGATGTCTCATTATGTTCTCACATGGATAAGGGCTAGGGAGCTCTCTGGGATCTTTTTTGTAAGAGTACTAATCCCATTCTTGGGGACTCTCCACCTCATGATCTAATCAAGGTCTCACTTACTGCATCACCTTTGGGGATTAGGATTTCAACATATGAATTTTGAAGGGACACAAACATTCAGACTATAGTAAATACTTAAGTTTCTTGGGAGTTTTAAGTTTACATAAATGAATTTGTCATTTTAATATGAATTTCTCTGCTGGTGAGTTTGAATCTCCTTGTGTACTTAATTAACCATTTGGGTTTTTATTTTTTTTTACATTTTTGAAAATATTCAAGCAATTCAAAGACATTTTTCTTTCTCATCAGATGCTTGAGACTATGCATACATAACTTTTGCTACTGTGATAATATATCTAGGACTAGATGTCATTGTTTTAACATTTATGAATATGAAAAAAATCTAGTCTTTCTTTGTACCACACTGGTGGTTATAATAGAAGATACTGTTCCCTGTTCTCAGTAACTCACAACCTTATAATATGATACAATACTTTAATGGTGCTTTATGTTATTCAGGACTTTTTTGGAAAATTTAGATTCTCTGGTATCTTGTAAGAAAGCCACTAGGCCATTTCCTTAATATTGCTGAAGAGAAAGTAGAGACCCAGGCTTGTTAAATGATCTGTGAATGCTCACACACCTAGTTACTGAAAGCAGTAAGACTAGAGCTCAAATTTGTCTTAACAGTGTTCCTGAAAGCTAACTCTTAGTTTAATAAAGGATCTCTGACTTCTCTGAAGTTTTTCTTTGCCTCTTCCTTTTCAGTACTTAATGTGAATTTGGGAGGCTCCTGTGGCTGCTAGTATCAAAATCAGCAGGGTCAATGGGGATGACTGATGAGTAAGGTGTTTTTCAGTTATTATGGAAGAGGGCAAGCCAGGAAAAAGACATTCATATTTCTGTACCTCTGTGTCATCTAACTACAGAACTAATGTATGATAAATTAAGGAAAGTGGAAAATATGAGTAATAAAATTAGAAAAGGAAGGCAAACTTATGAAGACATGAATAGCAGAAAATTGAAGTATATGTATGTATATTACATATACATATAATATATGTAATATAATTACCTTAGGGAAAAAAATCACATTTCCTCTAAAAATAATTACCATTGAGAAGATACTATTTTTTAAAGTTTTTTGATTATTTACAAGTATATTTCAACTGGTAGTCAATACAGATTTATTAATGAGGAAATTTATTATTGAAGAACTAACCTAAGGAATAAAATAATAAAAGTTAAAGTTGGAAGGCATGCTAATCTTCATCTGGTTAAAGTCCCTTATTTTATGTATGAAGAGACTTAGAACTAGAGAGAGAAGTGACTTATTCAAGGCGAAAAGCTACTTAATTTTAAGGCTGGGGCCAGAACCTATATCTGAAATAAGATTGTCAAAAATATTAACTCATTGTTAGGGTGTCTGAGTTTGTTTTGCTGCTCATTATCTTTACCTGAAAGAATGGCTAGTATTCTAAGAAGAAGAATCAGTAACTCTACATGTAACATGTAAATAAAATATTATCATTTTATGTTTTCCTGCTTTTCATTGTTCCTTACTTATGTTGTTAGATCAGCAGGCATAAAAAGTTTGGCTGTGGAGTTTTAGTAGCACAAGTGGCGTCAACAGCAGCAGGTGCAATAGCACTACAAAGTTCAGGTAAGTTTTTCCTTTTAATTAAAATTCTAATTATTTTAAATAAAATGAGCAAGCCAATAGAAGATTTAACTGGCATGATCAGCTCTCAGGATGTTTATTTTAGAAAAGTTAGTAAGGCCTAGCTTTTCCCAAGTTAGGAAAAGTTAAGCCTTAGGTAAGGGAAAGTTATGGGGTTTCCTTTATTTTTTCTCTTCCATGAAATTGCAATGGATTTTTTTTTTTTCCCTTGAAAGATATATATACACACATCCTTGTTCTCTTTTCTGAGAACAATGGAACATAAATTAAACTGAGAAGTACTTGATCTTTAGGAAGTTGTCTTCATCTTATAAATCAAAAGGATATCATCCTTTCAGTACAACTGAATCTTACAGGATTTCTTTCTTTCTTTCTTTTTCTTTTTGAATCTTCTAGGATTTCTTAATGCTCAGTTTTAGTGGCCTGTATATGCTTCAGAATTTACAACCACAATAGTTAGCATACATACATACATCCCATTTCCTTATTCCCCTTCTTCCTCTTTTGCTTCTTGAAAGCTTCCCTCTCACCACTTAGCTTTCACCACTGTCTTTGCGGTCAGTATGTATTAACTACTATGGATTGGATTTTTAAGAAGTTTAAACATCACTAACTTAATATATCTTAAGGTTATCTGAACCCTGAACCAGAGACAAGACATACCTCTAACAGAGATGCTATGGTTATGTTTTTCAAAGCTTAGGGTTGATGAATTACAACATCACTTACCACAACTGATTCTCTCCTTAAATGAAAATATTTTACTATAATATATCTTAAAAACCGTTTCGCTAAACTAATTTGGACTATTTGTATTATGAAACATGTTTCTTGGTAGAAGTTGTCCTAAACTGAACAACTTATTTTTTCTTCTACTCAATATAAAATCTAATATACTGCCGTACTAGAGGCACATTAATGGAAGCATTTGGAGACTAGATTTAATCTCTGATTTCCCTATTGGTCAAGTCATTAAGCTTCAGCCTCATGGTATCAAGCTTTTCATCAGAGGGTTAAATGCAGTTATTTTACAGGACAATGGAAGGAAGACTAACACTGCTTGAGTTCCTATGAACTTAGGGTACTATATTAGTAACTCTAATTTATTCTTCATGGCAACCCTCAAATATAGCATTATTTCAGTTTTCAAAAGGGGGAACTGATGCCCTAAGAAGTCAAGGGATTTGTGTAAGGACACACAACTACTGAGCTGGCAGGTTTATAATTTCAACCCTGATATTCTTGATTTCAGAGCCCATATTTTTTCTCTTATACCACAGGAGGCTTTCTGCTGTAATGTTATCACACTTACCGATTTTATGATTAGATGTTCTGTTTTACACTTTTTTATGTAATTTGATTCTTCATAAAAGAATTTAATAATCAACCTTAATAATCACTTTCACTAGATGGGCTTTCTAGGGGCGCCTGGGTGGCTTAGTCGTTGAGCCTCTGCCTTTTCAGAAAAACATGCTCAGAAGTTATTGGCTAAGGGATAAATACTAAGACTCAAAATTCAGTTCTCCAGGGAAATAGTGTCTCAGAATTTAGTCATTATGCAGTTATGACAATGAGGTATCATGAAGGTATAATGAAAAGCAGGAGATATAAGTTTAGAGGTTAGAGGTTATTTCTTACACAAGATGTAAGTATGTATCTTTTGTCACTGTGGACCAATCTTATCAGAGGGATAATTATGTCTTTTTCCATAATCCCAAGAAATAATATACTGTAAATATGATGTAACATAATTCTTCTTAGGGTTTATTAATGCACTTATAACTGAATTATGGGCCAATCTGGAATGTGGAAGAGATGACGTTAGAGTAACCCACCCCAGATCTACTCCAGTGGATCCTATTGACCGGAGCTGTCAAAAGGTAGGGAATGATCTGAGTATCTCTCTCAAAATTACTTCATCCAGGCTTTATATATATATTCAGTTACAACCAGCAGCTTTTCCAAACTTTCTCTTCTCTCCTTTATTTCATTTCTAATTTTTTTGTTTTCAAAATAAGTGGCTGGAACTACCAGTGTTCAAAGAGAATTGCATTTTGCAAGGATGTTTTCCTTTCAAAATGTTTTTACTGTAATTTTTCTCTTAATAAAGAGTAATACACACTAGACATGCTATGAAAAAACAACCTCCCTCCCCCCACCAAAACCCTAAAACAAAAACCAATCAACCAAAGCAAAAAAAAAAAAAAAAAAAGCCCTTGGGTTTAAATCTAATAGAAAATTGTCAGGATTATTTGAAGGATGACTGGGCAAAGAGAAGATGCTATCATTTAGTGTAATGTGCCAAAAAAAGAAATTCTAAAGTACCTATACAATGTTCTATTATAATTCAATGGCTTTTATGTATTTGGTATGTTTCCCCAATTTTTTTTTGAATTTGCCATGTTAACTATTAAAATCAGCATTGGGGATTAGATCATTCACAATGTATTAGATATAGTCCATAATTAATAGATATATGAAGAATAAGAGAAATGCGATTCAAACCCAGAAAAAGGCAACTAATAGAGATTGAAATGATGAAGAAATTGGAATTATATAAGAATTTTGAAGGAATTGTTATAAGTAGCATGCAAAGGAAAATATTCTTGTAATGAATAAACAAACTGGAAATTATAGTAAAGAAATAGAAACCACATAAAAGAACCAGATAGAAATTCTAGAACTAAACTACGTTATCTGAAATAATTTTCTAGATGGGCTTAATAGAATATTTAAATACGACAGAAGAACTAGTCCATGAACTTGAGATAGATAAATAGAAATTATATAATCTGAAGAACAGAGAGAAAAACTAGGGAATGCTTCTGTGATTTGTGAGACCTTGTCAAAAGTTTTAATACCTTTGATTGATATATAGAAATAGAAGAAGAAAGGGAATGGGACAGAAAGATATTGAACAAAAGCTGAATTTCCAAAGATCTTGAAAAATGTAAATTTATAGATCAAGAAACAGTGAATCACAAGGAAGAATACGCAAAGAATGAAAATGCAAAGGCAACCACAGCAAGGCTCATTATAGCCGTACAAACTGCTGAAAACTAAAGATAAAGAGAAAATCTTGAAAGAAGCCATAGAAAATTATACATAGAGGGGAACGGCAGAAAAGTGTGCTGATGTCTCATTAGAAACTGTGGAGGCCAGAAGATAATAGAGCATCTTTAATGTGCTGGAAGGGGGAAGCCCAGTCAACCTAGAATTCTGTATCCAGCAAAAGTACTCAAGGATAAAAGTAAAATAAACTTTAAAGGTTAAGAAAATATTTTTTAGCAGACTTGCATTTTATTTAACACAAAAGGAATTTCTTCAGGTTGAAGGACAATGATACCCGATGGATATTTGGATTTTCAGACTGAAAAGAAATTGCAAGTAGGTGAGTGAGTATAAAAAAGCCTGTTGGGGTGCCTAGGTGACTCAGTCCATTAAGCCTCTGAGTCTTGATTTCGGCTCAGGTCATGCTCTCAGGAACATGAAATCTGAGCTTTCTGTCAGGCTCGCACTCAGTATGGCGCCTGCTTGGGATTCTCTCTCTCCCTCTCCCTTTGCCACTACCCCTTGCTCACTTGTGCTCATGTGCTCTCTCTCTCTCAAATAAATAAATAAAATCTTTAAAAAACAACAACAACCCTGTTTTTCTCTTAATTCATAGGACTCTTTAAAAGAAAACTATGACATATAGTGGGATTTATTTTATACTTAGAGGTAATATATATGACAGCTCTACTACACAGGGTAAGCAAATGGTATAATGGTATACAAATCTGTGTGGTTTCAAGATTCTTAAATTTTACATGAAGTGGAACAACATTAATTTTTAATCCCTAGAAAATATTTCTATTTCTATTATAAGGTTGGGATTTTCTTTAACTTCTTTGACTTTGAATTAGAAATGTCAGCATAAACTAATGGTTAATTTCTGTTAAAAAAACGTATATTCCTGTAAACTGTGAACTGAATTATCTAGAAATAACTCATAGCAAACATTCTTAGTGCCCAGCTTGTAGTTCTAAATATTATTCCCTAGGGAATTTGGATTTAATTTTACTGTCTTTTAAATTATAGAAAACAATAATGTGGCCTCCGTATATAATGAGGTACACTAAACTCATTTCCAGTCCAGCCTCCTCTTACCTCTCTATACCTGTGTTTTGGAATATGATAGACAATAGTACCATGTGGCTATATAAACCTACTTAAAACCAAAATTAAAAATTCAGTCCCTCAAGTACATTTAATCTTGTGTTCAGTAGCGACATGTAGCTAGCAATTGTTGCATAGTTCAAATAATATAACATTTCCAACACCACAGAGAGGTCTATTGGACAGCTGACCTAGAAAAACCACAAATAAAATGCAAAAGGTAGAGCTAAAATAAAATCCTAAAAATAACCCTATGCAGAGAGGGACAGAAAAGGGACGGGAAAAAAGAAAACAAATAGGAAAATAGTAGCCCTAATCAATAACTGCATTACATGTAAGAGACTAAATATTTAAAATGCAGAGATTTTCAGAATAAGATCCAAATATGTGCTGTCTCTAAGAAATTCACTTTAAAGAAAAAGACACTGATAAGTTGAAAGTCAATGAATAGAAAAAGAGGAAAAAATATACATTAGAAGACTGCAGTAGCCATATTTAATGTCAGAGACAGAGAAAATGAAGTAATGTTGGATTAAGAAACATTGGTCAATATGTCAGGAGGACATAACAATCATAAGTTATGATCCTAGAAATGAGATTCAAAATATATGAAATATTAAAATAACTTAAGGAAGATATAGGCAAATCTATAGTAATAGTTGAAGATTTTAACATTCCTCTTTTAGCAATTGATGTGACAGATCTTTCAGTCTGTTCTCAGGTACATGATATGAATATCACTAGTTATCACTTGATCTAATTGTTCTTTATGGATTACTATATTCAGTGACTGCAGAACACATATTTTCAAGAGCACTTAGCGTGCTTACCAAGAGACTTGCTGGGCTGGAGTGTTAAGTCTGCATAAACTTAAAATGATTGGAATAATACAAAGTATGTTCTGAGACCTCAGTGAACCTAAGTATCACAAGCTAGAAACTGTAAAAGCCCAAATATTTGGAAATACACCTGTAAATTCACACAGCTCAAAGAAGTCATAAGGGAGATTAGGAAATATTTTAAGGCAGAAAATAAAAAGTAAAATAGAAAATTTGCAAATGTTTCTGAAGTAGTGCTAAGAAGGATATTTAACTGTAATATTTAAATTAGAAATATCTAAAATTAATGAGTCAAGTTTTCACTCTAAGAAACTGGAAAAAGAACAAATTATACCCAAAGCAAATGGAAGAAAGGAAATAATAAACATTAGAGCAGAAATCAATGAAACAGAATAAAGACAAATGAGAAAAGTAACAAAGCCAAAAGTTGGTACTTGCAAATGATTATTAAAAATAATAAACCCCTGGCTAGACTCATCAAGAAAATGAGGGGCCCAAAGTTAATCAAGAATGAAAGAAGAGTTTCACTGAAGATCCTGTAGTTATTAAGGAATAATAAAGGAATATTATAATCAGCTTTATGCTGTAAGTTAAACAACTAAGATAAAATTGGCAAACTCCTTAAATATGCTTACCAAAACTGACCCAGTATAAAATAGAAAATCTGAATAGCTATGTTTCTGTTAAAGAAATCGAATTCATTATCAAATTCCATAGAGAGCCACGTGGTTTCACTGGTGAATTCTATGAAACTCTTAGAGAGAACAACACTCTCCCACAAGTTTTTTCACAAAACAGAGGTTGAAGAATTAAGTTCTAACTTACGTGAGGAGACCATCATAATATTGATGTGGATGAGATAAAACTGTTACTGAAAAAAAATAGACAAGTATATCTGAGCATAGACTTAAATATTTAACAAAATATCAAATTGTATATAGTAATATATAAAGGATCCATCATTTTTTATGATCAAGTGGAGTTTATCCCAAGCAACAGAAAGTTGGTTTCTCATTCTAAAATGGGACTATAATTCACTATATTAACAGAATACAGAAGACTCATATGATGATTTCAATAGACATGGACACATCATTTGACAAAACTTAATGCCCATTTATGATAAAAACTTGGCAGATTTCATTCAATCTGATATATACTATCTATCAAAAACATGAATCTCATATTTAATGGTAAAATATTGGACCTAAAATCTGTTCACTCTTATCAATTTAACATTGTATTAGATCTTAGTGCGATAAGTAAAAAAAAAAAATAGGAAGGCATACAGATTAGAAAGATGTAAAACTATTTAAAATGGTTTGATTCTCTTATCTCAAATTCGCCTTTTTAAATCACTTTCTGATTTCTGTATTAGAAACTTAAAAATACATTTTTGGTGTAATAAGTATAATTAATAGAACCCCAAATTTTAATTTCTTTTCCCCCGGTACTGTCTACCCTCAAAATCATTTTCCTTCACAGCTTTCTATCTATAAGGTAAAATGAAATTCCCATTACTTTTCTGGAAAAACTTAGTTCTTTTTCCTAGAGGATAAAGGTAGTGATCATTAACATAGTACATCTCCTCCTGCCTACCTGCCTGCTACTTTGCAGTCATAGCTCTCATCTCCTCTTGCTTTGCTGTATAGTGTGATCCTCCCAATGTCCTTCCAACCCTCTCTATAGTATGGTACCATCAGGTCACTTGGAGAACCATTTTAAATGATCTAATAGTGTATTTGTCCTCTATTACAGTGTGAGTTCTTGAGGGCAGGGACCATTCCTTCGTTCATATTTTTATTCTTAGCATCTGGCATAATTGCTGATAAGCAGCTGGTGTTAAAATATTTTGAATTAATAAGTGAATGGATGATCATTATCAACCTGAAGGAGTTTTAATTCATAAAAAATGTTTGTTCTTGGGTAATTTTAAAATGCTTTAGTCTCAAGATACATCAAATATTTGGCCTTTAATTAGTTTCCTTACTATTACTTTACAAAACCTTATTTTCTTCAAGACATGGAAGTAAAATGTTTTGTGCTAATATAAATTTTAGGATAATTAATGTTTGATATTAGCACGTCTTATGATGTTTTCTTGGGAACTCATGATTATATTATAAATAAGACATCACAATTTTATAGTATGCTAATGTTTTTAAAAAAAATGCTCACTGTATGAAAAATGCATTTTTTCTCCTAGAAACAAGCTGCTGAAATTTTCTCGTTTCTTTAAAATTGTTTAGTTCGTTTTGTTCAACTATAATTACTGAATTTTTACCTTATGTTTTACATAATTAGAGTACCATATCAGAAGTTACCATGATTCTATGTGGTCTAGGTTGTTTTATTTCTTAGGTGAAAGGAGGAAGTTTCATGTTTACCCATGGAATTCCTCATGTGCAAATAATACAAAAACTCTCAGGATAGTATTGATATGTGATTTGTAAAGACCATGTGCCTTTATGGACAGTGTCAGATGTTAAGATGAACATTTATTAAAAAGTTTCTTGTAATAATAGATAGGAAGGATATTTTAAATAAGACTCATTTATAACTCTAAATACTGGGTAAGTATTAAGAACATTTATAAAATATTTACATATTTATTTATTTATTTTTATTTATTTTTTTTTTTTAAAGATTTTATTTATTTATTTTGACAGAGAGACACAGCGAGACAGGGAACACAAGCAGGGGGAGTGGGAGAGGGAGAAGCAGGCTCCCACCGAGCAGGGAGCCCGAAGCGGGGCTCGATCCCAGGACCCTGGGATCATGACCCGAGCTGAAGGCAGACACTTAAGGACTGAGCCACCCAGGCGCCCCTATTTACATATTTAAATTATAAAGCATTTTCTGTTTATTTTTTAACATCTTATTTTTTTCATAAACTGGATGAATAATACAAATATGAAATCTATGTTAATCATCTTTGTAGTCAACACCTGGATGATTAGTGAATTTTTCCTAGGTGGTTTCGTAGGTGGCCATGAACTCTCTAGTTTCCCTGCAGTTCATTTTATGTATAATTAATTGACACATTCCTTAAACATCCTTTCCTTGATACCAGTTTTTTTGTTTTGTTTTGTTTTCTCTATAGTGAACACTTCTTGCATAGTGTTCTTTAGATAAGCATTCAGTAAATGGCAACTAGGTTATTAAATTTAGTCATTCTACTTTATGATAACTTTATTACTATCCAAATGATACTAGGTTTAAATCAGGAGTATATAGATTATTTTCTTAGAAGTAATTAAAAATTCCATCTTCATTTTATGGAATATTCATGGGAAGAAAAGGAAACTTTTAAAGAATTCATTTTTCATTCTACAGCAACATTTTGTTAAAATCCACTGTGTTAAATATATTGACTATAACCACTGTTATTTGTTAAGGAATATTGCATTTGGCGTAATAAGGGTGGAGGTGGAGATAAAATGGACTGTACCTTCCAAGTCCTCAAACAAGGACTGTGTAGCACTGGTGACATTGTTAAATAGTGTCTGAAGATTATACTGGGAGTTGTAATGAGTAACCTAGCCTGAAAATAAGAAAATGCCGATTAGTTCTGCTGCCAACTTTCTGATTGCGTGTCTTTGGCTGAGTCACTTAACTTCTCTGGTCCTTAAGTTTTTTCATCTAGTATGTGAGAGATTGAATGAACTGTTCTTTTAAATTTTCTCGTGTTCTGATTACAGTGAAAATTCTTAATTTGATTCTCAAATTTTCTGAATCCAGTGAAAATTTTTTTTAAATGATAAGCAGAAAACTTAATAGTTACAAATAAATACAACTAATACAATATGAATGAAACATACAAGTATTGGCAGAACACAGGGTTTCTAGAGGTGAATAGAATTCATTAGAAAGCCTTCTAGAAAAAAATGTGGCAAGTTTATGAAGTGGGATAATGAGTAAGTGGGAGGGTAGGAGGAATATGTTGGTAGGATCAAAAGGTTTGCATATGTGGCAGTCATTTATTTGAAGGAGACCACAGGCAGATTCAATTGACTGAAGTAGTGATTTCCTGCTGAGGAATAATGGAAAACAAGGCTTTTGACACTGTGAAGAGAAGAAAGGTGTCAATTAGTTAAGTGCCTTGAAAGTCTTGCTAAAGAGTTTAGGCTTGATAGTGATGGGCAACCACTGCATGCTTTTGTTCAGGTGATCCAAAGAATGAACTGTGCCTGAGAAAAATCTTCAGGTTGCTTTTAGTAAGATGAAATATGAGAGCTTAAAAACTTCATGGAGAGATTAACTTGTTAAGATTGCACCAGAAAATGAGCTGGTTTTGATAGGTAAAGCCATGGCTTTTTAAATTAACTATAATATTTAGGTTAGTTGGATTTCCAGTGAATGTAGTTAAAGGATAAAGAAAGCCTTGTGACCTGAATGCGAGAATATATAGAATTTATTATCTTGCTTCAGAGCCCCACAGTGTTACTCTCTTGTATTTCTTACACATCAGTTAAAACAATGCATATAATGAGAAAGATGGATCATTTTTTTTTTAACATTTAATATTATTTTATTCAGCTTTTTCCAGCAATAAAATCATTTCATTTTTTTTCTCAAAACCAAACTTTTCAAGAGATACAAGACATTTTAAAACATTTTCCAACTCCTATATATTCTGTTACAATTGTTGTGCATTATCAGCACATAGATTATTGTTGAGGTTAGCTATTTGGCACTTAACATGTATGTATTTCACATTTATGTAGATTAATTAGTCTTATTTTAAAAAATTAACCCTCATAGTCATACTCCTATAAAACTGTATCATGGATGTGGTTGAAAAACATGCACCATTTAAATGACAGTGTTTTCTTTCTTCCCTGCCTAGTCTTTTCTAGCACTGGTGAACTTGTTACCGTATCCTGCTGTTTATGAGCTGGTAGGCAATCAAGATCTTCCTAATAAAGCAGAGTATTCTCTTCGTGAAGTCCCAACGTGTGTTATTGTAAGTCATTTTCTTTTAATCTTTACCTTATATAAGTGGTATTTGAGATTTGTAGTACAGTGCAGTTTGACAGAAAAAAGGAACATTATTTAATGGTGTTTAAAGGCTGATTTGATTTATTTACCCATGGAATATGCTCCGAATTATCTGTGCCTGGAATTTTTGATCCAGGTCACCTAAAAGTTACAACACCTCTTGGAATACAAGGTTAATGCTCCCCAGTCAGGAAAGAAACATGGCATAAACAGAAATATGTACATGAATGATTTTTGGATGGTTTATGTTACTAGTCACACTAGTGTTGCTTCTTCATTGGCTAGAATAATTAGGATTAAACTAGATCCAAGGAGTCCAATATATTTTCTGCTTATATTTTAATGAACTACCTATTACTGCCCCATGAGGGCAGTATATACATATTTATTTGAGACTTTTTTCATATTCATACTCCCAAATGGGTAACTTGTTTTAATCATTTAGAGATATTTAGTTCCTTATCTTTGGGTAACTTTATGAATTAAGCACATAAAATATGTACTTATGCATTCATAAAGAATTATTTAATTAACACTGAAATTCTATTAATCATTCCTATTTTCTGGTCCCTTTGACCTGTGTGTTATTGTTTTTTCTATAGTTTTGCCCATTTGAATATTTTTAATTCTTGTTAATCCTAAACATTATAATTTTTAAAAAATTACTCTGGAAATTTTTGATAATTTTATGAATGAAATATAAAGATAGATACTTCTAATGTTGGATTTTTAATTTCTAGTCTCTTTTCCTTGAAGTGTTTCAATTTTACCTTGTGCTACTTGTATCTTGGCATTTCTTAAGTAGTTTTATAATTAGCCATTTATGTGTCTGTCTTCCCTGCTACCCTGTGAGTGCCTGAGAGCAAGTAGGATATCTTAGTCATCCTTAGCATTTAGCACATAGTAGATGTCCAGCGAATGGTTTTTGAAGATATTCCTAAAATTATTGCCTTTGTTGAAATCAGTTATGGGAGTCTTGTCACTCTCTTCTATGTCTGTGATTCTACTTCTGGTTCTCTTCCAGCTTCTCTGGTCTCTCCTATATAGTTTCCTTTGTGGACTTCTCTACCTCTGCTGTCTGTTATCCAGATTGATCTCATCCAGTACTGTGACTTTAGTTGTATATGGACAGTTCTGACCTATATTGCTCACCTGTCAAATCTATACTCAGATTTCTACCAGATAATGGACATCTGGAACACTGATGGGCATCTTAGTCTTACCCCTTCTAGAACTGAATATAATGTTTGTTTTTTTTTCCTATTTTAAATCAATTCCATTTCCTGTTTTCCTATCTCAGCATACGGCACCATCATCCACATAACTGAATGCGCTAGAAACCTGGAAGTCATCACTGACTTCTCTATCTATATATGCGATTAATCACCATGTATAGATTTTTGCCTCCCTAATAACTACATCTTGTTTACTTTTTTTATTCCTATTAAGGCCACCTTAGCTCAGACTCTTATTTGTTGTCTAGATTACTTCAGTGAGATCCTAACTGCTTTTTTTTCCCCCAGTCTCAACCTGTAATTTATCCTCCTGCTGATTTACTCTCAAAGTGGTCCTTTAGAAATGAAAACCAGATGTAGTAATTCTATTTAAAATCTTTGCTGACTTCCTTTCGCCTCCATGCGTAGCCATGTTCCTTTGCCTGACATACAGCTTCTCCTTGTTTCTCAAAGCCCTTTTTTTTCTCTTGTCACCTTCCACTCTCTGATTTCCAGGGTCTTCGAACAAGTTTCTTCCTTTCTCTGGGATCTGGAAGCTTTCTAAACCTTGCTTTTTGGCTATATAGTATCTCCTCATTTTTCATGCTTTACTCAAAAGAAGTCGTCTCATATGTCACAGTATTGTATAATTACTTTTGCATTTGTCTCTCCTAATGGACTATAAAATCCATGAGGGGAGGAACTGGATTTTATCTTTTGCCCAAAAAGTCTAGCAAGTTGTTGTTTTGTTTTTCTTTTGCTACTGTGAGCATGGTAGGTTCTCAGTAACTTCACTGTTTTATTAATTATATGATAGGGTCTTAATGATCTTGGCCCTTCTTAGGCTTTATTCAAAAGAATTTAAATTTAGTATCTTTCTGTTTTCTTTGGGAGTCCTGTCACAGGAACCCTAGGAAGTTAAACTGAGGAACCGTGTGTGTGTGTGTGTGTGTGTGTGTGTGCATGTCCATGTGTGTGTGTATGTGTATTTAACTGCACACATTCATGGGTGGGCTTACTTTTGTGGATGCTTTCAAACTTGCATTTAAAAAAATGGTATAATGAACTCCCATATACTCAACACTAAACTTTAGCTTTTATCAACATTCTGTCAGTGTTCTGCCATCTATTCCCCTATTCTTAACCAGTTTCCTCTCCTTTAGTCCTGCATTTTTTTTCCTGGAGAATTATAAAGCATATTTTAGGCATAATGCCAATTTATCTGTAAATAATTTATTATGTATCTTTAAGTAATAAGGACCTCTGGGTTTTGTTTTGTTTTGTTTGAATTACCACCTTGTAAACCATCATGGCTTTAATCATATCTAAAATGTTAGCTATAATCCTTAATATTATCTAATATGTGGTCTATATAGAAGTTTCCTTTTTCTTAAGATGTCTTTTTTTTTTTTTAATAGTTGGTCAAGTCATGATCCAAACAAGGTCCATACATTGCATTCAGTCATTATGTCTTTTACATCTTTTTTCTAAAACAGTTCTTTCTTTGTTTCCATGTCATTGATTAATTGGAAAAACTGGGTTATTTGTCCTGGGTTGCATTGATTCATTGTTTCACCAGGAGATGTGAAGTGGTGATTTTAGTTCTGTCATTCTTTCTGTATTTCACTGGAATTATTTAAATAATAAAGGAAACCCTGAAAAAGTTTTTTTTTCAGGAATGGCAGAATAAATGCTTGACTATTTATAAATTCTCAAAGTAGTGAATTGGTCTAGTAATCTCCAAAAGGGATGTTTTTTATTAGTATCATTATGAGCTTCTAGTTTTTATATGTATATGTTTCAATCCAGTACAGTTAATCATTCTTGCTTTTGATAATCAAGATATTCCTTGGCTACGGAGTCCTTCTGACATGTTGTTATTCCTGTTTGATATATTTCTCATGTAAGATGTTCTGGGCTCATTGTATACATTTTCTGTCTCAGTCCTGGAATTGGCCATCTTCAAAGAGTTGTTCCTTTTACTAGGACTTGCTATTTAGAAACTATAACCTGGACACTAGAAATGTTCATTGTTTAGGGCTGTCATTATTTCTAGTCCTTTCAGTGGACAGCTGAAGAGTATAAGTATTTTTTTAAAGAGAAATTCATCATGAGCCTGTATTGATTTTTTTCTTAGATTTTTTCTCTTTCACTGAAAAGCTTGGTTACTAATGACATGAATGAAACTACTTATTTGCTTTTATTGTACAGTGTACATATAATAGTTTCAGAATAAAATAAGATTAGTGCATGCATATTGACATTTCATTTCAGTTAGTTTTGTTATTAGTATTTATGCCACCAGGGATTTGCAATCAAAATGTTGTGTTTTAAAGTTACTTGAAGTAAGTAAATCTCTGTTCTGCCTCGTTATGCCACTAACTTAATAGACTTGTTTTAGAGTGTTCTAAATTGAGAGGTTGTTTTACCTTTTGTATTAATTTTGTCTTTTCGATTCTTACATGATTTAATGTTCTTTTAAAATATGTGACTCCAATATGTAACAAGGTATAGTCACAGAATGTGCTTACATATTAATCCCTTTTGTCCTTTCTCACCGTATGTATGTATTGATCTTCATTATAATAGCAGCTAGCTCCATGTAGCTATTTAAATTTAAATTAATGACAACTAAATAAAATTCAAAATTTCTCTCCTTTAAGTTCTATCCACATTTCAAGTTTTCAAGTACCCACTAGCCATAGGTGGCCAATGACTACCACATTAGATAGCACAGACAGAATATTTCCATCATTGCAGAAAGTTCTTTTTTATAGCACCCTTATAACTAACACTTTTTATTAGTTTTTGGCTTATACTTCAACTGTTACTTTACAACTGTTGCTTTAAAAAATAATATATATTCTTTCCCTCCAGACTTAAGCAAAAGATAGTATGCTCTAAACACTGTCCTGTCTCTGCATTTTTCTTTTAATTCTTTACCTTTGAGATTACTGCATACCAGTATGTAGAGCTCTGCCCTTATCCTTTTCTACAAATGCTTGGTATACTGTTGTGCTAGAGTTTATTCATCCAATCATCTGTTGGTGGACGCTGGATTCTTTAAGGTTTTTGCTATTTAAAGTTATGCCAAAATTAATAGCTTGGTTTATGTTTATTGTATTTACCAGTGTGCCTATATATTTTTTCTACTCTGGCATAACAACTTGCTACAAACTTAACAAATTAAAACCACACAATTAGGAGCTCACAATTTTGTACATCAGAAGTCTCGCACGGTGTTTCTGGGTTTTGTGCTCAGAGTATTATAAGCCGAAATCAAGATGTTGGCCAGGCTAAGTGCTATCTGGAGGCCCTGGGGAAAACTGCAATTCCAAATTAATACTAAGCAGAATTCAATTTCTTAGGTTGTAGGACTAAAGTGCCTGGCTTTCTGCTGGCTGTCAGGCAGGAGTTGCTCCTGGGGCTTTGTTCAGTGGCCCTCTCCATTTCAACAGTGAACAACACCCCTCCTGTCAAATCCCTTTCATGCTTTGAATCTCTCTGACTTCCTCTTCTGTGAACAGCCCCGAGAAAATTCTTTTCTTTTGAATGGCTCTTGTGATGATATCAGAGCCACTCGGATAATCTCCTATTTTAAAATCAATTAAGGACTTCCGCAAAAATCTCTTCACAGCAATACATGCATTAGTGTTTAAGGCCTCAGAATCTTGGGAGCTCTTAAATTCTGCCCACTATAGAATCTTTGGGATAGATTTCTAGAAGTGGAGTCACTGGGTTGAAAGGTAAATTCATATGTAATTTTAGTATATATTGCTAGTTTTTTTATCCACAGGGAATAATCTTTCTGCTTTCCCATCAATGAGATATAATAGTGACTGTTTTCTAGCAGTCTCATTAAGAAGTTTATGTGATCACAGGTTTAGATACCTGTCTGACAGGAGAAAAGTATTAATGTATGTTTTTCTTGTGAACACATTTTTTCATATGCTTAATGGCCATTGGTGACTTCTCAGTGGTGTTTCAATTTATTTTTATTAATTTTCTCTTTGTTTTCTTTTTCTTACTTTTGAGGAATTGTTTATATTTTAGGGATGTTAGACCTTAACTTCTTATCATTTCATAACAGATATCTACCAAAACTCTAGGTCCTGCAAACAACTCTCAAGTTGTACTTTAATAAGTTAAAGGTCAACAACAAAATATTCTGTCCCTTTAACACATATAATCTTTGATTGTTTTTCAGTTCCTATCACTTAATTTCCAGCTATATAAGTGATGTATTAGGTAGGACCCCTTTGGTTATTGGAAAAACTCCATTTGAATTAGTTTCAGCGGAAGAGGAAATTTATTGACCTGCATAAGAAAATTTATTGGCATGCAATGGAAAAAAGACATTCTCTTCAATAAATGGTGCTGGGAAAATTGGACAGCTATATACAGAAGAATGAAACTCAACCATTCTCTAATACCATACACAAAGATAAACTCAAAATGGATGAAAGACCTCAATGTGAGACAGGAATCCATCAAAATCCTAGGGGAGAACTTAGGCAGTAACCACTTCGGCATCAGCCACAACAACTTGTTTCAAGATACATCTCCAAAGGCAAGTGAAACAAAAGCAAACATGAACTTTTGGGACTTCATCAAGATAAAAAGCTTCTGCACAGCAAAGGAAACAGTCAACAAAACAAAGAGGCAACCCACAGGATGGGAGAAGATATACTACAGACAAAGGGCTGATATCCAAGATCTATAAAGAACTTCTCAAACTCAACACCCAAAAAACAAGTAATCAAGTCAAAAAATGGGCAGAAGACATGAACAGACACTTCTCCAAAGAAGACATACAAATGGCTAACAGACACATGAAAAAATATTCATCATCATTAGCCATCAGGGAAATTCAAATCAAAACCACATTGAGATACCACCTTATACCAGTTAGAATGGCAAAAATTGACAAGGCAAGAAAAAACAAATGTTGGAGAGGTTGTGGAGAAAGGGGAACCCTCTTACACTGTTGGTGGGAATACAAGTTGGAATAGCCACTTTGGAAAACAGTGTGGAGGTGCCTCAAAAAATTAAAAATAGAGCTACCCTGTGACGCAGCAATTGCACTCCTGGGTATTTACCCCAAAGACACAGATGTAGTGAAAAGAAGGGCCATATGCACCCCAATGTTCATAGCAGCAGTGTCCCCAATAGCCAAACTGTGAAAAGAGCCGAGATGCCCTTCAACAAATGAATGGATAAAGAAGATGTGGTCCATATATACAATGGAATATTACTCAGCCATCAGAAAGGATGAATACCCAACTTTTACATCAACGTGGATGGGACTGGAGGAGATTATGCTAAGTGAAATAAGTCAAGCAGAGAAAGTCAATTATCATATGGTTTCACCTATTTGTGGAATGTAAGGAATAGCATGGAGGACATTAGGAGAAAGGGAAAATGAAGGGGGGGAAATCAGAGGGGGGATGACCATGAGAGACTATGGGCTCCAAGAAACAAACTGAGGGTTTCAGTCGGGGGGATGGGTTAGCTTGGTGATGGGTATTAAGGAGGGCACGTACTGCTTGGAGCACTGGGTGTTATACGAAAACAATGAATCATGGAACACCACATCAAAAACTAATGATGTACTGTATGGTGACTAACATAACATAATAAAATAAAATAAAATTTAAATAAATAAATAAAATCTTAAAAAAAAAGAAAATTTGTTGGCTCTAATAAACATCTGCAGCTTGTGTGGAGTAACAGTGTGGGAGATAACTGAGAAACTTGGATGCCAATACCAGTGACAGGAGTATTCCATGTTCTTAACAAGAGGTGATAGCTGATTATAGTTCTCTTCGCATAACCAAGGAGTATAAACAATTATTTAACCTAAGGGTGAACTTGCTAATTGTCAGAGCTGACTAAAAGTGGGATAGGCTGCCTTGGGATTCTGTTAAGTTCCTGAGTTCTTTTTGGTGGAGATACTGCAGATCAGATCCAAGAACCTATTGGATGGCTGTAGTACATAATCTTTAAGCTCTTTGTCAACCCTGAGAATATGTTTGCAGTATTTAGCATAATGCCTGGCACACAGTAGATGTGCAGTATATGCTAAATAAAATATTTGTGGACTTCGTTATGCCACAAGAGCAAAGAACAAAACAAAAAACAAGGACAAGTAGAAATAGAACTTCGAATGTAGTCAGGTTCACATCTGTCTGTCTCTCTGTGTCATTTTGTCCTGTTACTACTCTCTATCTTGGCTTTATTGAAAGCTATACATAGTGTAGTGGTTAAGAGTTTGTATTCTGAAGCCAGACTGCCTGGATTAGATTCTCAGTTCTGCCTTTTACAAACTATATGACCTCAGACAAGGTAAACTTTAATTTTCTGTTAAAAGAGAGCAATAACGTTCCTATCCCAGGGTTGTTGTGAGAATTAAGTGAAATATAAAAGTTTAAGTCACTGCTTGGCAGGTAATAAATGCTATAGAATTGTCTGGTATAATTATCATTAGTGTTTTCTTCTTGAGATGGTGTTCTCTATAGGAGAGTACATAGGACTACCTGTTACTCTGTACTGACATCTTCACCATTTCCCCTTGTCTTTGTTTCCTATGGCTACCATAACAAATGACCACAAACTGGGTAGCTGACAACAACAGAAATTTATTCTTTTACAGTTCTGGAGGACAGATGTCTAAAATCAAGGTGTTGGGGCGCCTGGGTGGCTCAGTCGTTAAGCGTCTGCCTTTGGCTCGGGTCATGATCCCGGGGTCCTGGGATCGAGCCCCGCATCGGGCTCCCTGCTCGGCGGGAAGCCTGCTTCCCCCCCTCCCACTCCCCCTGCTTGTGTTCCCTCTCTTGCTGTCTCTCTCTCTGTCAAACAAATAAATTAAAAAATAAATAAATAAATAAAATAAAATCAAGGTGTTAATAGGGCCACATTCCGTCCAAAGACTCCAGGGGAGAATTCTTCCTTGCCTCCTCCAGCTTCTGGTTGTTCCAGGTATTTCATGTCTTGTTGCTACATAACTCCAGTTTCTGCCCTCCATCTTCACAAGGCTCTCTCCCTCATCTCTCTTAAATCTCCCCTTGTCTTTCTCTTCTAAGGACACTTGTCACAGTCTTAGGGCCCACTTGGGTTAATCCAGAATGATCTTATCTCAGAATTCTTAATTACCTCTTCAAACACTCTTTTTCCAAATAGGGTAACAATCATAGGTTCTGGAGATTAGAATGTGGACATATCTTTTGTTGGGGGGGGTCACAATTTAACTCACTATGCCATCAAATAGGAGAGTGGCCTTTCCCTCTACTTCCCTCCTGTAGACTGAACATGTACCCCCCAAATTCATATGTTGAAACCTAATCCCCAATGTGATATTTGGAGGTGGGCCTTCAGGAAGTGAGTAGTATCTTTAAAAAAAAAAAAAAAAGAAAAAAGACTCCGGTTTTGCACAGTGGCAGTATCATAGCCAATGAGGTTTATCCGAGGTGCTGCAATTATGGCTGATTGAAAAAAAAATAGACTCTAGAGAAATCCCTGACCCCTTCTGTCATGTGAAGGCATAGTGAAAAGATGACTATCTATAAACTAGAAAGTGGGTCCTTGCCAGACACAAAATCTTCTGGTGCCTTGATTTTGGACTTCTCAACATCCAGAACTGTAAGAAATAAAATTTCTGTTGTTTATAAGTCACCCAGTCTATGGTACTCTTGTTACAGCAGCCAGAATGGATTAAGACCCCTCCCACTTGAAAAATCCCAAGGAAGAACGTTGAAGGTTGAGTTTTCTTTGGGGATGCTCATGGGCTAACCAGTCACAAGCCACTCCTACTGGTGCAGGTGCAGGAGTATTGGCATTATGACTGATCTCTCCCTCTCCTTTCACAGCAGGCCCTCAGGCATGTATGTATTTATGTGAATGGATATTCCTTTGTTTTCCTAGTTTTGGTCTCATTCTGGCCTACTAGATCATTGAATGTATTTTCCAGCTGGACAGTATCCTTTGAAAGAATTTCAGACTTGTTTTTGTTTTTGTTTGTTTGAGTCCCAGGCCTTACTTGCCACTAGCTCATTGTAAGGAAGATGCTGCTTGATTTAGAAAAGTGATTGCCTTATTGACACATGTTGCAGTGCTTAGAAACTGAAGTTCTCCATAAGGCAGGCTTCCCAGGAGTTTCGTTTTCTTCCCTAAGTGGTGATCCATCAGTGTAATCCTCTTTAAAGAACAAATTATTTACCGTAACATTTGTTCTCTGAAAATGCATTATCATTGATAGATCACTGCAATCTACTCTTCCATTAGCTTGCTGGTAATACATTCTCTCTTTTATTCTTAATATATCCAGTACTTAGGTATGGAACTAGAACTTTATAGAGTCCCAAAGTGTCACTGGCTGTCAAAGTCTGAGCTTAGTATTCAGATAGATGGACAAATTTCAGTCAACTATACTAGTATCCTACTAATGAAGAGAAATCTGTAGTAATCCTTCCAGAAGCTACTATGCATAGAACTGATTGGCAGATTCTCTTCTCTCAGATAAGAGAAGACCAGTGATACATAATTCTAGATTAATCTGTGAAGATTGTGATAAAACAGTGATCATTTCTTAAATTATTTTAAGCAGTAAAAATACCTCTTTGAAGCAACACTTGGCAAACAAGTTTCTCCATATATATACTGCAAAGACTACTGAATAGTATCCAGGTGCTGGACAAGTCAAGCAGAGCTCAACGGCTCTGTCACTGTGTTTAATCAGGACTGTCAGAGGAGAAATTAGGAAAAAGAAGAGAGTGGGTAAATTATTGAGAATCTGAATGTGAAGCTGGCAATAGAATGAATTACTTAGTTCATGTTCTATCATAATGTTTGAAACAAGAAGTGCCCAGCTAAGAAGCAGACAAAATGACAGATTTTAAGATAGCAATTGTTTTATTCTTCATGTTAGGCAGTTTATTTAATATTTGCTGATTATAAACTTTTGTGTTAGTACTTACACATTTTTACAAGATATCCGTAGAATGATAATAAATGCATTCCTAGGTGTTAGCTATAAACTTTTACTATACAAGTTGACACAAAATCCAGTTTTTACTATGTTTCGATTTGTGTTTTTCAAATTTTGAAAGATTCATTATTTCCTCAACCTTGCAAAGTCATTTCCATGCTTCTTATTTATTTGATCATATGACATTTGTACTATCATCCACATAGACCTCTGTAAATATTACATGACTTTACTCCCTAGCAAAACCTTCATTTTGACCTATCATAGGTCACAGAAGTCTTCAATTTGAACTCACTGGAGGGTAGCAAGTTTCTTGGTTAGGAAAATGAACAGTGAGAGAGACAAGTATTCATCTGTGAACAAATTTCTTAGGCCTAAACCCAAAGAAATACACAAAGCAGGGCATTATAAAAAAATACTTTTAGAGAGTGCTCAAAATCGCATAGTTGGCTTACATGGTCAGGGCTTGGGATGGCTGGTGGCACCTGGGTCATCAGGTTCTCTCTGCACTTGCATCATGATTTTTAAGCCTGGCTACACATTGCAACAACTTGGAAGTCTTTTAAAAGGATATTAATGTCAGAATCTGACCCCCAAGGATAGTGACTTAATTGGTCTGAGGTAGAGCCTGGGCATTATTCATATATTTATATGTATATATAATTTTTTTTAAAGTTCTCTAGGTAATTCCAATTTTCAACCAGGGTTGGAAACCACTGATTTACATGAGCAGAGACTATCAACAAAATCTCAGCTACTAGATAAAACTATTTAAATCCACTGTTCATGCTTTACATTTGTAGATAAGTTGCTCATGCAGTACCAGAATGGGGTAGAAATTAGTGATTCTCCACTTTGGCTAAACATGAGATGACTCATTTCAGGAACTTTGACAAATCTTAATACCCAGACACACCTAGACCAATTAATTCAGAATCTCTAAGGGTGAGACTTGGGCATCTTTTTTTTTTTTTTTTAACCTCTCTCTAGATGATCAAATGTAAAGCCAAGTTTGAGAACCATAAATCTAAATAAATCTTTGTTGAGTTGATTTTTCTTTAAATGGTCTCACTCCAGCTCTTTCTTTTTCAGGATATTATAGATAGACTTACAATTTTGAATTCAGAAGCTAAGATTCGTTCTTTATTCAACTATGAACAATCACACATCTTTGGTCTAAGGTAAGGTGCTAAATTTTACCTGAGGTACATTTTCTATCTTGCAGAAACAATTAAGCATATGTTCTATATACTTTCAAAAAGTATTGAAAATGAGCAGATTTTTAAAGCATGTTTAAAGGTAAGTTGTAACTTTAGACAAAATAAATATAGCTATTAGGTTTTTATATAATGGCTTTTGTCTACATTTAGGTTCTGTATCAGTACAATGTCTTCCACTTTTGTTTGATTTACATTACAAATGCCTCTTTAAAAAGAGGCATTTTGCATACTCTTCAGTTTACTTGGGAGTCAACTGGGGTTTCCCTGGGTTGGTATTTGATGGAACTCCTTCCATAATAGAGACTTGAAAGAGGCCTGAAAATGCATGATTTATCTTGAGGCTCAAATTTTGCTCCTCGATGTTAACCATTACTCCTTAATCTCAGTTTTCCCAAGGTTTAAACCTTTTTGGTCATATATAGACCTATAATTTGTTTTCCTACCTATAAATTACCACTTTTAAAAACAGCGGAATAGGCTTGTGATTCTTTTTTTTTCCCCTTTCTACTAGCAAAGTAACTTTTTCAGCCAACAGGGAGGGGGTCAGTGAGAATGCTCTACCTAAGAAATAAAGCAATCACTTTTCTAAAATTAGAATCTCTGATGGTAGTATATATTATAGATCTTATACTCAAACTTTGTTTTTTTTACCATTAATAGCTGAGTTTCATTTTTGGACTTTTAGTTCAAAGAAGGTAGAAAAATTGTAGCTATTATAGTTCTTTGAGTGGTGTGTCCTTTATCTCAAAATGTATTTTCACATTACATTTTAACTTCTCAAGTATAGCATCAGGTACCTCATGTAGCAATGATGAAGAATACTAGGAAGAATCTATTCAGTAGAACTTGCCTCTGCGTGGCAAGTATATTTCTGAGTTTTGTAGTTATAGAATATAGATTCTAGCCTCTTTTTACTGATACAGTGAGTGAATGTCTTTTTCTTTATATAAAAAATAGTAGTATTTTTCCCTAGTATTCTTTTTCTTTTTTCCTTTTTTTTTTTTCCCCTAGTATTCTTGTTTAAAAAATAATAATAGGATTTTAATTCATGTAAAAAGCCATCCAAGAAGTAAAATGCCCCAGGGAATAAAATATATTAATTTGCATAGCATGTGCTTTTTTCAAATGGAATGCATACATGTAATATGTATGAATGATACATGTAATAGAGTTGTGTAGTATGGTGGTATGGTGGTTAGATTAGCAACATGGACTCTCGAGTCAAGACTGCTTGCTCTTACTAGCTGTGTGAGTTGGGATCTCAGGTACCATCTGTAAGACAGAGGAAAATTATATTATTTACCTCATAGAACTATTATGAGAATTGCATAAGAAAAATTAAAATGACTTAACAGTGCCTGGCATGTAGCAAGCACTATAAAAATATTCATAATAGATGTAGTAGCAGTAGTACTTCAAGTGTTTGTATCTGCTTGCTTTATATGATTTTTGTGTTTGACTAGGAAGTAAATTTTATCTTCATTCTTTCAGTACGCCAGT
Organism: Phoca vitulina; assembly: GCF_004348235.1. Lineage (NCBI taxonomy): Eukaryota > Metazoa > Chordata > Mammalia > Carnivora > Phocidae > Phoca > Phoca vitulina. Next base: position 41,224,190 of record NW_022589712.1, read on the forward strand.
AGTCTTCTACATGCTGCCAAGTAATTTGCTATATTTACAGCATCAGCAATAAGAGAAAGAAAAAGACCAAATCATTTTCTGAGGAAAAGTTTGTATTTTATTTTTTGTGCTTTTTAAACAAGTTTTTCTTTGACAATATGTTTATTTCATTGTATTTCAAAGTTTATGTTCATAATATTCAGTTATATTTTTAAGTCATACATTTGAGGTTAGATACTTTACTTTCTTCTAATAATTTCAGTCTAGCATTGATCTTTGGGGCCCAATAGTGATAATTTATATCGTAGCTTTGTATTCTATAAAGCTTGTGGTTCTCTGTGTTTTGGATCCTTACCTACATCATTTTCTTTACTTTCTACATTGGTTTTGTTTCTAATTGTACCTTTATTATACTGTTCCCTTCAGTAGATCATCTCATGAGTGTATTTGCCTTCTATACTTAGCACTGCTTGTTCCATTCACTTTTTCCCCCTCTGAATGAGGGTAAATTTAATACAGTTTCTGTAGGTTTGCCACAGCACTTAGATGAGGCTAATACAGGGCTTAGTGAAATGTGGATTTTCACTTTTTTTTTTTTTTTTAAAGGTTTTGTTTATTTATTTGACAAGGAGAGAGACAGCGAGAGAGGGAACACAAGCAGGGGGAGTGGGAGAGGGAGAAGCAGGCTTCCTGCAGAGCAGGGAGCCTGATGCTGGGCTCAATCCGGGACTCGATCCCGGGACTCCGGGATCATGACCTGAGCCGAAGGCAGAGGCTTAACCGACTGAGCCACCCAGGCGCCCCATGGATTTTCACTTTTTAATAGAATCACATTCTCTGTAAATTTCTGAATTTTTATTTGTTCAGATCCTAGAAATCTTGTAAATGACTAATATATGAGAAGGTTGCTCCTCTGATTAGCCCTCCTATCCTCTTTGTTTCCACTTCTAGCCTGTCCTTTTCTAATTTCGGTATCTGGGTGCAGACATGCCCTCACATGTTTCATCTTACAATGAAACACACTCAAAAAGAAATTTCTCTTGACCTCCTGTCTCTGAAGTCACTGCCCTGTTTCTCTTCCTCTCACCACAGCAAGTAATCTGTACAAACCGTCCCCACTTGCTCACCTCTCTTTACTTCTCAGCCCACTTAGATGTGACATTGACTCTATTAACTCTGTCAGAATTGCACATCCTGTTCAAGTCGCTTGTAGCTTCTGTGCTGATGAGTGTAATAGATTCTCCTCTTTTTAATTCTCTTCTTATTATAACTATCAGCATTTGATGGAGTGGACCATTTCTTTCTGTGTGAAAGTTCTCTTTGCTTCTGTGACACTTCCACAGCTGCTATTTTTTCTCTTTTGCATTTTCTAAGCAATTTTTAGAATTTGGAATACTAAGGACTTTGTCCCAGTTGCACTTTTTCCTCTTTGTTCTACCCCAAGTTCATCCACTTACACCTTTACCTTTAAGTATCCTGTATGTCTGTGGGTGCCCCACAATTTATATCCCTAACCTAAATCATTATTCGGAGTTACCAGGTTCAAATATACAACTCTCTCTTGACATCTCAATTCGTACATTTCTCGGACATCACAAACTTAACATGTCTAAAACTGAACTTTTGGATCTTCTCCCACAAAAACAAACAAAACAAAATCAATCTTCTATTTACATCTCATTAAGTGGCCCAACCAACTATTCAGTTGCTCAGTCTTGAAAGTCATCTTAACTTTTTTTCTTTGTTTTTCAAACAGTGATTTATCTTTATTATAAAGAAATTAACCAACACAGGAGACTAATTATAATACATTAAGAGACATTCTTCCTAACTCTGAAAGTAACATTATTTTAAAAAATTTTAATTCCGGGGCCACCTGAGTGGCTCAGTTGTTAAGCGTCTGCCTTCGGCTCAGGTCATGATCCCAGGGTCCTGGGATCGAGCCCCACATCGGGCTCTCTGCTCAGGGGGAAGCCTGCTTCTCCCTCTCCCACTCCCCCTGCTTGTGTTCCCTCTCTCACTGTCTCTCTCTGTCAAATAAATAAATCAAATCTTTAAAAAAAAAAATTTTAATTCCAGTGTAGTTAACATACCGTGTTATATATTAGTTTCGGGTGTATAATACAGTGATTCAGCAGTTCTATATTTAGTGCTCATCAAGTAAGTATACTCTTAATCCCCTGCACCTATCTGAAAATAACATTAACATTGAGGAAAATTATTCTGGACATCTTTCTGTGCATGTACATACAGAAGAATAGATATATGGAGATTATTTTATAAAAATGGAATCATAATATTTAAATTTACCATTTTAATTTAAATTTTAAATTCCAACTGAATTTTATAGAAAAGAAAAACTAGTGAGACAGAAGAAATGGCTGAATTTCAAATAACTTTTTTTTCACTCCAGGTGTTAGTATTTCCCCAGAGATTCCTCTAAGTTTAAGAAAAAAAAGATTATGTAAAACATTTCAAGTGGTTTGAACATTATATTTCACTTTTAGACAGTATTGATTGACTCTCTACTATGAGAGATGAGGACGTTATTGCTCTCATTGGCCTCCCACCTTCCCTGTGTCCACCTGTGTTAGAAGGATGTTCTGCCATTTCCTAACCTGCCTTCCTAAGTCCTCGATCTTATTTTCTTCTCTACCCAGGAGGGAGATTAAACTAATCCAGGTTTCTTAGTGTAGTGACATGAGATATGCAGCACTTCTTTAATATGACTGCAGATTAATATTTATAATTGTTAGTTTACTCTTCTCTACTTCATTTACTCTGTTAATATTTATTGAGCGCTTGTTATGCTCTGTGTTAGATGTAGGGGATGTAATGATGAGTAAATAAGATGTGGTGCTCATTCTCTTTAACCTTACTACCTAATGAGGAATCAGATACTAAGGTAATAAAAAAGTGAGGTAATTAATGCAGAAAAAAAACACATCCTTATAAAGCTCCCCACCTTTGCATTTTAAATAACTGGCAGTTCCAGACTTCCTTATGTGGCTTTCAGCTCCATAATATACCTACACCTTTCCTATGTACATTATTTTCCACCTTTCCTCAGCCTGAACTAATGCTGAATAGGTTAGACTTCTTCTGAAGCCAGTGTTTATTATTGCCTGTATACCTATTTTTTTTGTCTTGAATATTGCTTTCACTTTTGTCATCTTATAAAAATTTAACTCATCCTTCAAGGCAAAGCTGGCTTTATGAATTACTTCCTCTGTGACTTACAACAGCACACTTTGATCTTGTCTTTTCCCTGCATGTCCTTTGCCTTTATAGTCGTTCCCACAAATTTGATATTTATTTCTCACCCTGACTAAAACTTAAACTTCCTAAGGGGAGATCATTTTCTTTGACTTTCATGTTCACCATATTGCTAGGTACTTTTTGATTATTTGGTTAACATTTATTTGCTAAAGCTGTTGGTTTTTTTTATTTAAGAAAGCTGTACATTTTTTGAAAAGTTTGGGTGCAAATTATTTTCTTGAACATTGCCTTTTACAGACAACAATTAAGGCACCTTGGGGTTCTTATCCTCTATAATTTCTTTTTTTCCAAAGTTGAGGCTTAGTTAAGATATATAATTGACATATATCAGTTTCAGGTTACAACATGATTCAATATTTGTATATATTGTGAAATGGTCACCACAGAAGTCTAGTTAATATCTGTCACCATACACATAGTTAAGAATTATTTTTCTTGTGATGAGAACTTTTAAGATTTACTCTCTTAGCAACTTGCAAATATGCAATGCAGTATTAACTACGGTCACCGTGCTATACATTACATCCCCATGACTGATTTATTTTTTAACTGGAATTTTGTTTTTGACTCTCTTCACATATTTCCCCCACTCCCCACTCCCACCTCTGGCAATTACCAGTCTATTCTCTGTATTTATGAGTTTGGTTGTTTTGGAATTCCACATGTTAGTAAGAACATACAGTACTTCTTTCTCTGCCTGACTTATTTCACTTAGTATAATGTCCTCAGGGTCCATCCATGTTGTTGCAAATGGCAAGACCTCATTTTTTTAATGGCTAAATAGTATTCCATAGTATATATACTACATTTTCTTTAGCCATTCATCCATTGGTGGACATTTAGGTTGTTTGCATATCTCGGCTATTGTACATAATGCTGCAGTGAACATGGGGTGCATAAATCTTTCCAAATTTTGTGTTTTTGTTTTCAGATGAATACCCAGAAGTGGAATTGCTGGATCATGTGGTAGTTCTATTTTTAATTTTTCGAGGAACCTCCATACTGTTTTCTCTAGTGACTGCACCAATTTACATTCCCACCAACAGTACTGCCATTCTGATAGGTGTGAGGTGATATTACTGTGGTTCTGATTTGCATTTCCCTGATAGCATCTATTCATGTAGCTATTGGCCATCTGCATGTTGTCTTTGGAAAAATGTCTATTCAGATCCCCTGCCCATTTTTGAATTGGATTTTTTTTAATATTTTTGGTGTTGAGTTGTGTAAGTTCTTTAAATATTTTGAATATTATTAACCTCTTATGAGATAAGATTTGCAAATATTTTCTCTCATTCAGTAGGTTGTTTTTTCATTTTGTTGATGATTTCCTTTCCAAGTTTTTGAGTTTGATGTACTCCCACTTGTTTATTTTTGCTTTTGTTGCCTTTGCTTTTAATGTCACATCTCCTGGAAACTTTTGATCCTGCTCATCATGGCTTAGTAGTAAGATATTATTAACCATCTTTAAGTTAGAGGAATGTTATGCTCATGCCTAAATTATTTCAATATAAAAACTGTATTTCATGGAGAAAGAATTATGTCATTCAGTATTAATAGTTTTCTTTATATGAAACTACAAATTAAGTTTTAATTACAGAGTCTAGAATTGCACATTTTTAGCAACTTAAATCTTATATAGTAATTTTTCATTAAATACACACATTAAATTTAATACGGTTAAAGAAATGTTAGTATAGTTCTCCTAAAACTTACTCCTTCTTTATTTGAAACTCTCATGTGGTCTGTTGTTAGTTTTCTTAAAAAAACAAAAAAACCTCTGAAATCTTTATTTATAGAACACCCTTTAAACACCTATAGAATGCCCATAACAGTAAATTATATACACAGTATAACAGGTTTTGTTTTTTTTTAGATTATTTATTTATTTGAGAGAGAGAAAGCAGAGCAAGGGAGAACAGGAGTAGCGGGAGAGGGGCAGAGTGAGAGGGAAAAGTAGGCTCCCCGCTTCATCAGGGAGCCTGATGCAGGGCTTGATCCCAGGACCCTGGGATCATGACCTGAGCCGAAGACAGACGCTTAACTGACTGAGCCACCTAGGTGCCCCACAGTATAACAATTTTATCTATGACTACCTTCTTTGTAAAAAATCTGACCTATAAGATGACTTTAAGATGAAAAGTAAAAAGTAATTTTCAGTTTAGAACCAGTGTAGTTATTTTAGCAAACATAGATAAGTGTTAATATTCCATCAGAACAAATCATGAAATTGTTTATTCCCAGTGACCCAGATGCTAACTAGACTTAAATTTGATTAACATTAGTAATAAGCAATTTTAAAATTATCTCTTGCAGTCTTTTTTAATATCAGAAATTAGATACAATCTGACTACAAAACCATCCACATTTTGGATTTTGTATACACATGTACTTGAGCACATAAATACATATACAATATTTAATTTAATTTGAAGAAAACAGATGATCTATTACTAATTGACATCAGTAATGTATTCAAAATTCTTATTTAATCAAAGAATTCCCATTTTTATAGAATAATTAGAAAATAATGAAAACAAAACAATAGTTGTTAGTCTTCTTCTTAGAGATATTTACCATTAACCTCTTCATGCCAAAATTTTTCATGTTTTAGCTGGATATATATATTTTTTAAATGGTTTTATTGTTTTAACACTGCCTTTTTAATTTAATTTTAAATCATCCTGTCATACCTATAAATGTTAATGTATACCATAATTTTAAAGGATTGAATAATATTCTAGTATATGGATGAATCCCAGTTTTCTGTGTTTAGATGTGTAGGTTATTTTTTAAAAATTGTACATTTTTATAAATATCTCTATGCCCATAATTATCTTTACAACAAATCATTAGAAATGGACTTGCTATGTTAAAAAGTTAGGCACATTTCAAATAGATTTCTATCTTCCCTCTTTTCACGACTCCTTTTACTTTACCTCTCTGTACCATTTTATATTCCACCCACTATTGACACCTTTTCCTTTCATTAACTTGTTTATTCAGAAAATATTTATTGAGTTCCTATTAAGTGCTGCACTGCTGTCTACTGTCTTTTTAAGATTTTATTTATTTATTTTAGAGAGAGAGAGTGCCCGTGGGCAGGGAGGTGCAGAGGGAGAGGGAGAGGGAGAGAGAGATGATCTCCAGCAGACTAAATGCTGAGTGCAAAGCCTGACAACGGGGCTTGATCCCACAACCCTGAGATCCTGAAGCAAGCCAAAATCGCAAGCCGGAATCGAGTCAGACGCTTAATGGACTGAGCCACTGAGGTGCCCCTATCTATGGTCTTTCTTGGGGATTCTGTGACTTTGTTCTTTTTATTTCTGGATTCTCTTTTCTCCTTTGTTTTTGCTGATTCTTTTTCCTCTTCCTCTATTTACCCTTTCAATAGAATTCTCTTCTCCTGTATGTCTTCAGTACATTTACCTCTTCTCTGCAGTGGCTTCAGTTATCCCTCTTTACTGACTATACTCCGGTATCTATGTATCAATCCTTAGCTTTCCCTTGATCATATGTCCAGATATATTGAACATTAGGCTGTGCATAGCATGCAAGGTCAGCAAACTCAGTATATCCAGAAATTATACTCTGTATTTACGGGAGTCCAAACTAACCTCTAGCTTCAGGAGATCCCAGAGCACTTTCTGGAATAGATATGAATTTGGTATCTAGAGCAAGTGAGTAGGCTCTGTACAGCCTCTGCTCACATAGGTTCATGGGCAAACTGACTCTACTCCCCTCTTCTCCTCCCCAGATATGGTTGAATGTGCATCGGAAACTTTAATCTCCAGATTTGGAGGTACAGTTATTGTGTGTGTAATCCATGTCCCATTCTTGGATTTGATCACGACAGGGAATTGGGCATTGCATCTCCGCTAGCTAGTTTGTATGTGGTGATCAGAAAGAAATCTTTTGTGTTGGATTTTGTATTGTTTGTGTATATCTTAACCAATACATTTGATTACAGAGTTAATGAATAACTTATAGAATTTATCATAATGCATACATGGAAATATTCAGAATGTTAGTAGAAATGAAATGTGTTGATTCAATGTATTTAAGGAAGAAATCCTCGGAAAAAGGGGCAGGATAAAGAGAAAGGGCTTGTGACTTCAGGCATGAGGTAAACAAAAAACATGGTTCAAATTTCTTCAAGTGGAGATGGTAGCTAAGACTGAACTTCACAGAACCATCCAGGGTACCTGGATATTACCTACATATTAATGATGTAATATTTGAAAGTGACATACAAGGTATGTTAGTAATTAAGAACAGAGAATTATTTGTGTGGTGAGATTTGATTTGGGTTATTAGCAGACTCCTGGGGGAATCTGTAATATTCAAGATACATTCTAAAACAAGTGAAAGTATTAAAGAGGGCACGTACTGAATGGAGCACTGGGTGTTATACACAAACAATGAATCATGGAACACTGCATCAAAAACTAATGACGTAATGTATGGTGATTAACATAACATAATTAATTAATTATTTAATAAAAATTAAAAAAAAAAAGTGAAAGGATTAGTCTCACAACCCTGAGATCATGACCTGAGATGAAATCAAGAGTCAGATGCTTAAGTGACTGAGCCACCCAGGCCCCTCACAATACATTGTTATCTATTAAGAATGGTGACCAATTTGATTCTTAACGTTTAGCACAAAATCTTGCGTGTCTTAGGAGTCTGGTGACCCTGGTTAACAGTCTTTGCCTTGAAGTTCTGAGTATACTTTGATCTTTTTTTCCTCCTTCCCCTAAGAATAGTTCCATTTTTGTAGGTCAGTAATGCAAGTTTCCTATTATTAAGCCTAAATCCTTTGCCCAGGAGGAATTTTGTTTCAGGTTTCTTATATAAGCAAGATAAGCTCATTTGGGATGCCAAATTGGCATTTAGATCTTTTTTTTTTATAACTTCTTTACCCAAAACATTTTTCTGTATGATGAAAAATTAAATCATATTGTTTCATTACATTAGAGATAAAATTTAATAAGGTAAAAAGAACGTTTTAAAAAAGACAATTTAGAGCTTAGAAAACAAATATATTTGTTTTTGTTTTATCTACTTGAGCAAAAGTAAAGGACTGAGTAAGGGTCCAGATTCTGTGTAGCTTAAATTTACTTTCCACTTTCAGCACAGAATCTATATTTATCTTTTTTGGCAGAGCAGCTAGAAAAGATACTAGTTCATGGTCTATGTCACATCTACCAAACACTATTTTTTATTTACTTTTATTAAAGTAATAAAGGTATAGAGTACCTGGGTGGCTCAGTCGGTTAAGCGTCTGCCTTCAGCTCAGGTCATGATCCTGGGGTCTTGGGATCAAGTCCCGCATCAGGCTCCCTGCTCCTCCACACCGCTCATACTCTCTCTCTCTAGTGGATAAATAGAATCTTTAAATATAATAAAGGTATATAGTTTAAAAAGCCAAATAGTATGGGAAAAGCATTTGAGAATGAAGAGTAGTCCTTTCCCCATCCTTCTCTACTCCCAAGTCCCAGTCCTCAGAGGCTGTCACTTTCGACTCCTTGAATTGGTTTTTTCTGGCATTCATCTCCAGATTTTTGAGTAACATGTTTATACTATGTTTTGATTTTTAAACTTTAGATTTTATCTTGTCATTAGAGATTTAGAAGCTTAGGATTTAGATGTCCTCTGCTTTCCCTCCTTCCCTGCTTTATAGTTTTATCACAAATCTGATTAAGTCACTATTAAAAGCTTATATTGTACCTCGGAAACAAATAATACATTATATGTTAAAAAAAAAGAAGAAGAAGATAGCAGGAGGGGAAGAATGAAGGGGGGGAAATCGGAGGGAGAGACGAACCATGAGAGACTATGGACTCCGAAAAACAAACTGAGGGTTCTAGAGGGGAGGGGGGTGGGGGATGGGTTAGCCTGGTGATGGGTATTAAAGAGGGCACGTTCTGCATGGAGCACTGGGTGTTATACGCAAACAATGAATCATGGAACATTACATCAAAAACTAATGATGTATGGTGATTAACATAACATAATAATAAAAAAAAAGCTTATATTTTTATGTCTATATAAATATTATTTCTTTATGGGCCAAGTAGTATACTCTGACTATATTTCATTTTTCCTAGTACTTTTTTCCCTGAAGTTAATAATTAAATGATTTTACACTTGCTTCATTTTTTATGTATCTACTAATGTTTGCCTAGACTACCATTAAAAAATACACTGCTGCCTCTGTTACGGCATAGCCTAGTCCTTACATAGTTCTCACTATGTCCTAGGTACTCATACTGGTTTTACATTTAAACACTTAATTTCAGAACAGCCCTTTAAAATAGGTACTCTTATCTCCCATTTTTACAAATGACCATAGAAAAGTTAAGCCATTTGCTTGTGGTGACACAGCTAGTAATTAATGAAACTGGTACTGAACCCAGATAGTCTGGTTCCAGAGAATGTAATACCTGACCCATAGATTGTAGTGCTTTACAACATAAATGTCAAGATGCCTTACAGTCATTCTTTTTTTTTTTTTAAAGATTTTATTTTTTTATTTGAGAGAGAGAATGAGATAGAGCATGAGAAGGGGGAAGGTCAGAGGGAGAAGCAGACTCTCTGCTGAGCAGGGAGCCTGATGCAGGACTCGATCCCGGGACTCCAGGATCATGACCTGAGCCGAAGGCAGTTGTTTAACCAACTGAGCCACCCAGGAGCCCTACAGTCATTCTTTCCAATTATGTTTTTATAGTCTCAAGGTTTTCACATTCTTGAGGGCAGGGACCATGTCCTATTCATGTTTGTGGAAACATACAATAAGCTAAAGGACATCAGGTAACATAGTAGCTTTTTTCCTTGTATCACATCCCTTTGTTTCATTTTGTACTGGAGGATCTTTTGGCCCTATGTGTCAGCCCTCTGGGATTTCCCTTCATCATTCAGGGAACTGCTTTTTATTTCTCTTCTGAGCTAGATCCTCTTTTACCTAGGATCCAATTTCCTGTTTCTTGGTTTACTTACTCCTTGTTTTGATGGAGACATTTTCTTACTAAGAAAGGATGGTGTGGAAGTTTTTCAAGAGTGGTAAGGGATGGAACCTTCCATAATATAACTGGAGGAGTTACAAACCAAATTGATAGTTGTAAATGATTGAGTAGGCCAGGAAAGCTAAAACCCAAGGTAACAAGGGGAGGCGCAGAAGCAACTTTTTGTGTCACAACATTTTAGAAGTACTAGGAACCAGAGGCGCCGACGTGGATATAGATGGAAGTAGAGGACTAGGTGAAAGTCTAAGACTTTCAATAATAGGGTTGAAATTAAAAGATTCAGGTATGCCTCACATTCTTTTTACTCCTACTCCATTCTTTCCCTCTTTTGGTAGAACATTGGAGGTTTACCTTCTGGAAATCATGAGTCAGAGGCAGTTAGTGCAGCTGAGAGAAAAGGGTATTGTGCTGAGAAGGGTTAACTGTTACTCTCAGCCAATTCAAGAGCTATTATTCTATTATTCCTTTCCTATTCCTATTATCTCTCCTTTACTTTATTATTCCTTTCCTCCCCAAATTTATTTTTCTTAGTATTAATAAGACATCTTTTTTCCATTTGCTTGCTTTTCCCTGTATATTTAGCAGTAATATATCTCAAGATGTTCCTATAAAATATAACAATGTCAGATATTTACAGCATTGCTTACTGTGTTCCAGGTATGAGGCCAAGCACTTTAAATATTTTGAGTCATTTAAACCTAAGAGCATTAAAGCTCCAAACAACAGTGATAGCAATAAACGTTCTTTCACTAGCACAAAATAATTTCCCTCTCACAAACAAAAGTGCCCTTACCCTCTTCCCTGACAGGGAGATCTAGAGTCTCTTCAATGTTAGCGTAAATCTCTAGGTGATTTTCATTCTTTGTTAGTTCATTTACAGTCACTTACTCATATCCTTTAGCCTATAGACTAAATTACAAATCAACATCCTATGTAAAATAGGTGGTAAAAGAAATCAAGAAAAGGAAATTGGTTAATACCTAAGTTTTGCTTAAACTAGAGCAAGGTTGAAAATATGGTTAGCTACTGTAGTCCTCATTTCTACAAGTGGATATGAGGCTCTAGTTGATATTTATACCTTCTTTACCCAGTTACTTCATTCTGTTTTCCCTTGATACCCAACCAGCCTGAGCTGGTTAGGGTTTTTTAATCTAGTAGGGCAACCCAGAGCTTCCTTGTTGTGGTTCTTGAGTCCTTAGTGGTCTTATCTGTATTAAGCTGCATTAGTCTTCCTTAACTTTTATTGCTAGATATGGCAATATTAGGAGGCAATACAGAGTATTCCCTGGACACTACACTTGACTTTCCTGTGTCTCTATTGCACAATAGTAGGGTTTTTTTGTTTGTTAGTTTGTTTTTATGATCATGGTCAATCCCTCTAGCCTACAGAGTTACTTTATTTTGCTTATTGTTCCAGGGTTTTGAGGAGCCTCAAAAGGTTAGAGGAATGTTGTGGTAGAAGTATAGAAGTATTCTTTTTTAGAATAATATCTCAAAACTACGGTCTTCCACCCCCATGCTGCATCCTACAGAGTTGAAGGGTGAGAAAACCATAGAAAATGATCATTTCTACTTCTACCCTTTAGCTCCTAGACCCATATTACAGTTCTGAAACAGCACCATATATTGGTTGGTGGTAGTTCAGAGTATCTTGTAGGACAGCACTTCAGTATTGCAAGGTATTATGTCCTACATGAGGCCATACTGAGTTTTCAACATGCCATTATACCACTATCTAAGATTGGCTACTTCAGGGAGGGAAGGGTACATTATAAAACTAGTGGATATTGTGGATGTTTGCTCACTGCTTCTTTTGTTGTTAGTTTCTTGGTCAAAAGTGTTGTTTTATAGATGCCATGACTTAATTTAGCACAATAGCTAAACTTACATAGGGAATTATCCATGATTTGAACGACATGAATTCTCTCATCACAGATGATCTAGCTAGGTACCACTGAGTGCCCAAATTGCAAAAGAGGACTCAAAATATAGCACATAATCTGGAGAGACCAACCAGCTATCTATCTAGTGGCAGACTAATTACATTAAATGTCTTCTTACACCTCATATGAAATTTGACATCCATGGCCCCCATGGTTCTCTACCAAAGATGATCTCACCAACTCTGTACTTACTGAAGGTCATCGTATCCATAAACACTACTTCCGACCAAGGAACTAACTTAACAACAAAAAAAGCATTGAGCTAACATCCACAATATTCACTAGTTTTATAATGTAACCTTCCCTCCCTGAAGTAGCTAATCTTATTTTTTTTTAATTTTTTAAAGATTTTATTTATTTATTTGACAGAGACACAGCGAGAGAGGGATCACAAGCAGGGGGAGTGGGAGAGGGAGAAGCAGGCTTCCCATGGAGCAGGGAGCCCGATGTGGGGCTCGATCCCAGGACCCCAGGATCATGACCTGAGCCGAAGGCAGACGCTTAACGACTGAGCCACCCAGGCGCCCCTGAAATAGCTAATCTTAGATAGTGGTGGAATGGCATGTTGAAAACTCAGTATGGCATCATGTGGGACACAATACCTTGCAATACTGAAGTGCTATCTTACAAGATACTCTGAATCACCAGGCAATATGTGGTATTTTTTTAGGTATTGGACATTATGTTATTTTCCAAAACAAAGTTTTATATGCATATAACTCCATCACCAAGTGCAAGTAGTATTTATAAGAATATTAAACTGGCCCTGAGAATATAAGTAAATTGTATGAACATGTGGTGCACACATTCACAAGACTACCTATGGCTCCTGGGAAGTTTCTCTAACTGGGTGACCAGGGAAGAAGAAAAAACTAAATCTGTTTCTGCATGATATGTTACTACCTGCTAGAATTGGGCTACTATAGCTTAATAGCTTTTCAGAGGGAAAATTTTGAAGTAGCATGTCTACTTACTTATTTTGTCTAGGAGATAGGACTTCAGATATTGATTTATAAACTTATAGAACATGCCTAAATGCTGTCCTGGATGGTCAGGGGCTCAGAGTAAAAAAAGATTGGAAGACTGGTTTAAGAAGATTGGTAGAAGAGGTATATAGATGGTCCTCTGAGAATATACCCAGACTAAGATATTTTTGACTCATGTCAGTGTCCTTGAAGGGGATCTCTCCTTCTATAAAGGAGGTAAAGTAATCTCTTTTGTTGTTGGGTCAGCCTCTTTCCATAGCTACCCTAGTGGCTTACTCACATGGGCTTATGAACCAAGTAGCCCTGATGGCTGGAGCTGGAGATTACGTTCATCAGACAAGAATATTTATTTAACAAAGAGAACATGGATTTACCCTGAAATCATAGGAGACCTTGTGTAAATCTTGTATTGCCCGTAGTATCTTATCAGCCATTAAGACTTTGACCAACATTGAATCTGTTGGACTAAAGGCTCAAGTGATAGATTTTCCTGACTTGGAGCCTGCCTGGTTTTAGATCTTATTTTAGCCTTTGGGTCACATAAAGTTGATAGGTAAGGGTTACTTGATAAGTATTTCAGAGCAGCACACTCAAATATGGTAGATATTGCTTCCCAAATTCAAAGAGGCTAAAATCATGCATTATGTTACTTTCTTGGTGGTAAATAGTATAAGATTTAGTAATGCACTATGCACATTATGTGTGATCTAGGCCACTAGAACTTAAACTTCATGGAGATGGCAAACCTCTCAATTTGTTTTGTATTTTTAATAGCTTTTTATTTATTTTTCTAATTTTTATTTAAATTCTATTTAGTTAACATACAGTGCAATATTGGTTTCAGGAGTAGAATTCAGTGATTCATCACTTACATGCAACACCCAGTGCTCATCATATAAAGTGCCCTCCTTAACACCCATCACCCATCCAGCCCATCCCCCACCCACCTTCCTCCATCAACCCTCAGTTTGTTCTCTTTAAGAGTCTCTTATGGCTGGGGCACCTAGGTGGCTCAGTCGGTTAAGCATCTGACTCCTAGTTTCAGCTCAGGTCATGATCTCAGGGTGGCGGGGTCAGGACCCAGGTCAAATCTGGGGTGGGGCCCCGAGCCCGCGCTCAGCATGGAGTCTGCTTGAGATTCCCTCTTTCCCCCTACCCCTATGCACCTTTCCCCCACTCACGCATGCCCCCCCATAAATAAATAAATAAATAAATAAATAAATAAATAAATAAAATCCTAAAAGAAAGAAAAAAGAGTCTCTTATGGTTTGTTTTCCTCTCTCTCTCTCTCTTTTTTGTCCCCCCACCCGTATGTTCATCTGTTTTACAAACCTCTCAATTTGTATGGATCTTTACTGTCTGGCACACCTATGTTTTAATAAAACATCTAGAGTAGCAGCTACTTCCTTTCTACTGAGGGAAGTCCAGTTAACATTATATCAGTAATTTTTCATGATGACCTGAGGGATGGTAGGACAACCAAGGCAGTCTTGGACTAAATTTTGATAAAATGATACAGTTACATTACTACTGTCCATGTCAGCGAAAGCAGACTGCTTCCGGTGTTCACATTGGACAAATCAGCATTATCTTATCATTTGTAGAAGTTTTGTTAATTCATTCTTGTAAAGAAACTTTATCTTGACGTCTTTTGTTACATATAATGAACACACACTAAGGCTTAGGGAAACACAAGACATTGGGCAAATTGAACAGTGCTTCCAATTTCTGATGTATACCGAAAGTTTCTTCACTGAGGTTCATAGTCAGTACTTAGTATTTCAGAGTATTTTGATATCAACAATAAAAACATGGTTGGTTTTCCACAGTTATGAGAAGACTGGGAAAATCCCTAGACTCTCCATGAATATTTTATATTGATTTTTTTTTTTTCCAAATGGAGTTTGTAAATTTTGGCTATTTTATTTGAGTAATGTATTTTAGGGATGTCTGTTTTTCTTCACAGAAAATTTAATTCACTTATTAGATCTTCTCTTCCCTTGTGGCAATAAGATTTCTGTGGATTATTTGTCTAGAGATAATGCTTACGTGCAGCATTAAATGTCTAATAGAGATAGGGATTTAGCCTTCAGTGCCTGAGATGAGGTGAGAAACCTGGATTATTGGATGTCAGGTTATTAGATGTCATCAATAAACTTGGCTCAAATGAGGTAATAGAGT
The DNA here is from genome assembly GCF_004348235.1 of Phoca vitulina. Lineage (NCBI taxonomy): Eukaryota > Metazoa > Chordata > Mammalia > Carnivora > Phocidae > Phoca > Phoca vitulina. Next base: position 41,239,583 of record NW_022589712.1, read on the forward strand.
TGGCTAAATATCGCCGCAGGTATCCAGATGCTTTCACAGAATTACTAAAGGGGCATCACTCAATCTCTCCCCACCTTAGTCATTTGTCATGCCTCCAAAAGCTTGACTATGGATAAACTCTTTTATATCTTCACTGCCTTCAGACAGCAACCTCATAGCCCCTGGGGTGCTAGACTGTTTGGGCTTATGGGAGCCATAAGACTATAGTAGCATGGATAATATTGCTTAGAATTACATGAAATTGGGAATAAAGAACATCTAAGGTCTTTGACTATTGTCTGTCTTTTGATGTACAGAAACTTATTTCAATAAAAGTAACCTAATGATGCCTAACTTAAGAAGGTTTGTTTCTTCTAACCATATCCTGAGAGAGACAGACATGTATATAAATACACATACTGTTGTGAAATTTGCCCATGGCACTTACTGTTGATATTTTTACATAAACTTATTACTTTAAATTATTTTTAATACTTTTTCTCTGTTCATAAAAAAAAAACTGGAAATATACCACTAAAACTTTTATCCAGTTTACCTGTGAATTTGGATTTACCTTGGCTAATTGCTGACTTTCTTTGGAATGCTTCTGGATATAACCATCTTGTTTTATATGTGAAATGAAGAGATTTTTTTCATAACTTCTGGAAATTGGGATTGGGACCAACAAAAATTAAACTTAACAGTTTGTTGCTTATACACCTACTCATATTTACATTTTGAGATTTTCTGATCATTTTTCTAGGTTAGTGGGTATAAAATAATATGTACACAATTCACTTTGTAAACTTAGCTTTAATATTATCATTAGGCTAAAAAAATTGTCTTACTCAGGCTTTTCCTTCCATGTTTAGTCTGACTGCTAGTTTAATGAGCCATTAAGATCTGTTCATTAGATGATTACATAATTGAGTAGTGAATGGTATTAGTTGTTATTGAGTCTTACAAGAATCTTTTTGCATAATTATTAGAATATGCATTTTTTATTAGTGTTCTGTATTTGTTTGTTACATTCATGTTTATACTTCTTATGGATGTAATGACTTTTTCTATTACTCACCCAGCATAATACTTAAGTTTTTTCTGAAATTTTAAAAATATAAATATTACATAAAATATAAACCTATAACTTAACAAATTGTTGTAAAATAAATGTCCACGTAATCCCCATTGAGTAAACATGTTTAAGAGAACTTACTAGCACTATGCATTTTGTTTGATCATGAGTCCTTTCATTCCTCCTAATGGTAACCACTATTCTGACTTTCATGGCTAAATTTACTTCTTTGGTTTACTTTATATTTTTTCTACATAGGCAAGTATTCCTAAACAATATATTTTAATTTTGCTGCTTTTGGAGCTGTATGTTAATGGTAGCATAGATTGTATATTCTATTATGTCTGACCTTTTCTGTGTAGCATTGTTTCTAAGATTAATGTTGCATGTATTTCAGTTAATTTATTTTCATTGCTGCATAATCCATCGTATGAATATATTGTGTTTTGTTTATATATTATCCTGGTGGTGGACACTTTTGCTTTTCACTATGGGCTATTATAAACAACTCTATTACATGTGAAATGTCAGCTACATATTTATTTGTATACATACATGCATAATTTTTCATTGTGTTGCAAAACAGGTATCTGTTGCTGAATTTCCTATTGTGGGCAATTGGATTTTTTCCATTCTTGTACAAATATCACATTGTTTTAATTAGTATAGCTTTGTAATAAATTACAATAACTGATAGAGGAATTCTTTCCATTTATTCTTTTTCAAAAAATATCTTGGCTACTTTTACTTTTTTTCTTTCCATATAATTTTTTTTAAGATTCTATTTATTTATTTTAGAGAGAGAGAGAGCGCAAGAGCAAGTGGGGGGAGGGGCAGGGGTGGAGGGAAGGAATCTCAAGCAGACTCTGCCCTGAGCACAGAGCCCAGTGCAGGGCTCGATCTTATAACTCTGAGATCATGACCTGAGCTGAAACCAAGAGTTGGACACTTAACTGACTGAGCCACCCAGGCGCCCCTCCATATAAGTTTTACATTCAGTTTGTCACATAGACCAGCCCACTGGGATTTTAATTATCATTGGAATGAATCTATAGATCAATAGTGAGTTAACTGTCACCTTTTAATACTGAGTTTTCCAATCTGTTAACATGGTATATATCTCTGTTTAGTTTAAGTGTTCTTTAGTTACTCTCATTAAAATGTTTTTTTTCCAAAGAGGTCTTCTGTATCTTTTGTGAATTTAATATTTGTAGACTAATATTATATTCCTCTGTATGTCCTACAGTATGTGGCAGTATCAGTCGTGGTTAAGAACATGGACTCTTGAATCACATTGCCAGAGTAATCTTAGATAAAATTTTTAACCTCTCTATGCTTCTATTTCCTCATCTGTAAATGGAGAGAGTGACAAAATTCCTCACAGAATTGTGAGACTAAATATGTTGTGCCTCTCCCAAATGTAGAACATAGTAAACATCTGATAGTCTGTGAGATTTAATGTATATACAAATTATTCATTCATTTCATCATTCTCTTTTAAAAATGTTTCTTTTAGATTATTAGTGGAGGTATTTTGTTGAACTCTTATAAAAAGCTTAAATTTTAAATTATTGCATAATGTACATTTAAACTAACTTCATAACTGAATTGAATACACATCTTTATAATATTTAATATTCTAATCCAGATAGGTGCTATGTCTAGTGAAATTTTTTACATTATTTAGTGATATATTTTAGCTCTCTACATATAGGACCTATGCATTTCTTATTAGTATCTTCTATGTTATTACTTTTGCTATTGTTAACACAATTTCTTTTTCCATGGTAATGTTTTAATTGGTTCTTACTGGTATGTTACTACTAGTATGTTATATGTAGATTATTTTTTGTATTTTGTTACTGGTTACCCTCATAATTCTCATATTCATATATCTCATACACACACACACATAATTTTTTTCCTCTTGTTTCTAGTTACTTTCTCCATATCAACCAAATGGCACACCATACTTTTAGTTGCTTAGATGTAAGTCTTGGAGTTTTTTTCTAGTTGTCTATAATGTATTACCAGAAACTTTGCGGCTTGAAACAACACACATTTATTTATTTATTTATTTATTTTTTAAGATTTTATTTATTTTGACAAAGAAGACAGCGAGAGAGGGAACACAAGCAGGGGGAGTGGGAGAGGCAGAAGCAGGCTTCTGAGAGCAGAAAGCCCGACGTGGAGCTCTATCCCAGGACCCTGGGATCAGGGCAGACGCTTAACGACTGAGAGCACACAGGCGCCCCAGAAACAACACACATTTATTATCCCAGTTTCTGTCAAGGTACACCTTTAGCTGGGTCCTCTGTCTATAGTCTCGTAAGGCTACAATCAAGGTGTCAACTGGGGCTGTGGTCTCATGTGAAGCTCAATTAGGGAAGGTTCTGTTTTCAAACTGACACAGATTGTTGGTGGAATTTAGTTCCTAATGGTCTTAGGACCAAGGGTCTTGTTTTCTTGCTGCCTAGATGCTAGAGGCCTCTGCAGGTTGTCTGTTGAAGGCTGCCCTCAACTCCTAGAGACCAATTGCAATCCCTTGCTACGTGTTTTTCCCCAACATGGCTGCTTACTTCTTCAAAGCCATCAAAGGAGAGAGATTCCAGGAAGAAGGACACAAACTCTTATGTAATATAATCATATAATCATATCTGTTCTCTCACCTTTAACATTCTCTGATTAGAGGCAAGTCAAAGGTCCCCTGCCTACACTTAAGGGAATCATGAGTACCAGGAGGGTAGGGACCACCCCAAGAGTCTGTTCACCACAGAGCTATTCTTCTGATTAATAGATTCTTTACTAACAAAACCCTTTTTAAGCCACTATCTGATCTTATTGCTATAAGCTTATTGCTATAGCTTTTTTAAAATTGGTGTGTCTCTTTCGGTCCCTGCCTAATTTCAGCCTATTTTGTAAACAGCAGCCAGAGTGATCCCATTTAAAAACAAATCAGATCATGTCAATTCTATACTCACAAGGTTTCTCTTTTCAGGATAAAACCATACTCCAGTGGTTTCTCATGTCATCAGAGAAAAATGTGGAGTTATTACAATGGCCTTAGAGAGTCCCATGTGTTCTGGACCCCTAATATTACTTTGACCTCATCTCCTAATACTTTTCCCTTGTTTATTCCTCTTCAGTTATACTGGGCACCTCCCTCTTCAAACATGCCAGAAATGCTCTCACCTTAGGTCCTTTGTTCAAACTGTTTGTTCTGCCAGGAACACTTTTCACTCTGATAGGTCCATGGCTTGCTTCCTCATTTCTTACAGGTCTTTACTGAAGTGTGTCACCTTCTCCGTAAGGTCTTTCCTAACCACCTTATTTAAAATTACAGTTATCCATCCCTATCACCCCCTTGTTAAAACTCTATTCACTTTCCTGCTTTAGTTGTATCCATGCTGTGTTTTGTTTAACTCTTTCGTCTTCCCCTCCTCTAGTATTTTGCATTCCATAACGACTGGGATTTTTGTGCCTTTGTGTTCAGTGATGTATCCTGGGCACTTCCAACAGTGATTGGGACTTAGTAGATATTCAACCAGTATTTCTTAGAATTAAGTAAATTGAATTTTATGTCGTGGAGGAGTGGTTTCCAAATAAACAGTTTTATTGTCTTCTAATAATGAACCTTACTTCCTTTCAGATTGTTTTTTTTTTTTCATCTGTCTTTGCATTTGGCTTAAACTTCTAGAAAACGTTAAATAATAATAGGCAATTATGCTTTCCTCATGACCTTAATGGGAATGCATTTCCTGTTTATGCTTTTAGCTCTTGCACTGAGATAAATTTGTTTTTTAAATCAAATTAAAGAAGTAACCTTTCTTTAATTTACTTAAAATTTCTTGGAGGGCAGGGAATAGAGCGTGGATGTTGAATCTTGAGTAGCTTTTAAGCATCTGGTCAGATGATTATATGGTTCTTTTCTATTACATATTGATGTTATGAATTACATCAGGAGATATTTTAATATTAAACTATTCTTTTCTTCCTGCAATGAACTGTACTTGGTCACAGTCTGCTATTCTTTCACTTTATTGCTGGGCCAAATTTGCTAAGCTTTACATTATTCCTTGTACTTGTAAGATCTTAAAAGTTCTACATCATTTGTTAAAGTTTCTATTTACTCATTCTCTAATGAGGAGAATTCGATCTGGCATGTATTTGCTCTCAGAGTTGCTCCAGTTCACCTTGGACCATCTCATGGTACATTTATATCCTATAGACCCCTTCTTCCCAACATAAACCAGAGGACATTGGGGGTCAGTTTCATTTCCTGTTGACTAATTAGTAGCCTAGAGAAAGCAGAAAGGTCACTAGGTTTCCCTACACCTTCATAACTGAAAGCCTTATTATTTAGTTGATCCTTCCTATTTTTCTAACAATATCTATCCTCCTTTTTCTTGGAGCACCTTTGTATGTATCTCATATTTCTTTTTGGAGAGATATGAATTTTTTCATTATTAGCTGTTTGTAGAAGGCTCATGTTGAAGAAAAAGCAGGGTCATATTTCCAGTTAGCTGGAATTTTTCTATAGGCCTAAGTTTTGGGTGTGTGAGTGTCCCTTTTTTGTGCTGTCCCCACCTATCTTACTATGGAGGTAGTTGGTTTTGTTATTAATAATTATCTCTATAACTAATAGTTAATAATTGATTTTTCTGACTCCTTTTTTTCTTTTTTTTTTTAAGATTTTATTTGACAGAGAGAGAGAGACAGCGAGAGAGGGAACACAAGCAGGGGGAGTGGGAGAGTGAGAAGTAGGCTTCCCGCAGAGTAGGGAGCCCGATGCGGGGCTCGATCCCAGGACCCTGGGATCATGACCTGAGCTGAAGGCAGACGCTTAACGACTGAGCCACCCAGGTGCCCCGGTTTTTCTGACTCCTTGTTCCACCTTCCTCCTTCTACTAAGAAACATAGTAGGACCAGGGATACTCCTGCTGCTGTCTTATGTATTCTTTTTCCACTGTTGGAAACAGAGGATAAAGTTTTCCATGTATGTCATATCCCTAAATTTTGAGAAATTTGTTGTTTTTACTCAGGAATTTATTCTTGGCGGGGGGGAGGGGAGGAGTTATTTTGCTATGTTTTGCCTGTAATGGGCAGCCATGACATTTTTTTCTCAATTTCTATCCCTCCCATAGCAGTATTTGTTCTATTTTTGCTGCCTTTGACTGCCTTCAACTCACTTTGTGGCTAAAAATTTTTATGTTATACTATTTTCTTCTCCTGTCAATCCTTGAAGTTATTTCTAGGATGAGAAAGGGGAAATGCCAAATTAACACTATAATCTTCAAAGTAGAACTCTGAGTCTTTTGGATTCATTGCATTTTACCTAACAAAAACTTTTTATTTTTATAAACTAAGTATGGACCATTTCTCTAAATTGATGACAGATTTTCCCTTAGTTTTATATGCATTTGGTTATTTTGCCAGATGAGTTTTGACTCTTTTTTAATCAAATTTTTATTTAAAACCTAGTTTGTTAACATATAGTATATTATTGGTTCCAGGAGTAGAATTTAGTGATTTGTCACTTAAATATAACACCCATATAACTCAACATAACTAGTGTGCTCCTTAATACCCATCATCAATTTGGCCCATCCCCTGCCCACCTTCCCTCATCAACCCTCAGTTTGTTCTCTGTAGTTAAGAGTCTGTGATTTGCTTCCCTCTTTTTTTCTCCTTACTCTATGTTCATCTGTTTTGTTTCTTAAATTCTACATATGGGTGAGATCATATAGTATTTGTCTTTCTCTGACTGATGTATTTCACTCAGCACATAATACTCTCTAGCTCCATGCACATTGTTGCAAATGGCAAAATTTCATTCTTTTTGATGGCTGAGTAATATTCCATTATGTATGTATACCACATCTTCTTTATCCATTCATCAGTCGATGGACATTTGGGCTCTTTCTGTAATTTGACTATTATTGATAACAATGCTATAAACATCAGGGTGCCTGTGCCCCTTCAAATCAGTATTTTTGTATCCTTTGGGTAAATACCTAGTAGTGCAATTGCTGGGTTGTAGGGTAGTTCTATTTTTAACTTTTTGAGGAACCTCCATACTGTTTTCCAGAGTGGCTGCACCAGTTTGCATTCCCACCAATAGTGTGAGAGGGTTCCCCTTTCTCCACATCTTCACCAACTTTTGTTTTCTGTGTTGCCAATTTTAGCCATTCTGACACATGTGAGGTGGTAGCTCATGGTGGTTTTGATTTGTATTTCCCTGATGATAAGTGATGTTCATCATCTTTTCATGTTGGCCATCTATATGTCTTTTTTGGAAAAATGTCTATTCAAGTCTTCTGCCCATTTCTTAATTGGATTATTTGTTTTTGGGGTGTTGAGTTTAGTAAGTTTTTATAGATTTTGGATACTAACCCTTTATCAGATACATCATTTACAAATATTTTGTACCATTCTGTAGGCTGCCTTTTAGTTTTGTTGATTGTTTCCTTTGCTGTGCAGAAGCGTTTTATCTTGCTGAAGCCCCAATAGTTCATTTGTGCTTTTGTTTCCCTTGCCTCTGGAGACATGTTTAGAAAGAAGTTGGTATGGCTGAGGTCAAAGAGTTGCTTCGTCTATTCTCCTCTAGGATTTTGATGGTTTCCTGTTTCACATTTAGGTCTTTCATCCATTTTGAATTTATTTGTCTATGGTGTAAGACATATGGCTCTTCAGTTTTCCCAACACCATTTGTTGAAGAGACTGTCTCTTTTCCATTGGATATTCTTTCCTGCTTTGTTGAAGATTAGTTGATCATATAGTTGTGGGTCCATTTCTGGGTTCTCTATTCTGTTCCAATGATCTATGTGTCTGATTTTGTGCAGTAACATACTGTCTTGATGACCACAGTTTTTTTTTTTTTTAAGTACATTCACTTTTTTTTTTTTAAAGATTTTATTTATTTGACAGAGAGAGACACAGCGAGAGAGGAAACACGAGCCGGGGGAGTGGGGGAGGGAGAAGCAGGGGGAGTGGGAGAGGGAGAAGCAGGCTTCCTGCTGAGCAGGGAGCCCGATGCAGGGCTCGATCCCAGGACCCCGGGATCATGACCTGAGCTGAAGGCAGACACTTAACAACTGAGCCACCCAGGCGCCCATTGATGACCACAGTTTTGTAATATAGCTTGAAGTCTGGAATTATGATGCCTCCAGCTTTGTTTTTCTTTTTCAGGATTGCTTTGGCCATTTGGGATCTTTTGTGGTTCCATACAAATTTTAGGATTGTTCTAGCTCTGAAAAATGCTCTTTGTATTTTGATAGAGATTGCATTAAATGTGTAGATTGATTGGGGGTAGTATAGACATTTTAACTATTTGTTCTTCCAATCCATGAGCATAGAATGTTTTTCTATTTCTTTGTGTCCTCTTCAATTTCTTTCATAAGTGTTCTATGGTTTTCAGAGTACAGATCTTTTACCTTTTTGGTTAGGTGCATGCCTAAGTATCTTAGGTTTTTGGTGCAATTGTAAATGGGATCAATTCCTTGATTTCTCTTTCTGCTTCATTATTGGTGGATAGAAATGCAACAGATTTCTGTACATTGATTTTATATCCTACAACTTCGTTAAATTCATGTATCTGTTCTAGCAATTTTTTGGTGGAGTCTTTCGGGTTTTCTACATAGAGTATCATGTTGTGATTAATGAAAGTTTGACTTCTTCCTTGCTGATTTGGATGCCTTTTATTTCTTTTTGTTGTCTGATTGCTGAGGCTAAGACTTCCACTAGTATGTTAAATAACAGTGGTAAGAATGGACATCCCTGTCTTTTTCCTGACAGTAGAAGAAAAGCTCTCCGTTTTTCCCCATTGATGATAATAGCTGTGGGTCTTTCATACGTGGCTTTTATGATGTTGAGGTATTTTCCCTCTAAACCGACTTTGTTGAGTGTTTTACCAAGAATGAATTGTGTATCTTGTCAGATGATTTTTCTGCATCTATTGAGAAGATCATATGGTTCTTTTATTACTGTGGTGTATCATGTTGATTGATTTGCAAATATTGAGTCACCACTGCAGCCCAGGAATAAATCCCACTTGGTCGTGGTGAATAATCCTTTTAATGTACTGTTAGATTCTATTTGCTAGTATCTTGTTGAGAATTTTTGCATCCATGTTCATCAGGAATATTGGCCTATAATTCTTTTTAGTGGGGTCTTTATCTAATTTTGGAATCAAGGTAATGCTGTTCTCATAGAATGAGTTTTGAAGTTTTCCTTCCATTTCTACTTTTTGGAACAGTTTGAGAAGAATAGATATTAACTCTTCTTTCTTTTTTTTTTTTAAGATTTATTTATTTTAGAGAGAGTGTGCACCCACAGTCGGGAGGGGCAAAGGGAGAGGGAGAGAAAGAATTTCAAGCAGACTCCCCACTGAGTGTAAAGCCCGACATGGGGCTCGATCTCACGACCCTGAGATCATGATCTGAGCTGAAACCAAGAGTCAGACACTCAACTGACTGAGCCACCCAGTTACCCCATTGTTAACTCTTATTTAAATGTCTGGTAAAATTACCCTGGGGAGCCACCTGGTCATGGACTTTTGTTTGTTGGTAGATTTTTTATTACTGATTCAATTTCTTTGCTCGTTATGGGTCTGTTCAAATTTTCTATCTCTTCCTGTTTCAGTTTTGGTAACTTGTATGTTTATAGGAATTTGTCCATTTCTTCCAGATTGCCCAATTTCTTGACATGTAATTTTTCATAATATTCTCTTAATAATTGTATTTCTTTGGTGTTGTGATTTCTCCTCTTTCATTTGTGATTTTATCTATTTGGTTTTTTTTTTCTTTTCTTTTTGATAAGTCTGGCTAGAGGTTTATCAATTTTATTATTTCTTTTGAAGAACCACCTCTTAATTTCATTGTTCTCTTCTGTTTTTTGTTTGTTTCTATATTGTTTATTCCTGTTCTAATCTTCATTATTTCCCTTCTTATGCTGGCTTTAGGCTTTATTTGCTGTTCCTTTTCTAGCTCCTTTAGGTGTAATGTTAGGTTGTGTATTTGAGACTCTCTTGCTTCTTGAGGTAGAACTATATTGATATATACTTCCCTCTTAGGTCTGCCTTTGCTGTATCCCAAAGGTTCTGGACTATCGTGTTTTCATTTTCATGTATTTTTTATTTCTTCTTTAATTTCCTGGTTAATCCATTCATTCTTTGGTAGGATGTTCTTTAACTCCATGTATTTGTGGTTTTTCCAAATTTTTTCTTGTGGTTGACTTCAAGTTTTATAGCCTTGTGTTCAGAAAAGATGCATTATATGATCTCAGTCTTTTTTTCTAGTTAAGGCCTGATTTGTGACTCTGTATGTGATCTATTTTAGAGAATGTTCCATGTGCACTGGAAAAAAATGTGTATTCTGTTGCTTTAGGATGAAATGTTCTGAATATGTCTATTAAGTCCATCTGGTCCAGTGTGTCATTCAAAGCCGTTGTTTGCTTGTTGATTTTCTGCTTAGATGATCTATCCATTACTGCAAGTGGGGTGTTAAAGTCCCCTACTATTACTGTATTATTATCTGTGAGTTTCTTTATGTTTGTTATTAATTGATTTATATATTTGGGTGCTCCCAAGTTGGGAGCTGTAAATAGTTACAGTTGTTAGATCTTCTTGTTGGATAGACCCCTTTATTATGATATAGTGCCCTTCTTCATCTCTTGTTACAGTCTTTGGTTTAAAAATCTAGTTTGTCTGATATAATTATGGCTACTCTGACTTTCTTTTGATGTCCATTAGTGTGATAGATAGTTCTCCATCCCCTCACTTTCAATCTGGAGGTGTCTTTAGCTCTAAAATGAGTCTCCTGTAGGCAGCATGCAGATGGATCTTGTTTTTTTGTTTTTTTTTTAATCCATTCTGATATGCTGTGTCTTTTGATGGGAGCATTTATTACATTTACATTCAGAGTAATTATTGATAGATATGCATTTAGTGCCATTGTATTGCCTGTAAAGTCATTGTTTCTGGAGATTTTCTCTGTTCCTTTCTGGCCTTTGTTGCTTTCGGTTTTTCTTTACCTCTCAAAGAATTCCCTTCAATATTTCTTGCAGGGCTGGTTTTGTGTTCACGAGCTCCTTTAGTTTTTGCTTGTTTGGGAAACTGTGTCTCTCCTTTAATTCTGAATGACAGCCTTGCTGGATAAAATATTCTTTGCTGCAGATTTTTCCCATTCAGCAAACTGAATATATCATGCCACTTTCTTCTGGCTTGCCAGGTTTCTGTGGAGTGATCTGCTGTAACCTGCTCTGTCTTCCCTTGTAGGTTAGGGATTTCTTTTCCCTTGCTGCTTTCAGGATTCTTTCCTTATCTATGTATTTTGCAATTTTGCTACGATATATCTTGGTGTTGGCAGGCTTTTGTTGATTTTGGTTGGAGTTGTTTATGCCTCCTTGATTTGGATGTCTGTTTCTTTCCCCAGATAGGGTAGTTTTCAGCTATAATTTGCTCAAATAAACCTTCTGCCCCTTTTTCCTTCTCTTGTTCTTCTAGGGCTCCTATGATATGTATGTTATTATGCTTTATGGAGCCACTGAGTTCCCTAAGTCTGTATTTGTGATCCAATATTTTTCTTTACCTCTTCTTTTTTTTTTTTAAAGATTTTATTTATTTATTTGATAGAGAATGAGAGACAGAGAGCATGAGAGGGAGGAGGGTCAGAGGGAGAAGCAGACTCCCTGCCAAGCAGGGAGCCCGATGTGGGACTCGATCCCAGGACTCCAGGATCATGACCTGAGCCGAAGGCAGTTGCTTAACCAACTGAGCCACCCAGGCGCCCTCTTTACCTCTTCTTTTCAGGTTCATTATTTTCCATAATTCTATCTTCTATATCACTTATTCATTCTTCTGCTTCTTCCATCCTTGTGTTCATTACATACAGTCTGTTGCATATTGGTTATAGCATTTTTTATTTCAGCCTGACTAGTTTTTAGGTCTTTTATCTTTGTGGTAAGGGTCTCTCTGGTTTCTTCTGTGCTTTCCTCAAGTCCAGCTAGTATCCTTATGATTGTTGTTTTAAATTCTGGTTCAGGCATATTGCTTATATCTGTTTTGATTAGCTCCCTGCCCATGACCTCTTCTTGTTCTTTCTTTTGGGATGAATTCCTCCATCTTGGCATTTTGTCTATGTCTGTCTTTTGTGTGTTAGGAAAGCTGTTCCTGGTCCTAATTTCACTAGAGCTGAACCTTTGCAGCGCTCTATGATCAGTAGACCTGGTGCATGCAAGGGTTTATGCTGGTCTTCTGGGGGAGGGCCCTGCTGCTGCTCTGGCTCTCTATCACACTTGCCTTATTAAAAAGGCACTTGCAGAGCACAGGGGCAGGGTGTGGTGTAAGCTGCTCAAGCCTCCACTGTGTGTACTGTGCCTCTTGCTAAAGTCCTTCTGTGCTGATAGGAGGGGTGAAAATGGTGTCAGCCTGCTCTTGTTCATGGACAGAGGAGTTCACACCCATCACTGTTCAGGAAGCCCTCACAGAAGAACAAACAATCTCCCCTCTGGTGTCCCTGGCTTCCGTGAGATTCCTGCCTTCACCCTGTCTGTGTCCAAGCCATCTGCCCACCGATGGCCTAGTGCTCTTGTGTTTTATCAGAGGCTTGCGGCTGGGTTTTAAAACTCCAAATTTTCGGGACCTGGCACTGATCCTCTGGAGGAGGGCCTCACCGAGCTGTGGCTAGTACCAGTTTGTCCCAGAAAAGCAGTTGCATGATAGTGCAGGAGTTTGGAGTTTATGGTAAAGTGTGGCAAAAAGCCCACATCCAGATGAGCTGCCCTCAGCAGACATCTCTGCTCATATGGTAATGACCAGGGCAGCTCAATATCACCTGCGGCTGTTTTGTCTCCTGATAGACAGTGCCACCTCTCCCAAATGCACTCCAAGAAGGGGAACTTTCTTCCATCATGACCCAGGGGATCCTCAGAGCATGCCATCAGCTCCGGGGCCTCTGCCCTCCTTCTCTACAAGCACTGCTATGCCCCTCAGGTTTATCCTGGCAGTGGTGTGGACTTCTAAGACTTCAGAAGCTGCACTGTTTATAAAAACTTGGGATAATCAGCCCCTCTTATTTTTGCACTCAGTGTTTTGAGGAAGTGTTTTTGTGTAATCCCCTGTGTGCTTTCTCTCAGCCTCTCTCTTTTTTTTCTCTCTCTCTCATCTCTCCGTGATCAGGGCTCCCTCCTCTCTGCAGCAACCACAATTCTTTTCTTCCCCAAATCACATCACCACACCTCCTACTTCCATAATGTGGCCTCTTTTCTCCTTCTAGTTGTGCAGTCTGTTCTTTCAGTCCTCAGATCAATTTCCTGGGTGTTCAGAATGATTTGATAATTATCTAGCTGTGTTCAAGGGATGAGGGAAGCATAACGTCTTCCTACTACTCCACGATTTTAACTCCTCTTGCCATTTTTGACTCTTAAAGGCATCTGCCAAACATTTTTTCTCTCTATGGATGCTATTGAATAGGTAAAGCATGCAGTTGCACCAAAATTCAAAAACTATAAAAGACATTCAGTGAGGAGTATGTTCCTCTCCAGTCACTCAGATCTCCTCCCCATCCCCAAAGCTAACAATTCTTACCAGTTGTTTTGTCCTTGGAGAGAGATTCTGTGTAAAATTTAACATATATGTATTTAGGGGCACCTAGGTGACTCAGTCAGTTAAGCGTCTGACTCTTGATTTTGGCTCAGGTCCATCTCAGGGTCATGGGATCGAGCCACACATCAGGCTCCACACTTAAGATTCTCTCTCTCTCCCTCTCCCCTTGCCCTTCCCCCTGCTTGTGTGCACATGCTCTCTTTCGCTCTCTCAAAATAAATAAATCTTTTTAAAATAACCCCAAAAACAAAACAAAAAAGACTCAAATATATATTTATGTATATTCAAATGCTTTTCCATTTTTGTTCAAAGGCTACTGCTATATACAATGCTTTGTGCCTCTCCTTTTTCACTTAACATACTTTGGAGATAATTCTTTATCTAAACATATATAGCTGCTTTGTTCTAATTTCTGCATAGTATACCACTATAAAATCTACTCCAAACATTTGAACTTCATTCTATGAGTCGACACTTAAAATTTTTTATTTACTCTTATGACCACTCAGCAATAAATGTTCTTATAAGTATGACTTTATGCTCATGTTTGACTATAACTCTAAGATAAATCAGGAAATGAGTGATCAGAAGGTTAGTTTCTTCTTGGATCTGCTGATTCCTCAAATGCCGCCTTTCAGAGAAATTGTCCCTAACCACTCAATCTACCATAGCCCCTGCTGTTACCTTCACATTATCTTTTTTATATACTTTTTTATCATAGAATTTTTAAACATATAAAAAGTAGAAAGAGCAATAATATAATGAAAGTTCACGTACCTTGTTTTTATCAATTATCAGTATTTTCCAATCTTGTTTTAGCTCTCACTCCCATACATATTTTTTCTTAAGTACATTAAAGCAAATTCCAGATACGCCACTTTACCTATGAACAGTTCAGTATGTATCTCTAACATATAAGACCTGTTTATAAAAAAAAAAAAAGCATTACCACTTTGTCATTGTTACAGCTAACTTAACACCATTTTCTTGATCTCCTCTAGTACCTATCCCATATTTTCCTGTGTGACTCAAAAATGCACTTTACAGTTTTTGCTTGAATCACAGTCAGAACAAAATCTTCACATTTGCTTTTAATTTGTAAGTTACCTTATCTGGTTTTCATATTTTTTCCCCAGAAGAAATAATATATAATGATGTGTGGGATTTTCCAAATTCTTAATTTGGTTGACTCTTTCCTCCTTGTGTCATCTTTTAATATATTTCTCTGATTTTTGTATTTCCTGTAAACTGATAGTGTAATGTATAGTAATTGTTGGTTAGTTTCAGGTTCAGTTTTCTTGGCAAGAATATTTCATAGATTGTGCGGTGTACGTCCTCTTGTATCACAATGAGATCCACATGATTTCCACTTATCTTTCTTTTAGCAATGTTGAGAGACAGGTGGAAATCATGCATGTTTAGAGAGAGATCAGTGTGTTTTGGTATTCTCAGCTTTATTTGACTATTATAAAGTCAGCCATTGACATTTCACCTAGTGAACATTTCCTGGATTGGTAGCAAAATGATTCTGTCATTCCTTATGTAATTAATTGTTGATAAAAAGTGGTGGTAATTTGCAGTTTTTATGGATTTGCTAATGTTCCCTATATAATTTTTAAATTAGTTGTGAGAACTTACTAGTCCTAGATTTAGATAATTTTTTTAGAAAAACTGGATTAGAAATTGCCCATTCTAATGGTCTAATGGTCTTTAAATAATATTCCAAAGAGAAAAACTTTTGAAGTCTATTACTAATCAAAATTATTACAAATGTATTTGAAGTAACTGTGATCTTTCTCATAAAATTTGTATTTCCATGTGTAGGTATTACTTTGAGACACCAAGAAAGTTTCTAAACTTTTAGAATGTATTTTATAAAATCTGTTTTTATTGTTCCTGTTTATATAGGTTATTAAGTGTGGTATGCTGTGATCTAGACACTCTTCTCCTACTAGAGGCTCAGTATCAAGTATCTGAAACGTTGCTAAATGCTCAAGAAGAAAATATCTTAGAGACCTCTGAAAGCCACAGGTAAAAACAAAAACAAAACTGTTAAGACAATATTATTAACAATAGTTTTCTTTACAGATGCTCTGTTAAGACAGTAATTTTGTGTGTATAGTTTCATGTTTTTCCCCTATCTGAATTCAGCAGATTTGAATAACAGAATAAAAAGCAATTAAAATATAAATGTCACCATTAGAAAGATTGTGATAGATGTTCGTGGGGAAGGCTTGAACAGTACTGCTTTCTGAGTTTTTTGTTTAATTTAGCTTTTTTTTTTTTTTGACCTGATTTTATTGATAGTTCCATGAAGTTGTATCACCTTTAAATTCAGGCTGCATGTGTAAGATGAGTCATTAAACAAAATGTTTGATTTCGTGTCCCTTGTAGTAACTCTTTACTCCATTCTCTTAATTATGTTAATTCATATTCATAAGCTCTGTTTATTGCAAAATGAGGTTATGGTAATATCTTGATGATTTTTTTCTACTACACTTGTCATTACTTCAATTTGGCTGACATTTATTGAATACACATTCAATATCTGGTATTGTTTTCATCTCAGTAATTAAAAAAAAATTGTGCTTCCATTCTAGCTGGGATTTAGAAGAATATAGAAGACTAGGCACATTACTGAATTCTCTAGATTTGATATAGAAGGATGGTATTAACAGCTGCAGGAAGTGTGGAACCTGCTCAAAAGCAACATTTAGATTTTGAATTTAAGGTGCTGAGTCTAGAACCTAAGGGAACCTTTACTAAAAATGTGAAAAAGTCATTGTGGAAATAATGTAGGTCTTAATTCCATTTCTTTAAATGCAGTAACATTTGACAAGAAAATATTATTTCATAATATTTATCTGATTATATCAATTATATCTCCATCAGTTCTTTGCTTTCTGACAAAAAAAGCTGTAAGATAAAGTGAATTTAGCCCTTTTTAAGTGATACATTGTTAATCATTTTCCAGACTTTTTTATAGAAAATTTTCTTTTTTCTTTACATTCCACTGTTGGTTCTGGAATTAAATCATATTCAATTAAGATAACAAAATTGGTATGTTTATTTTTCAGGGATTTCATAATCGATGGCTTATCGGTAGAGAGGAATCATGTTCTTGTTAGAATAAATTTTATTGGTGGTCCCATGGAACGTATTTTGCCCCCAAGGGTATTGGAGAAGGTGAGTAGGGTAAAGAGGAATATTTGTCAATAGAAAAGCTGTAGGATACAAATAAACACTTTAAAATGAAAATAGCATTCTTTGTGACAGAGGGGTCATAAGTGCTAGTTTGTGTTGCAGAGTAGGCTATAGTTTCATTAAAAAGTTGTCATTTTTCTGTGTCTATGATGTTTACTTTCAATGTCTTTGTTTTTCATGATACCTAATTTTTATTAGATGAAGATATTTTTTTGTATTTAATTAGCAATATTGAGTACTTTCATCAATATTCATAGACATTGGCTTTTCCTTGAAGGGCTTTTTTTTTTTTTTTTAAGTACATTTTTGCTTTGTCAGTCTGGGAAAGATGAGATAGAAATGATTGACAATACAAGATAAACAGTTTGGTTTTTTGAATTTGTTTCCTATTTCAATATAGGAAATACAGGTTTCTTTTGAAGACTATAATTTCTCTTTCATGGAAAAAAAAATAGTAAGGCTACCATTATCAGTCCTAGTTGCTAGAACAAGTTACCATATATTTGTCTTCAGGGCTTGTGTAATGTCATTTCTATTACATTTCATTTTAGTTATTATCCTTTGGAGTATTGAATTGTAATTGTTAAATAGGTTTTGGTTAGTTAGGTTACAACTCTAGTATCTATGAACAAAAGCCAGTTTAAATTAGTATTTCAGAAAGCCTTAAAATTCAATATTTTATATTACTTCCTGAAGTCATTTGTCTTCTTTTTTTTTTTTTTTTTTTTTTAAGATTTATTTATTTATTTGAGAGAGCGAGAATGAGAGAGAGAGAGAGAGAGTACATGACGGGGGGAGGGTCAGAGGGAGAAGCAGACTCCCCGCTGAGCAGGGAGCCCGATGCGGGACTCGATCCCAGGACTCCAGGATCATGACCTGAGCCGAAGGCAGTCGCTTAACCAACTGAGCCACCCAGGCGCCCCCATTTGTCTTCTTTATTAGGGTGATGATCCATATCCTTGGCCAATGTTTTCATCATATCCTTTACCTAACTGCTATCTTTCAGAAGTTACAAGAAATGCTGATCTAAAACAAGGTAAGATATTTACCATCAACTGCCATGTTATTTTAGTGCTTTTGTGGTTATAATTTGAAAAAAGATAAAGTAGTATTATGGGAGATTAATACTATTTTTTATTCAGCTTGTGTATATAGATATATTTATGCCTATTTCTTTGTAAATTTCTTACTAAATTATTTGTATGATATTGAATAATTCTTATCAGAACCTTTTTGTTTTAAAAAAAGGAGTTATGATTTTTGATGAATTCTAGATACATAGGACGTTATTCAGCAGAGTAATATTTTTTAGTATCTGCATGCCATACATAAGTTCTGGGTCCTCAAGATTTGAAATATAAATATAATGTAAATTATATAAATATAATAAAAGTTCAGACGAGTTCATGAACTTTTGGAGACTACATACAAGTAATTAGATAATTGTATGGTAGTGCAGTGTGATAGGAACTAGTCAAATGTGTAGCCTGCTAGCATAGCATATATGCAGGACACCCTTCCAAAGAAAATCAAAGTTTAAAGCAAGGCACAAAATATGTGTTTTTGGGTAATATAAGAGCATTTTTGACAAAGGAAAACAGCAGAGAGGCTTGAAAGGAGCAAATTATATTCAGAGAACTGTGAGTAGTTCAGGATGTCTGAGATTTGGTATGTGAGGGCAAGAGAGACCAGAAGTAAGACAACTGGTATGCCAAGGTCAGCCGTAAGACCAGTGTAGCTCAAGACTTTATTGTGAGAGCAATGAAAATTCAAACCGTTCTTAGATTAGAGAATTCTAAGATGAAATATGAAGATATATGATCAAACTACTCACTAATTTGAGAAGTTAAATCTTTTATCAGTGTGATCTTCTTTAATACTATTGAAGTTGTGCTGGAAAAAAATAGGTATAAGATTCATTTAACATAGGTTAAAATTTTATGGAGTGATTGTTGAGAAAATGTTTGTGTGAGACTTCATGTATCTTTCACTTTTTCCTACATTTACTTGCTTTGAAACAATTATAAGAAGCCATCAATTGATATGTATTGTTTTTATTTCTATCCAGTGTTTGAGATATACATTATATTTCTCACAGTTGCATAGAAACAAAAATTGTGCTTTGTTTTTTATTTTGATCTACTTAGGGGTTAGGGAAAGAGAAAGGGAGCTTTTTAAGTTTTTTTTTTTTTAAGATTTTTAAGATTTTATTTGTTTAAGTGAGAGAGAGCGCAAGAGAGAGAGCATGAGCAGGGGAAGGGGCAGAAGGAGAGGGAGAAGTAGACCCCCTGCTGAGCAGGGATTCCCAATGTGGGGCTCAATCCCAGGACCCCAGGATCATGACCTGAACCAAAGGTAGACACTTAACCGACTGAGCCACCCAGTTGCCCCTAAAGTTAATATTTGTCTTTATAATGCACTAAAAATTTTGCCTTTGTTTTCCTCTTGTGCAACCTAATCTATTGCTTTCAGAGATGTGTGAGTGATAGGAAGTATTTTTCAAGAAAAAACTCTTGAGAGAATACCATTTTGAACACTTTACCCCACTGACTCACATCTTTCAGTGAACCCAAGCCTTTCTCAATCTGTTACTCTCATGCTTTCCTGTTCCTACTTTCATTCTTCTTAATGCCTTTATATTTTGTCATTGTTGTTGTAGGTTTCATCATTTATTTGCCCCCTCATTCCTTTATTTAACGTTTTTCTCAAGTGCTAATTATCAGGTGCTTCACTAGGCATTGGAGATGAAATGATATATTAAGACATGATCCATTCTTGGTACCCCAGCCCTTTTCCTGATCCTTTCCTTGTTATAATAAAGCATTGTTGTCTTTGCTGAGTTTCACTTGGAAATTAATATTAATTTTTTGAACAACAAATTCATTCATTATCAGTTTTATTATGTGACTGTCATATTTGATTATTTGGTTCTTCAAAATAGTTTGATTAAAAAAATGTGCCTTATTTTTTAAACAGAACAAGGCAGACAGAAATTAGAAAAATAAGGTTAAATGGACACTTCCTGAAAAGAAAAGCTACATCAATTCCTAGGAATTGGTTTACAGAGGAATATAATTTTATTCCTGCTCTACTCTTGTGAGTGATTTAGAAAAGGGAGTAATAATAGCATCTCTGTCTAGCCCAGAAGATAACTGCAGAATGGTTATTAACTGTAAGTGGGCCCATCATACTGCCGGGCAGTCATACATGGTGTCCCCAGGTCCGTATTCTCCTAGATGATCATTTTAAAATCTTCTCTCATCAAACCTTCACTCCATCCCTGTCCATCCTATCTGATGATGTAATTTTGTTTTCTAGGTTACTGAGGAGATAGAAACAGAAAAAAATCTTTCATGTGCTCCTGATAAACACCAACTCACTTAGCTGAATCTATTCTAATTTTGGATTTTTGTTACTATGAATAAACTGCCAATGTTACTGAGAAAGGCTGGCTGCTACATTCCATCTTCTTCTCAAAGATAATGCTTCTAACAGTTCTCCCTTTTTCCTTTATTGCTGTTTTTGGGGGGAGTTGTGGATGGGTCTCCATTGTGGCTCTTTGTGAACCGACAAACATGCTGTTAATTCTTCCATATTTAAAATATCTTCTTTTGAACCCACTTTTAAATTTCTGTCCTTTTTTTCTTGCAAAATTCTTTGAAGGAGTTGTCTAATCTTGGTATTCCAGTAACTCCTTCCATTTTCTCCTGAACCCACAAAGCTAAAGAGGCTTTCACCCCTACCATTACACTGTGATTAGATCTACTGTGTAGATCAGTCCTCATCCTACTAGATTTAACATTATTATTTAACATGTTCACTCCCTCCCTTTCTTTTGAAACACTTTCTTCACTTGGCTTCTAGAAAATGCATGATGGGATTTTCATCCTGTGTTTCTGGCAAGTTCTTTTGTCTCCTTTGATCTTTCACTTCCCTCTAACCTCCAAGCTTTGGAGTGCCCCAGGGCTCAGTTCTTAAGTCACCTGTTTTTCTAGCTGTACTTAGTCATGGGGAACATCTCATCTCATGACTAAAATCCTGTCCAGTATGCTGATGGCTGTCAGATTTATATCCCTAACCTCTGTCTCTCCCCTCAACTCTGCATTCATATCTAACTGCCTACTTTTGACACCTTTGCTAGAGGGTTAATAAGCACACCACATCTAACAAGTCTGACATAAACTTCTCATACTTCCTCAAAATCTATTCCTTTGGTTTTGTTACTCATTTCAGAAATGGCAACTTTTGCTTCCAGTTCTTTAGGCAATAAACCTGAAGGCATTCTTTGACTTCTCTTTGTCTTCATACCCACATCTAATCTGTCAGCAAATGCTCTTGACTCTGCTTATCTGAAATCCCTTTCTTGCATGACAGCCCTCCTGTCTCACCTGTATTATTGCAGTAATCTGCCAAGTAGTCAGTGTGTTCTCAACACAGCAACCAGAGTAATGCTGTTGAAATGTTCATTGCATCCCGCTACTCCTTAATTGAAACCCTCCAATGGCTTCCCATCGCTAACAAGGCCCAGTACATTTGTGGCTTCATTCCTGTCAATGCTGTTTTACTTTAGTACCATTTCAAACCTCTTTAATTCCACATTTCCCCACCATAGTGGACAACAACTTCTGTTGTCTTTCTCTTTGTCCCTAAAACACAAGTGTTTGACTAAGACATTATTCTCAATTTAATAGCAGTACCTAATACTTCCTCCTAATAATAGTGGTTCTAGTTTTGTTAAGCAGGAGAGAATGATCTAGGCACCAGTGGATAATCCAGAATGTACATCACAGAGATATCTCTGTGAACTCAATGAGAAAAATGGAGCCAATGAATTTCTAACACCTATAAAGCTAAATTGAAAGTATGTTTCTGGTTAAATACAGTTCAATAAACTAAACATTGTACAATTTTAAATGTACTGTCTTTAAGCTTATAATACTTTAAAACATAGCTATTTTGAAGGCAGGAGTTCTTATACTTTCCATTTTGCTTTTTTTATTTGAAAATAATGATTCATTGATTCTGATAGGTGTTATTTTAGTTGTCATTTGTGCTGCAAAATTTTGGGATATAATTTCATTGTTGTGGGGGGCAAAAATCAACTTTGGTTGTGCGCACATGGTGACATCCTCTATTTGTCTCCCAGCTTCTACATTTATCCTCCTTGCTACAGTTAGCATCTCTCATCTGTTAAATTGCCTCTTGTTAGCTCATTGGCATTGGTGTTAGCTATTAAATAATTTATCTTCATCTGTAAATAAGAATCTTGAGACATCATCTGGTTCAGTTATTTTTCTTTGTGCACCATTTTAGGGTCACCATACTAAAATGTAAAAGCCCTTTAAAAGCTAGTGATTAGTATTATCTATTTGTGTACGTATATATGTACATTATGTGTATACATATATAAGCATGTACAGGTATATATGTACATGCGCACGTGTGTATGTATCACAGGTGTGTGATATATAAATAATCTTACACACATGAAAAAATTATCTTCCATGTGGTAGAAATAACTTGGAATATTACCTTTCTGTTACCCTAGAGTTTAGATAAATTGGAAGAAGGCTGTGAGTGCAGTAACTTACTATTACCTGTGCAGCAGAGAAAAAGGAAAGGGGAGTGGGAGAAAGGAGAGTCGTGCTGTGGTTAAAAGCCAGTACGGGTTAGTGTGTTCAGGAGCTGTTAAAGTGAACTACTGGAGATTGACTCATAATGTCTTTTCTATATGAAACAGATCATGGGATAAAGAAAACAAAACAGATTGCTTTGTCTTCCTAAGCTAAACTTAGATCTCCCAGGAGTTATTGTTATACCCCTGATCGGCCAGTCTGCTCTACTCCATTCCATGTTGGTGTGTCCAGGATGGGACTTCCTTCCCTAAAGAGGAACAGAAATCCAGTACTTTCATACTGAGAAATAAAAATGGCGCGAGGGATTAAATAGCATGCTCTGGTTATTGGAAGCATTAGAGAGATATCTGAAGGTGAGAAATTTGCTGTTCCTTCCTTTCTAGCATCCTATATTCAATTTATTTTTAAATTACTTTTATAATGTTTATTCAGGCTGAATTATAAAATAATCAGCAATCTAGATTACATCTGTACTCTATATACCTTATTACGGTGGAATGCCTGTCTTTATCAGGAGACCATTTGGATCTGTATTCACTCAGCTGGGGCTGGTATCTTCAAAGTAGAGAGTGAGTTTTTTGTGTCATGGCTTGTATGTTTCTCGTACTCCTGACAGGGCCATCTGAGCAGTAAAAGCACAGCACTGACTCCCAGGGCCACTGGCAGCAGGGCCACGTGGCATTGTTTTTCTTTGATCTTAGAAATTCAGATGGCTACTCATTGAAAACCTCAAATATATTAGTGACTCCTAATGCAAGTGAACTTCTGCATGTTCCTTGCAAGTCCACCATGTCACTCTTTACCCATATATCCTTCCAAAGGCCCTTCCTTAAAAAACAAAAAACGAAACAAAACAAGAAAGAGTTTACCTCCTTTGGGCTTTCTAATAAGTAAACAGTAACAGCTAATGGGAGCCAGCTGTATAAACAAATGTGTCACTTTCCCATTCTTTTCTCTCCCTTGCCCTTGACTTCTCTCATGGCCTTTCTCTCTATAGTAATTGACCTACATACTCTGCATAACCCTGTGGGTCTTGTTGTTTTGTTTTGTTAAAAACAGCTTTATTGAAATGTAATTAATGTACTATATAATTCACCCATTTAAAGCATGCAATTCAGTGATTTTTTAGTATATTAATAGATATGTACAACCATCACCACAAACAACTTTAGAACATCTCACCACCTCGTTTTCACCACCAGTATTCCCTCTTCCCCCACTTCTCTCACCCAGCCCTAAGCAACCACTAATCTACTTTCTGTCTCTGGAGATTTCTCTAGTTTGGACTTTTCATATGAATGGAATAGTGTAGTATGTGGTATTTCATGACTGACATTTTTCCTTAGCATAATGTTTTCAAGGTTCGTCTCTAAGGTTCGTTCACGTTGTAGTATGGATTAGTACTTCATTCCTTTTTATAATTAAATAACATTCCATTATGTGCAAATACCACAGTTTGTTTATATATTTATATCTGCTGATGGACACTTGGATTGTTTCCACCTTTTAGCTATTAGAAATAATGCTGCGGTAAACATTCATGTGCAAATTTCTGCGTGAATATATGTTTTTATTTCTCTAGAATATATACCTAGAAGTAGAATTGCTGAGTTATATGGTAATTCTATGTTTAATAGTTTGAGGAACTGGCTCACTATTTTCTAAAGCAGCTGCGCCATTTTACCTTTTCACCAACAGTATTATGAGATTCTCATTTCTCCACATCATCATCATCATCATCATGTGTTGTGATCTGGCCGTCCTAGTGGGTGTGAAGTGCAGTTTCATTGTGGTTTTGATTTGCATGTCCCTGATGACTAATAATGTTGAGCATCTCTTCATGTTATATATCTTTCTTAGAGAAATGACTGTTCACATCCTTTGCCTATTTTTTAAATTATTTGTCTTTTTATTATTGAGTTGTAAGAGTTCTTTATATATTCTAGATATAAATTCCTTATGGGATATATGATTGGGGAACTTCTTTCATACATACATACATACATACATTAAGTTTACGCCTCTGGGCCTTTGCTCTTGATGTTTCCTTTTCCTGGAGTACTACCTCCTCCTCTTTACACAGGTAGTTCCTTCTTAACCTTTTATGCTGAATCTGAATGTTACTTCTTCAGAGAATTTATCTCCACCTTATCTAACACATACTTCTTCCCTTCTGGCTTGCTATCTGTGGATTCCACTATTAGCACTGTACCTTACTATGAGTTTATGTATTTGTTCACTATCAGCTGCCCTAGAGTGTAACTTCCATGAGACAAAAATGTTGCCTGCCTTAGGTAGTAGACAACAATAAATGTCTATTGAATTAATGGATGAATTAACATTGAATTTCTTTTCTATTTTTCCTGTCATCAAACACTATCTTCCAAATCTTTGTCAGTGGACGTTGGGAATTCCTTTCAGGTTAATATGTAAATTGAGAAGTTTTTACTCAAACCTAGAATGATCTCTTATCTCACTCATTTTTTTTTTTAAGATTTTATTTATTTGACAGAGAGAGACACAGCAAGAGAGGGAACACAAGCAAGGGGAATGGGACAGGGAGAAGCAAGCTTCCCACCGAGCAGGGAGCCCGATGCGGGGCTCAATCCCAGGATCCCGGGATCATGACCTGAGCTGAAGGCAGATGCTTAATGACTGAGCCACCTAGGCGCCCCTATCTCACTCATTTTTTTAGAGCATCAATAGCTTTGCAGTTAGAAAGCCCCTTGAGCTAGACTTCTGTATATGTCATTCATGAAGTAGACACCTTTATTATAGTTATTTTATAATTTACAAAGTGGTACCTTATGTTTTTATAGCACATAAAAGGTATACACTGTTAGCATTACATCTCATTTTTTCCACAATTGAAAAAAATAACCAAAAAAATGTACAGCCTTTATTCTGTAATTACTTCAAATTTAATCTTTTGTAGTTTCAGTATCTTAACTTTACTGCTTCCTCTGCTGCATTTTTACTTATCTGATAGGAAATTGATTTTCTGCCTGGCAAAACATTCTCTTTCAAATACTATATAAAAGAGTAAGTTCCTTGGTGATAATCATTCCCTTTAATGGAATGCACCACATAATGTTAAAATCTTTATAGTCTGATTGCTCAGATATTTTTAATTGGATATTCTTAGATGACATTATTCCTATATGAGAAAACAGGTCATTTTTAAAGTTCATAATATGTGAGATATAACTATCTCACTGTAGTATCCCCCCCCCCCAACATGAAGTAGTTTTTCTCTCTTCAAATTAATAAGAAAAGGAGGGAGGACATCATATAAAATTGAAGTGAATTCCAATTAAAATTTACTTTTTAGTTTGTACATTTTCAGCTCTGAATGAATTCAGTATAAAATATATGTTGAAATTAGGTTCCACGTACTGATCAAATGTATGTTAGGACCATTCCTAGGTGAGAAACTTGAATCTAAGCCACTGTATTAAATCTATATTATTTGCATAGATTTGGTTCTTTATAAAAGCATAAACAAAAATGCAAACCATTGGCAATGTTTAATAATATGTTTGGGGGTAGAGAAGGCTTTTTGATAGGTATCATATATAAATTTATTTTGAACATTTTGTAATTGCAGACTACTATTTATAAAATAATCTTTGCGATGTATTTTGTTCAATAGAAAGAAACAAATATTAATAGAGAAAGTTTCTAAATTAGAGCTGGAACTGAAGAACAAGAGTACTATAGTCTCTGTCTCTGGAGTTAGGCATTGTGCAGTGAATGAGAAATAAAGTTGATGGGTTTTGTAGTTACATTCTTAATGCCTGCATATTTTATCCTAGCTCTCAAGACATGCTGGTATTTTAAATCGTTTGCATTAAAAGATATTACAATTTAGCCTTTTCAACTACAAATACTGTAATTTTGTCATTGGAACAATGTTCTTATTTTAACA
The DNA here is from genome assembly GCF_004348235.1 of Phoca vitulina. NCBI lineage: Eukaryota > Metazoa > Chordata > Mammalia > Carnivora > Phocidae > Phoca > Phoca vitulina. Next base: position 41,266,006 of record NW_022589712.1, read on the forward strand.
AGACCATTCTCATTAATCTATATTGATTTTGTTTAATAAATTTTGTGTCCGTACTGGGTTTAATTCTTTATTCACTGATGCTACTTCTTGCTGACACTTTGATAATTTTTGTCTTTTCAGACATTAAGTCCATGCCCATGTCCTTGATGAATTATTTTTGTCTTTTTAAATTTACAAATGGGATAACAATCCATTATGTAATCCTAATAGTATAGATCAAAATTGGAATACTACCTACGTAATATGTAGAAGTAAACTTTTCAAGAGGAAAAAAAGGGAGAATGAAATGAACTGTAACAGCAACTACATTTTAATAAAAGAAGGAAAGTTACCCAACTAACAAGTTGAGTAGACCAGATTATTTCATTGTTAGTCTGATAGATTATGTAAGATTTAGGATAACCATTCCTTCTCCAGTCAACTGAGAACAGAATGCTATAGGAAAACTATGTAAGAGTACTTTGAAAATAGTAAGGCATTACATAAAATAGAGTACAACATAATGATGGATATTGTTTGTTCTGATTTTAAAAGCTTTTGAACTATGTCTTGTACATATAGTCAGTCTATAAAATTTTTAGTGATGAATTCTCTCTTTTATCAACTAGTTATTTAGGCCTTTATTTCAAATCAGACATTTTATTCTTTTTTCTTATTGTTTCTAACCTTGCAATTAAGATTTATTTTCTGCAGGTAAAGGTAAATGACTTTTATTTGACATCATTCTGGTAACTGAGGGGACTGGGAGTATGAGATTATGGTTTCTTTTCAATGTAGGAAATCTTGAGATGCAGCTGTTGAGATACTTAGCTTATAAATCAGAGTAAGTATTTACTTTTGAATAATAAAACTTGTTATTTTCATGTACTTACTACTTGATGCTGGAAACATACATATCTATAGCAACCAGGGAAAACAGATCACCTGTTAGTTTAAGTGCAGATGATAAGGGAAAACGAATTCCTCGTTTCTTGAAATGTGACTCATTTCTTTTATAGTAAATGATTATCACATATTTAATTTTATTTTATTATTATTATTTTTAAAGATTTTATTTATTTGACAGAGAGACACAGCGAGAGAGGGAACACAAGCAGGGGGAGTGGGAGAGGGAGAAGCAGGCTTCCCGCAGAGCAGGGAGCCCGATGCGGGGCTTGATCCCAGGACCCCGGGATCATGACCCAAGCCGAAGGCAGGCACTTAACGACTGAGCCACCCAGGCGCCCCGATTGTCACATATTTTAAAAAAGGAAAAGTGATATAATTCCACAGTGAGGAATAACTGTGTAAAATATAGATGTCATGTGTTAAGAGCCCATGCAGTTCAAATAAAATGAAAATGTGTAATGAATTTAGATACTCCCAAATTTAGAGATGTACAGAGAACTAATATACAGAATTTGGGCATATTTTCAGTTGCTTCTCAGAGACTGCTCCAGAGTCTTCCCTTGTTTATTATAATAAAAGTAAACTGAAGTGACTGTGTTAAACTACATGGAAGAGGACAAGCAGAAATACAAATGGAAAGGAACTATTACACAATTAAGGTTCAGGATAAGACAAAGGTGACTATCTAAATTAAACCTAGGAATCTGTTGCTAGTTAGTTTATGAAATCTTCCATTTATTTTGTTTATTTTGCAGAATCTGTTATGATAATCTGTGTAAAGTGGGCATTCACAATTGCATTTAGGAAAGAAGTACTAAAAGTTTTCCGTGTAAATAGTAGGTTTTCTCTGCACTTATATTGAGCTTATATTTTTTCCTCCCTTTGAAACTGAGGTTCCTTTTATATTGTCCATAGTAATCTTATAATCAATATAGCATTTCTATGTAATAATCTTTTGAGAAAAAAATTATACAGTATCCTCAAGTATGAAAAGATTATAGTGCTCACCATAACAAAGAATTTCAGTTTAGATATGAACTATAATTGGTGAACATGAAACTTGATGTCCCCCCCTTTTTTTTTCCATTTTCCTCAATTAAGGAATGAGTTTAAAAAAGATTTTTTACTTTCTCTTCCAACTTTGCATTGTCTGTAAATCATAGTGGTCTGAAGGAGCAAAGAGAAGAAGAGCATATACTTACTAGACACACCAAACCGCTCTTGGGAAAACAAAACAGTAGATGAACATGGTAACTTCATAACTAGATGTATAATTAATACACTGAAACTAAACTATGATATGGTACTTTCTCTAAAAATAATACTGTAGGGTAAGAAGTATATAAAAACAATTGAATAAAAAATGTGAGTTAAGAAAGAAATTGTGTTCAGTGTGTAGAATATAAACCTGGATTCTTCCTGGTGAAATAGATCAACTGTTTTCTCATTTAACCCTAAGAAGTGAATATTTATTTCATTACAGGAGACTGGATTGCACAGAGAAAGGAGCCAGAACCTCATAAGAAGATATAACAATGAGGATTTTAAAAATTTATACTTTAAAACACTTTATTATAAAATTGTGACTAGGGTTCTTTTCATGTGAATCATTTTATACATGCCCATACTTTTAATTAAAGTTTATTGAGTTCTTATATAGACTTTATACCAAATTAGGAACTATAATTGCTCATATTTTAGAGGCACTAATATGCTTAGAAGCTTTTATTCACTGTCACTTTCAATTATACCCCACATTTACGCACACATATATGTATGTATAATCAATTTTTTATATCAACAGAATACATCCATTTTAAGAAGAGTTTGAATTTTGACATGTCTGCGCACACATAAGCACCACCATAATCAAATATATAACATTTTTATGACCCCACAAAAGTTCCCTTTGTATCGACTGCTCTCTATTCCCAGCCTCAGGCAATTACTGATTCCCCCCCCGCCCCCCCCCCTATAGATTAGGATTTCTCAACCTCAGTACTCTTAATATTTTGGGCTGGGTAATTGCTTGTTGCCAGAGGGTCTGGTTCTGTGCCTTGTAGGATTTTTAGCAGCATCCCTGGTCTCCACCCACTAGATGCCAGTAGAACTCTTTCTGTACTCCCCACTCCTAGGTATGACAATCAGAAATGTTTGTAAAGACTGCTGAAGTAACTTCTGGAGAGCAAAACAAAGTCTGCTTGAGAATAGCTACCAAAGATTAGTTTTTCCTATACTAGCGGTTCATACAAATAGAATCATATAGGATACTTTGTGCCTGGTTTCTTTCTCTCAGCATAATGGTTTTGAGATGCATCCAGTTTGTTATGTGTACCATTTGCTATCTCTTTTTACTGAATGGGGTTCTAGTATGGATAAAGTATAATTTGGTTAAATTGTACCAAAACATTTGGTTTTGTTCACATTTTCTTTAAATACTTAAAAATAGCTGCTTTAAAATCTTTGCTAATCATATCACTCTAGTCCTTTCTGGATCTATTAGTTGATTTATCTACCGGTTGTGAGCCACATTTTTCCCCTTTCTCATGTCAGTGATTTTATTGAGTATCAGACATCATTCGTTCACATCATTCATTCACACACATTCATTCATTTTGTTTTTCTTTAAATAGTAATGGACATTTTTTAGAGTGCTGTCAAGTTATTCATGGATCAGTTTGATCCTTCAAGGCTCTCATTTTTTGGTTATGTTGGGTGTAGAGTTGCCTTTATTGCAAACTTAACTCTATTACTAAGGTACCTTTATGGACTATCCTGGTAGTTACAGGACTCTTCACTCTGGAACTTGGACATCAGCTAGCGCTAAGTATATTCTGCGAATTGTTCATTTTACAAGCTCCCAACTGTTTTTTTCCCCAACCTTGTGGAGTCTCATTCTTCATTTGCATTGCTGATTATTTTGCAATCAGCTTGACAAAGGCTTACACAGATTTCTGTAGTTCTTTGCTCTGCTCTTCCTCTTCAGTATTATGATCCCAAATTTTTTTAGCCTCCTCAGTCTCTGCAATTTGACTTCTGTCCCTTCAACTCTGCAAGACCTCCATAGCATCCCCATCCTGCATAGTGATCTTGAAATTTCCTTCAAGATAAAAGGCCAGTTGTAAAGCTCACCACATTAGTTTCCCTTTTCTCAGGCAAAACAGTCCTGTACTGCCTGTTGCCCAACGTTTGGAAACCACTGTTTGTTATATTTTATTCAGTTTTCAGGTTGTTTACAGCAGGACAGCAAGTCTATTCCTAGTACCTCCATCATGGCCAGAAGCAAAACTCTGGGTTTTAATTCTTTTGTGTTACTATGAACATAGAAATTTTGGGAAAACATCAGATTCATATTTGCTCTACTCGCATAGTTACTAATACAGAGTTATTATATTCCTGTAGTACCATTCCTGTGATTCCATTTCCTCTTGCCTCATTTTCTATGTCCAAGAGCCTTTGCTGGTCTAACACCATTGGCCTTTCTCTGTCCTTGCCCACTTATTCGGCACAAAGGTAGGAAGAATGTTTGGTAGGGAAACTTGGGAGAAGGTTGGAAAATCTTGGATTAGCCTACTTGTGTAAGGTGTACTTTCATGTTAGCCTATCTTTAGGTTATATTGGTACATTTTAGTTAGCAGAGGCCTTTGGTTGTCTATCATTGTCTGTGATTGAATAGGTTAGTTTAATTCAGGGAAGACATTTGGGAGTTCATATGGCAGCAGATCTAAGTAACGGTGTCTACTTTAGCTGTTTCAGTACTAACATAGATTTCTTGGACTCCATTTATCTACTCCTATCTACTACTCTGTTAGTCCCAGATTTGGAGGGGGAAATAAAAGAATCATTGTTCCCCTCAAACCTAAATATCACAGATATACGATTACTTCTTTCCCAAGAACAAACTACCTAAAGCCTAGTAAGAATCACTAGTGGCATATGATTGCAAAGACAAATGTAGCTTTTCATCTCTGTTTCTTTCTCTATATCATCTTTTCTATCCATGTATAACCTTTTCAGTTAACATTATATCAAATCACTAAATACTTTTAACTGTGAGGAATGCAAATTGAAAAGCTCACACTCTCATTGATTGAGAAAATGTAACCAGATATATATAAAGGCTACCAAGTTGTCTCTAGGAGTCTTTGTAGTCACTCTGTCTCTAGCTCAGCCTAAATTCCAATTTCCAGGTAAAGTGGATCCTTTAACCCTTCCACCAACTGGTAGATTCACATGCACACCACATCTGCTGCTTCAGCACTGTTTACAATTGTGGTACCTTGTGCTCTTTTTCTTAGAATGAGATGATAAAAAGCAAAACAGAATAGCTAATGTGAAAGGATAGGAGGGCAAGAGGAGGGTGTAGGGCAGGAGGGAAGAGGGAATGGATAATATAGGACTTTTCAAGAGCAGGTAATTTACAAAAGAGCTACATGGGCATCTTCTACTTGAAGGACATAGTAGTAGTTATAAAAGACAGGTTATACATGGATAGAAAAGATGATATAGAGGAAGAAACAGAGATGAAAAGCTACATTTGTCTTTGCAATCATATGCCACCAGTGATTCTTACTAGGCTTTAGGTAGTTAGTTCTTGGGAAAGAAGTAATGTAGATATTCTACATGGAAACTATAAAAATTATTTTAATGCTGTTGAATCAAGTATTTTGCCTAATTCATATTAAGATACATTTAACATTATAACTTTGTTATTAGTAATATAATTAAACAAAATTATCAGCTTTGGTATTTTTTGAGTTATGTTAAAGGTTTTGAGAGTTTTTATTAAAAAGAATCATTTTCTCCTTTGACTTAATAACTTTAATTATATATATATATATATAAGCATATGCTTTATGACATGTGCGTTTCATGAGGGCAAGGGACTTTGGCTTGATTATTATAGCCAAGTAGGAGGAACTCCATACATATTTTTTTAAATGTATTTTTACAAAGATTGGATGGAAAAATGAAAGTAGTTGGTATGGTAGAAAGATTAATTTTTAAAATATGTAAGAGTAAGGACTTGCTTTATTATTATAAAAATAATATTATTTTTTTTAAGAAGGTAAGAGTTGGTTGAAACTCTCTCTAGTATTAGATTGACCACTGTTATCTTCCTGGTGGGATTTATCAGCCCAAAGAGAGCTTTGGCAGATATATTTTGTAGTGTTAGTGTTCCCAGACACATCTTTGGGCAGGGGCAGTCAGGACTTTGACCCTTTATTTTCAGAAGGCTCTTGTTCCTTTTTGATCCCCAAATGTCTTTCAAGGAAAGTGTTAAAGGTATGAGTCTATGTGACTACTTATTTCACCATGATCTTCTGGAAAATAAGAAAACATTATTGCTTCTTTTTTTCTCCCCCTTGAATCTTTATATGTGTGGGGGAAGATAGTATATATGTTTGTTTGGATAAGTACTTGTATATCCTTTTTTTAAGGATAGCTACATCCTTTTTAGTGTATTATTTATAGATGTTTTCTAATACAAAATCTCATGGGAATGATATTAAAATGGAAGATGGAAAAGTCTCTTGGGAATAAAATTAAAGTAAAAGGGAAAAATAAAATTAGATGGAAGTTGCCATGTATTCATGAAATTGCTTAGAAAGAAGTTATGTTTTAGCCATAGATACTCTTTCAGCACCACTCATTTTTGGTATAATTTTTTGCAAGAAGTAGAAATAAATAATTGACTAGAAATTTTTTATGCTTATGTTTTCTTTTTGCTTTTAAAGAAATGAATCAAATTGTGTCTGAATTGCATGAGAAAGGAGTATAATGTTCATGTCAATCTATGTAGTGAAATCTTACATCTATCACATCTGTTATTTGATGTCTGTTGCTTGAAATACTCAGTAATGAATCATGTTCATATAAGAAAAACACTCAAGAATTATGGTTATAAATCAATCCATTTTATGAGGTTTTAATAAATTCATTTTATAGGATTTTAATAAGTATAATTGATGGCATAAGATGTAATTACGGAAAAATGTTTTCTTTTGTAAGCTATATACTACTTCTGGAATTTGTAACTGTTTATATATTTAACATTAATACTTATTTTTCGGTGTTTCTAGCATCTCATTATAATAATATAACATGTTGTGTTTCTTATTAGACAGTGATCTTGGCAAACTTCTATTATGCTTCAAAATGTCTGATAAACAAACTGAGTGGATAGAAAACTGCCGAAGACAATTTTGTAAAATGATGAAGGCCAAACCTGATATACTCAGTGGAAGTGGTGAGTATGTTGTTTAATTTTTGTGGTGTTTTTGGTATGAATATTATATTAATGAAAGCTGTGTTTCCTAAAGACCCGTGTTGACATGTCTAGAATACATAATACTGACCCCAGAAGTCCATTGACTTCTGAGAAACTTATGATCCTGGAAAACAAAAATTATAATCTGAAATGCAGGGAAGCTGGGGGCCAGAGAGAAGGTGGAGGAAGAGGCCCACCGACCCTCACCTCCTAATGACAGTAAAATTGTAGGCAGCACAAGAACTGCCAAAAAATATTAAAATCTGAGAAACTGCTAAACTTCTTTTAAACTAAGAGGTCTTGGTAAGCAGTTGGAACACTGATCTGCCTTTATCCAGGTAACCATTTGCTCAGTTTCACCAGCTTTCACTATACCATACTGCTATATTTTTGGAAACCTTATTGACTTTTTTATTGACACATATTTTGAAACTGTGCCACATCTAGCCGAGTAAATTTAGTCACTCTTAAGGAAATTGAAATTTTATTGTGAGGGAATAGCTGTTTCCTAAACTAGCAAATAAATTGTTTTATATTCAAATATTTATATGTGCGTTTGTTTTCTAAAAATCATCATTTTTAAATTAGCATTATTTTGAATAAAGGTCTAAGAAAAAGGTTCTAATGGAAATATAAGGTAGATTTTTTTGAAAGCTGTAATTTAAAATTGTCTACGTTATTAGCCATACTTTATGGTTTTCATATTAACTGTTATAAAATTAAAAGTGGGAAATAAAAATGTTTATATTTTGTTGTTGGAGAAAGTGTATTTTCTGAGAATAGTGACATAATCTATTGGCAACTCAGAGATGAATTCCCTAGATTTTCTTTTTGCCTCATATATCGTAGAATGAGTGATTAAGAACACCATCAGATGCAGGATAAAAAGGTGGGGTCAATAAATGCATACTCTCTAGCGAAAAGGACCAGGAAAGGGGTAGTCTATCAGGACACATTTTTATAGAAAGTGACCACTTTAATCCAGCCAAACACCACAGAAAATCCTGCTAGCAAGACTTGGGCACAGTTTGGACTTCCATCCTTACCTGGCAGTAATGGGACCCCTTGCCACTCCTTGCTAGGATTGTATCAGAAGAGACTTAGAGAGTTAAGGATTTTCACTATCACTCAGTGGTAACAGGGACAGACCTCCTTCTTCCCCTCCACACATGTGTTTGTCTCACACATGCAACAAATTTAAAATTAGAAAGTATCAGCAAAGAAATAAAACCCAAAAGGAAATTTTAGGAGTGAAAATACTATAACCAAAATAAAAAGCTAAATGGATTGGTTCAACAATAACATGGACAGAGGGAAGAATTGGTGACTTGAAGGTATCAACAGAGAGGAAATAGACTGAAAAACAAAACAAAACAAAAAATTAACAGAGACCGAGAGACCTGTGGAACCATAACAAAAGGTCTAACATTTGTGTCATTGGAGACCTGGGAAGAGGTTAGGACTATAAATGTATTTGAAGAAACATAGCTAAAAACTTTCCAAATTTATCAAGAAACACAAATCTAAAAGTATGGATTCAAGAACCACAAACAGGGAAACTCAAAGAATTCCACACCAAGACACAATATAGTCAACTTCTAAAAACTAAAGACAAAAATATCTTGAAAGCAGAGAAGGAAAAACAACATCATACCTACAGGGGAAAATCAATACCATTGACCATGGACCTCTCACCAGAAAAGATAGGACAGAGGAAGTGGCATGACATTCAAGCACTGAAAGAACTGTTAATCTGAATTCTCTATGCATTGAAAATAGTCTTCAGGAATAGAAAATCAAGATATTCTCAGATGAAGAATTTGTCAACAGCAGACCTATCCTAAATGAAGGGATAGAAGAAGTCCTCTACCTTTGTACTATCCTCGCAACTTCCCGAGACTCTATAATTATACAGAATAAGTTTTCTTAAAAAATATAGAGGAAAGTGAATATAAACTACTTGAGAACATTGAGAAAAATAGTCTGACTGTGCTTATAATTTGTATAAAAAGTGGATATGGTTGGATGCAGTAAGATTGTAAAGTGCCTGAAACCCATGAGTATAGTGTTAACTTCATGGGGTAGGGAGATGGGAGCCATGATTTAGTTCTTGAATAAGCAAGTGTTCAAGGAACAAGCCTCTGGTGGTTCCACGCAAGATGGATTGATTGGGAAAAAATTGGGTCTCTATTGCAATTATCTTATGATCTGATGATATGCTAGCAGTGATACAAGATAAAAAAGAATTAAAAAAGAATGAATCCAGGAGAAATTTTGCATGTTTACAAACACTGAGCTGCCTTAGTTTTGGAACCAGCTTCTGTTGTGATAGCAGTGCCAAGGGAGAAATTAGTCAATGCCCAAGTATCCCTGAACAATCTGTCCTCAGTGTTTCCTCATGAGATAAACCCATGTCCCTTTGTAGTTTGTATGTGCACACACACACACACACACACACACACACATATATCTTATACATTTTGTTTTTATAGTCTGTGTCATAGTCCAGCCCCATGGAATAAATATGTTTAAAAGGAGGCAGCTTATAATCTAAAATCCTTTCTAGAAATTCCAGGTCTATCATTTGAAATAAAAAGATCCACTTAAGATGAAAAGAATATTTTATGGTTTACTTTCTGGACAGTAGTATTCTAGAGTTAATTTGTGTTTAAAGTTAAGCGTTTCATGATATGAACTAATTTCCTTGAGTTATAGATGATGGAATTTTCAGTGAATTGACAACGAGTGAAGTGGTTGGTCATACTGAGATAAATAGTCACTCTAGTAATTATGCAAGTTCAGCTACACTTGTTTGGTTAGTTAGATGTGCCAATGAGATTTTAGCCACAGGTTCAACTACCGTATGTAGATCAGTTTTTAGTATTATTCCATGATTATAGCCTATCCCTCAAAATATTTGGAAGTGCATAGTGCTGTTTATAAGGGTTGCTGGGCAAAACGAGTCTATTGGAATCAGTAGAAATCCAGAACCTTCTCCAGATAGTTTGGCGATGTAATTTTTGCATACAAAGTATAAAAGTAGTTAATCTAAAAGCCTCCAGTGTATGGATCTAATGGCATAATTTTGCATTTCAAGATCAGTACTTGCCATAAAATAGTGTGCTTTGCAAAGTCTGCAGTTAGTCTGGTAACTCTTAAGTTTCAAATTATATTGTGTTTAGCTCCACAGATGTGATAAAGAATTTTTTTATTTCACTGAAGTGTGTTTAGGTATCTGTCTGATGGCTAAACCTGATTCTGGGCATAGGATTCAAAGAATTGCTTAGCAGTATGCTGTGACCTTTCCCATTAACTCATGCACTTTACTTTAATGCATAGCATGTAGCAAACATACAGTTGTGCTAAAATGAGAATAATTATAATGTTAAATGGATATTTCCACTTAAAATTCTTTTTATATAATCTTTGTTACTAATGTGTATCTCACATTTTATTCTTATCATTTGATTCAGAATGATTTTCAAAAATTCGTTAAGATATTCTTAAAAAATTGTAATCTCAAGAGTCTCAAGACTGTAATTTTTTAATTTAAATTCAGTTAATTAACATATAATGTATTACTTGTTTCAAGGGTGCAGGTCTGTGATTCATCAGTCTTTTATAATACCCAGTGCTCACTACAACACATACCCTCCCCAATGTCCATCACCCAGTTACCCCATCCCTCCCACCCCCCTTCCCTCCAGCAACCCTCAGTTTGTTTCCTAAGATTAAGAGTCTCTTATGTTTTGTCTCCCTCTCTGGTTTTGTCTTGTTTCATTTTTTCCTCTCTATATTAACTAACATAAACAAACACATGGAGGTTGAAAGCTCTCACCTAAGGGCTATTTATGTATAGATTCATAGGTAAAAACTTTGAAAGAGTTTTCTGTGAGTGAGAGAATTTATCCCTCTGCATGTAAAGATAGAACCATTAAACAACTATAAGTTTAAATAATTGACAATACTGTTGCCCTTTCTGACTCTCCACTACTATATTCTCATACTTTTTAATACTTATTTTAATTTGAAATCAGAATATGAATAGTTTTGTTTTTATCTTAAGCCATTAAAGAACTGTGATATGTAGCTTGTCAGAGCTACAGTTGTTGGAAAGCACATGTTATTCCTATTTGATTGTACATTTTTCACATGTTGAACACTAATTTCCTTTATGACTTATGTGCTTAAAATGCACTTGGATATGAAAAAAGGGTCCATTTAGTTAATACAGGTCAGAGTCAATATCCTGAATGTAATGCAGTTTTAAAAGGTGACTTAAGCTTGCTTGTTTTATATATATATACTGTGTATGCATATCATTTACTTTATAGATATATTTCCAAAAAACCAATTCTGGATTCTATATTAAGTATAATTCATCTGATTATATACGTTTTGAGAGTGGTAAATGCAAACACAGTGGCATTATCAGTCCAGTCCAGGAATCATTTGTTCCTTCTAAACCAGATAGAGAAAACCTTACTTTTTTTTTTTTTTTTGACACAGTTCTTTACTGTTTCACTGAAAGATAGGCGTCTTTTCCAACTTTTTTTTTGATTAATAAACTTTTTTAGAGTAATTGTAGATTTACAGCAAAATTGAGCAGAAAGTATGGAGAGTTCCCATATACATGCTATGCCTTACACATGCACAACCTCCCCCACTATAAACACCTCACATCAGAGTGATAACACTTGTTACAATCAACGAACCTACATTGGCACATCATTATCATCCAAAGTCCATAGTTTACATTAGCGTTCACTCTTGGTGTTTGCACATTCTATGAATTTTAACAAATGTATAATGGGGAAATTCACCCACCATTGTTGTGTCATAGAGAAGAGTATCACCGCCCTAAAAATCCTGTGTTCTACCTATGCATCTTTCCCTCCACCCAACTGCTGGCAAGCTTACTTTTGATCCAGTTGCCTTAAACAGATAGAAAGTTGCAAAGTGTATAAAACACATAATATGTCCTGGTCTTGAAAGGGAAGGGAGTTATGCCTTGATTGTGGTCTTGGAGTTTAGATAATTTTTTTTTCTGCATGTGTGAATAATGATGATAAGATATTATAGCCTGATTAGTGATGATTTTATTTCTGTATCGAAATCATTTAGCGAATTCTGAAGTAATCCTTAGAGAATCTAAAGATAACAGATGATTCTTTTCCAGTTTTACATTGAATAGGTTCTCAGTGAAGCAGTTAAAATTTAATTTACAGGGCGCCTGGGTGGCTCAGTTGGTTAAGCAACTGCCTTCGGCTCAGGTCATGATCCTGGAGTCCTGGGATCGAGTCCCACATCGGGCTCCCTGCTCAGCAGGGGGTCTGCTTCTCCCTGTGCCCTCTTCCCTCTCATGCTCTCTGTCTCTCATTCTCTCTCTCTCAAATAAATAAATAAAATCTTTAAAAAATAAATAAATAAATAAATAAAATAAAATTTAATTTACATCAAAAAATTGTTATGTTAACAAAACACATTATTAAAGTGCTTTGTGTTTTGAATTGGACTCCCTTAAGAGTGTAACTGTGAAGAAGTTCAGATGACTTTTATCTACTAGTCTGTGACTTTAGAGATGCATTATCACGTATTATTCTTGACCTTTAATATCCTAATTATTCTCTTGTTTATTACAGCTTTACTAGAATTGCTTGAAAAATTTGTGCTTCATCTCTCCGAAAGCCCATCTGAATGCTACTTCCCCTCAGTGGAATATACAGGTATGTTTTAAGCATCTTGAATTTTGAAAAGCACTTAATTATCTAAAAAATAGATAATATTTCATAGAGATGTCTAACTGGATTAAAAATATGCACAAGGTTTCTCATCTTAAAAATCTCTCACTTGGTGCCATATACAGTGTAGATACCTTTCAGTCTCTTCTGTGCAAGTGTCTGGGTTTTCTTGTAACTTTCTAACTCTTTTTTGAGCTTTTTTTTCCAGTCTACCCATCAAAAGTTGTTTTTCATTAAGGCAGTGTCTTCCTCTCTTTTGATTCTATCCACTATCCTCTAGGATCTCATTTGTTTGTACTATCTTACCTACTTCATATGTTGATAACTTCAAAATTCACATCTTCTATTCAGAGATCTACTACCTTGTGGTATTCCCAGCAGCTTAAAAGGTAAACATCACCTGGATGTGCTACAGAAACCCTCAAACTCTAAATGTCCAGCAAGGCCCTCACCTCATCATACCTTATTAACATATACCCTTTCCTACATTGTGTTTTGCTGGGCAATACAATCATCTACTGTCCATCTAAACCAGAAACTGATAATGATCTAAGTCCATATTTTCTTCTCAATTACCAAACTATGTTAATTCTATGTTCTTAATAGATCTCAAATTTATCTACTTAATTGATCACTTCTTTGTTCAGGCCCCCATTACTTCTTGCCTAGGGTATTACAACAGCATCTTTTCCAGTTGTCGCTGATTAGAATCTGATTTCTTTTCAAAGGTATCCTTTATGCTGCTCTCAGAGTGACCTTTGAAGTGCAAATCTGACCTACTCATTCCTTGAAGTGCAAGGAAGATCCTTCCTTGGAAGGATCAACATTGACCATTGCATAAAGTCTAAGCTTCTTACCTTGATACCCAAAGCCTTACATTTTCCTTCCCTTTTCTTCCTCTCTGGCATCATGTCTTTTTCTCCATGCCTTCTGTTTATTTTTCAGGAACACTAAACTATTAGCAGCATTGCCAGCTTCTCCCTTCCCCCACCCAAAGACACATTCATTTATTAAACGCATACTTACAGTTTTCTACTATTTAATAGAATTTTTATAAGCATATAGACACAGCAGTAAACAAAAGAGGGAAAGAATCTTGCCTTCTGGTGGGAAGACAGACAATAAACAAATACTTTAGTATATCAAATAGTATGGCAGCAAATGAGAACTACACAGCAGGGAAGAGGGCTGGAGAGTGCTAGCTGGGGATGGGGGTTACATTATTAATCATGTTTGGACTAGCAAAGTGGAGAGCAAGAGATGTAGGTACTTTCAGGAGAGGAGAATTCCAGCTAGTGACCAGGAAAGAGACGAGTATGGCTGACCAGGAGTATGGGAGAAGCATTGTTGGTATTGAAGTCAGAGAAGGAAGGATGATAGAGGGTTTTTGAAAGTCACTGCAGCATCTTGAACATAGGAACACAGGCTCTGATGTATATTTTTATGAAAGATTGCTGTGGCACCTGTGTTGAGCAAAGACTGAAGGGAGGACAGAGGGCTAAGACAGGGAGATGAAGTAGGAAGCTGTTGAGAAGATCCAGATGAAAAATGGCAGTGGTTTGGATGAGGATGTCAGTGGGAGATCGTGAGAAGTATTTGGATTCTGGGTATATTTTGATGATAGAGCCAACAGAATTGAGTAACAGATCGACAGTGGAATGTGAGAGAAAGGAAGGAATCAAAGAAGACTCCAAGTCATTGATCCAAGCCACGGGAAGGATTAGATTATCATACACTGAGAGGGGGAAGAATGAGGGAGAAATAGGTTTGAGAGAGGAGATGAAGAGCTTGCTTTTATGTTAGGTTTTGAATACTTGTTATACATTTAAATAGACATATTTTTTATACATTGGATATTTGAATCTGGAATTTAGGGGAAAGGTGTGGGTTGGAAATATATATTGCTAAATCATCAGCTTAGAATATAAAGCCAATATGCATCTGTCATGTCTTTCTCATATTCCAACTTAATGTCTTAATGTGACAGTAAACTCCTGGAGGGTAGTTTTCACGTCTTATCTGTCATATCCTCTGCAACTAGAATGACAGTGTTAAGAAATATTTGACAAATAAAAGAAAGAATAGCTAAAAGAATGAAGGAGGAGGGCTTTATAAACTGTATCAATCAGTTTGTCTTAATTTTAATACGCAGTAGATTAAACCCTTTAAGATTTCTGAGCAAAAGCTTTACTTGATTCATCGGTACTTTAGGAAGATTATTTAAGTGACTGTGTAAAGGATGAACTAGAGTGCAGAACTGAAATCTGCCAAAGGTGAATCCCCAGGACATGAGAGTTGGTAAAGAAATCGTGAAGAAAGCAGAGAAGTAGCAGAGACTCATGAAAATAGATAATCCAGGGATACTGCTCCTCTTCCTTGAAAGGGTAACATGACTTCTCTGTTTGCTGAAGAAGTCATCATTTAATTATTTATTCAATTTAGACACTAAATGTCCTATTTCCTTAAAAAGAAAAACATATGCTTCCAGTCTGGCCCAGCCTATCCTTCTGGCCACCACTGATCAAAGGCCTCCTGTGCATTCATGTCACTGAACCTTTGTTCCTACTATTCCTTCTAGATGAGCTTTTCTTTCCCCATATGATAATGTAAAACTTAACTATAATGTTGCAGCTAAAATGTTCCCTTCCCTCTTACTCCTAAGTAGATGTTCCTCTTCTGTACTCATTGTATTCACTTTAAACTACCATTTTGATATTTATTATATTGTATGTGGCTCGTTTAAATTATTCCATTAGGTCTCAAACTCCTTTGTATCTTTAATATAGTATTTTATATATCTTTATTGAATTAAAAATATATACTGTTTCATTAGCATCTGTATTCATACAAATAATTAGTGTAACAATTCTAAATATATTGATATTTACAAATACACGTATGAACATATACCTAATTATTTACACAGCAACCTTTAATGCAAATTTGGCAAAGGGATAAAAGAGAACGTAAGAAAATGAGAACAAAGAAATGAGAGGAAAACATAAGGTAGCATTAAACAGAGATTAAGGTAGGTGAAGGGAATTGATACCTACTGAGCACCTCTTGTGAGCTAAATAGTGTGCTGAAGAACTTGATGTGTGTTATATTATTCAACCCTAAAACTACTGTTTGCAGTAGGCATAATCATCACTTTTAAAATGAGGAAACTGAGGTACAGAGGAAGCAACAGGAATTGTGAAGAGAGTTTTGAAGAAAAGCATTTGTGAAGAAAATTGTAACACTATGAGTAAACCTGAAAATATGTGTGAAAAGATACAGGGATTAATGGTCAAGTCTATGAGTATGAGAGGAAATAAAAAGTGATAATTATGGAGATTTGCATGGCCAGAGTGGGTATCTCCCTAGTTTCACTATAATCTCTCAATTTCTGCAGCTTGGCACATTGTTCTGTTGGATCATATTTTCTGTAAATAATCTAAAATTAACATTATGTTACATACATCGTCTAAATACTCAACAAGACTAATTGCTCAGTGTGTACACATTCACTGCCCTCTGTTGAATTTCTAAATTATGATGAGGGAGTTCTCAGATGTTGGCTCTTTTGAATGTATTATCTAGGCAGATAAACCCCAAATGTGAATTTAAATTTTTTAAAGGTTCCAAATGAATAGCTATCCACTGGAGTTTCAGAGTACAGCCAAAAATAAGGTGGCTTCCTATTTCTTGACAGGACATAACAACAACATATATGTTGTTATGATATGGTAAGCTTGTTGCTAATATCATTTTCTTCCCATGGCTAAAGATATCCTCACCCTTCATCATTTATTTTTTTTTGGCTGGTGGAACAATGATTTCCTATTATAAAATTTCACTCTATTTACTTTAAATAAATAAAAACCATGCTTTGATATAAAAAAGAAAATGCTGGATAGATATATTCAATGTTTTTTCATGTTTCTTAAAATGAGAAATTGATTGTCTTTTTAAAAATGACATCTTGCTTAAACCCTAAGGTAGCTGAGATTAGAATAACACAATCATCCATCTGTCGTTAGTTCCCTCAGGATTCCAATCTATTATAAAATTTGCAGATCTGGAAAAATCAAATTAGTTTAGCTGTTTATCCCCTTAAAGAAAGAGGAATGAACAAAGTTCTGCACATTTGCAGTTTGTAAATCTATATAGGTATCTTTCCAAATCTTAACCGATGTTAATTTTTTGTTGGTTCAATTCCCTGGAATGAGTTGGGGATTTTTTTTTTTTTCCTAATGTAATTGCTTTTTTAAATGATAAATTAAGTACTCCTTTAAAGGTAGGAAATATTTTTAATTTTATACCTTTACTCTTTATGTTGCTAATCAAAAGGTTGGAAAGAAATCAGAAAATTTTGCATTGTTTCACCTTTTGACTATTGAAATACTTTTAAACTTAATATATATTGTTAAACACCTTTTATACTTTCTTTGGATATTCAGCAAATACACTCTTTTCCACCTTCCATTTATGGAGCATGTTTGTGAGTATGCTTAATAATTGCAAGGAAGTATATAATTTGAATTACTTAGCCTATCCCCAAGTAGGGGAAATAATGCATACACCTAAAATGATGAATTAAATAAATTGCAACAATTAGTAAGAAAAAATAAAGAAAGAAAACTGACATTTTCCAGCTGGCTGCTTTATTTCAAGCAGTGTGCCTTTAAGTATGGTATTTGAATTGGGTTATTGTCAAATGAGGGTTTTTGTTTTAAGTGCCATAGGTGTTCGGTGGAAAGAGTGATCAGTGTTGACTAATGCTGTCAGGAAAGACAAGAGGAAGAAGTGATAATGGAGCAAGAGGAGTGGCTCTAGTATGGCTAAAAGAAAAAATAGGAGAAGGGGAGTCTTGCAGGAAAGGGTAATAGTATAAAGACATGGAAAGAAATCCTTTTTCCCAAATAATGCTGACTATGCCAATTAGGAGGCTGATACTCTTACAGTAACGTGGCCACAAGAAATTGAATTTTATGTCTGTATGAATTGAATAAAATGGATAGTTAAACCCTATGTTAGAAGCAACAGAATCTGCAGACTGACTCTGGGAAAGGAAGGAGGTAGAAGAGAGTATATGACCGGTTGACTTCTTTGGGTGGTGAGAGGTCTTTGACTTTATAACAGTTATAGCAGGGCTTCAGAAGAATCAGTAAACAGCCAAGCAGTAACTGCTTCTCTAACCATGGAAGTGTATTCCAGTGGAAAAATTCCTTACTCTTCTGAAAATTAATTTTTTTTCCACACCATTAGCCAAGTGCCAGGCAGAATAGATTTCATTTCTTCTACTGCCCTATGTGCTAGCTTTGCAAACCAAAAATAGAATAGACTGCATTACCAGAGTGAGCAATTTCAGTCAATATTAAGTCAATTTTTCCAACTCATTTTGTTCTGAGACCATTATATTTACAATTACATGGATTGGTTACTTCAAATAGTTAATGCTTTGATTAAATTAGACATTAAGTAGGGTAAGTATGATGCTACAGGTGTCATTGTTTGGTTGACTTTTATCAGCAACTTGTTATACTTTTCTTTTTTTTTAAGATTTTATTTATTTTTTGACCGAGAGAGACACAGTGAGAGAGGGAACACAAGCAGGGGGAGTGGGAGAGGGAGAAGCAGGCTTCCCATGGAGCAGGGAGCCCGATGCGGGGCTCGATCCCAGGACCCTGGGATGATGACCTGAGCCGAAGGTAGGCGCTTAACGACTGAGCCACCCAGGTGCCCCAACTTGTTATACTTTTCTTTTTTTTTTTTTAATTTTTTTTTAAAGATTTTTTATTTATTTATTTAACAGAGAGAGAGAGAGAACATAAGTAGGCAGAGTGGCAGACAGAGGGAGAGGGAGAAGCAGGTTTCCCGCCGAGCAGCGAGCCCGATGTGGGGCTCAATCCCAGGACCCTGGGATCATGACCTGAGCTGAAGGCAGCCGCTTAACCAACTGAGCCACCCAGGCGCCCCTTGTTATACTTTTCATAGTGACTCCAGGGAGTGGGAGTTGTATCGTCCATTTGTTACTTAATTTCAATGTATAGAAAATATTTTTAAGTCCCTATCTATTTCCATCTCCAACTTGCTCCATTTGACATGAAGTACAATTTCTTGTTCATTCATTTATTCATTTATCTATTCATTCACTCAGTGTTAAGCACCTATATTAAAGTATCTCATACAGAGATGTGCACATTTCAGTAAGTCACTGGTTACCAGTGATACATCAGAGTCCCTTGAAGACATCCATTTTTATCACTGAATTTTATTTATTTTATCCCATCAATTTTGTTTTATTTATGAAGATTTTAGTTCCTACTTCGTAAATTGTATTTAGTCCAGATTGTATAACAAAAGATTATTTCACCGAACTTTTGTAATCCAAGATCTGTTTGTTTGTCAAGTTGTCATATATCAAACAGAAATTTAAAATTGAAGTGTCTCTTTTAATAAAATATTTAGTAAATAGAAAACTATTTTCTGACTTCTGCA
The DNA here is from genome assembly GCF_004348235.1 of Phoca vitulina. Taxonomy (NCBI): domain Eukaryota; kingdom Metazoa; phylum Chordata; class Mammalia; order Carnivora; family Phocidae; genus Phoca; species Phoca vitulina. The sequence goes on from NW_022589712.1 coordinate 41,285,389, forward strand.
TTCCTGCTTGGAAAATGTTATTTTTTTCAAAGGGGTTTTATTCACACTACTCTCACCTATATCTATTTAATATTGGGGTTTTTTTGAGTGGATATTTGATGTTTGTTATGGTATGCCTAATACCCCCGTATATGCTCATTTAAAAGCCTTTTTAAAGATTTAACTACTACATTCTTTTAAGTGAAATTTGTGAAGTGGAGTATTACTATCTGATTTTAACTATATATAAACTTTACTTTTATTCCTTTAAATGTGGATCTCAAGTTCAGTGCACAAGAAATAAGCTGTAGAGGTCTTTACAAATACAAATGACTGGATATTTACCCTCAGCAATCTCATTCAGTGGTCTGGAGTGGAGTCTTTTTATCTTTACTTTTAAAAAAACTCAGAGAATTTTGATGTACAGCTGTTATTGGGAACTATTATCTGTTGAAATGTGCAGAATTAAGTTTCTACTCTGAATGTACAGAAACATAAACTTTTAGGGAAGGAATAGATCTGGGAAATTATTTGTACAACCCCAGAAAAGTTAAAAGGACTCCTCAGACAGACAGCTAGATCAGTCTGGAACGATTCTGTCCTTCCATGGGAAAGAACTAAGAACCTGAATCATGTAACATGAGTGTCATAGTCCTTTTGGGAAACTCCCCTCACCTTGATCCTTAACTATTCCATTCTTCGTTGATAGAGAGGTCAGCATCTTCTCCTAGAAGTCACCCTGATCTGTAGAATACAATGGCATCAGGAAGGCTCATTATTAGCACCATTAGCCCACTGCACATTCCTCCTACTACTCTTAAGATATTTAGCTGTATTATACTTTCCAGAAGAGGAACATTAGTATTACAAGCACACAGATCTATATATTAATGAAGATAAATATTTCTCATGTTTAATAATCTAGTTTTATCTGTACTAGAATTTTAAGTGTTATCATCTAATCTAAATTAAAATTGTTCTGGTAATCGTTTATAAAAATCAATCTTTTATATAAATACAGAGAAGTGGAATTCATGGATCAGAGAGTAGAAGTGGGTTTAACTTTATGAAAAATTGCCAAACCATTTTCCAAAATAGTTGTATGATTTTACACTCTCACCAGCAATGTATGACAGTTCTAGTTCCTCCTTATTCTTACCAACACTTGGTATTTTCAGTCTTAAATTTTAGCCATTTTAGTGGGTGTGCAGTAGTATCTCCATGTGGTTTTAATTTGCATTTTCCTGATGACAAATGATGTTGAACACTTCTTTTGAGATGTCTATGCAAGTATTTTGCTTCTCACTCACCGCCATCATTTCTGTATGGGTTTCATGACATTTTATGAGTTACAGGTGGTGGTTATATAACGATTATGGATACAATCTCTTGTCTAATTTATACTGCATATATTTTTTTCCATTGTGTGGCTTGTCTAGTCATTTTCTTAATAGTGTCTCTTGGTGGACTATGGACTCTGAGAAACAAACTAAGGGTTTTAGAGGGGAGGGAGGTGGGGGGGATGGGTTAGCCCGGTGATGGGTATTAAGGAGGGCACATACTGCATGGAGCACTGGGTGTTATATGAAAACAATGAATCGTGGATCACTACATCAAAAACTAATGATGTATTGTATGGTGACTAATGTAACATAATACAATAAAATTTAAAAAAAGTAAAAAAACTTCTTCCACGGGGGGGGGGGTGATAGTGTCTCTTGATGAGTAGAAGATCAATTTTGATGAAGTCCAGTTTGTCAATTTTTTTTTTCTTTTATGGTCAGTACTTTCAGGGTTTTGCTCAGAAAAATCTTTGCCTACATCGAGTCCATAAAGATAGTCTTCTATACTTCATACTTTGCCTTTTACCTGAAGGTCTATAATCAGTTTTGAGTTATGTTTTGTGTATGGTGTGAGGTAAGGGTTTACATCTTTTTTTCCCTGATATCTAGTTGTTCCAGAACAATTGCCTGAAAAGCTTTCTTAGCTCATTGAATTGCTTTTATATTTTGTTAAAACTTAATTGAGTATATAAGCAGGAATATATAACTTACTTGTTCCTATCCTTAGGGGAAAAGTTTTACATTGATTTTTGCATTTCTGAGATGAATTCTTCTTAATCATGATCCTTCATCCTTTTAATATTTTGCTGAATTTGAGTGGCTAATATTTTAAAAATATTTTTTCTATTTATATTCATGTGCAGTATTGGTCATTAGTTTTCTTTTAATGTCTTTGAATTGTTTGGGGATCTGGTTATGCTGTCCTTTTAAGTGTGCAAGATTGTTATTATTTTACTTATTTGATAGAATTTGCTAGTTACACCATTTGGGTCTGAGTTTTCTTCATGGTCTGCTTTTTAAATATTAATTCAACTTCATTAATAAATGTAAGACTCTTCAGATTTTTATTTCTTCTTGGGTCTGTTGGATCTATGGTGATATTTCCTCTTTTATTCTTGATACTGATAATTTGTTTTCTCTTTCTCTTTTTTCTTTATAAGCCAGGTAGAGATTTGTCAATATAATTGATCTTTTCAAAGAATCAACATTTGGTTTTATTGATATCCTCTGTGCTTCTTTATTTTGTATTTTTTGGTTTCTGTTATATTTTATTTCTTTTTTCTGCTGACTTTAGGTTTAATTTCCTCTTCTTTTCCTAGCCTCTGTGATGGAAGCTTACATCATTGACTTTAAACCTTTATTCTTTTCTAATAAAAGTATATAGAGCTATAAAGTTTCCCCTAAACAATGCTTTAGTTGCCTCCCAAAGCATGCTTAGAAATGTCTTAATTATCATTTCATTAAAAATATTTTCTAATTTAGCTTGCTAGCTTGCTTTGACCTTGATTAATTTGCAGTGTGTTGCTTAACTTTCAAGTATTTGGAGATTTTCCAGATATCTTTTTGTTACTGGTTTCTATTTTAATTCTGTTGTGTTTATAGATTATTCTCTGTATAATTTAATTTCTTTCAATTTTTTTGAAACTTTTTATGGCCTAATAAATGTTCTGTCTTAGTAAATGTTCCGTTGACAAGTGAAAGGTATATATTTTAGAGTTGATGGTTGCAGTGTTCTATAAATAACCAATAAGGACAATTTAGTTGATCCTGCTATTCAGATTTTCTAGATAATTTCTAAATTTTTGTCTGCTTTTGGTACCAAATACTGATACAGTAGTGTTGAGCTCCCTTTATTATTTTATATTCATCTACTTGTCCCTTTAATTCTTTAGTTTTTGCTTCATATATTGTGAAGTTTTCCAATTTGGTAAATATATATTTAGTATTGCTTTTTCTTCCTGATGAATTGACCATGCTATCATTTAAAAAAAAAAAAAAAGTCATTTATCTATAATACTCCTTGCCCTGGAGTGTATTTTGTCTGATAATAATATAGACATTCAGCTTTCTTATAAGTAGTGTTGGTATAATATGTCTTCCCAACTTTAATATATCATGTTTTTTAATTTAAAGGGCATCTAAAGATATATAGCATATGGTTGCATCTTGCTTTGTTTTTAATTCAGTCTGAGAATTTCTGCCATTGATTGGTGTTTTTAGCCCATTTACATGATTACTGATGTTTTAAAATTATGATTTTGATATTTTTGTCTACTATGAATTACCATGTCTTTCATGTAAAAACCTTACAAAAGTTTATTTCCATTTGTCCTTCCTGTGTGCTATTTTTTCTATGCATTTTATTTTTACATTGTTTTTCCTTTGAGTCAATTATTTTAAGTAAATTAAGAAACAAGAGCAAAGTTATTTTATATTTACCCATACATTTATAATTTCTTATACCCTTGTACATGTGTTATGTGTGTTGTGTGTGTATGTATCTGTGTATTCATCTGGTATCATTTCTCTTCAGCCTGAAGAACTTTACTGTTTTTTGTTTTGTTTTGTTTTTGAGTATAGTTGACACACAATGTTACTTTAATTTCAGGTGTACAACATAGTGATTCAATAAGTTTATACATTATGCTGTGTTCACTACAAGTGTAGATGCCATCTGTCCCCATGCATTGCTATTACAATATCAATGACTATAATCCTTATACTGTGGCTTTTATCCCCATGACTTATGCATTCCATAACTGAAACCCCTTCACCCATTTTGCCTAACCCTCCACCCCACTCTCCTTTGGCAACCACCGGTTTGTTCTCTGTATTTATAGGTCTGATTCTGCTTTTTGTTTGTTCTTTTTTTTCCCCATATATGAGTGGAATAATATGGTATTTGTCTTTCTCAGTCTGACCTATTTCACTTAGCATAATACCCTCTAGGTCCATCCATGTTGTTACAAATGGCATTACCCCATCCTTTTTTATGGCTGTATAATACTCGTGTGTGTGTGCGTGCATGCGCACACACGCATATATATATATATATATATATATATATATGTATACCACATCTTCCTTATCCATTCATCTGCGGATGGACACTTAGGTTGCTTCCATATCTTGGCTACTGTAAATAATGCTACAATAAACATAGGGGTGCATGTATCTTTCTGAATTAGTGTTTGTTTTCATTTTCTTTGGGTAAATACCTAATAGTGGAATTAGTGGATCATATGGTATTTCTATTTTTAATTTTTTTAGGAATCTCCGTACTGTTGTCCATAGTAGATGTACCAGTTTACATTCCCACCAACAGTGTACAAGGGTTTCTTTTCCTCCACATTTTCGCTAACACTTGTTACTTCTTATCTTTTTTATTTTAGCCATTCTGATAGGTGTAAAGTGATAGCTCGCCTTTGATATTTGCCCAGGAATGTTCAGAGCTCTTTATTCATGAAAGTCAAAATCTGAAAAAAAGAAACACAAATGTCCCAAAAAAATAAATTTCAGGATATATGTTGAATAAACAGATTTCAACATATTTACATAATGGAATACTACTCGTAATAAAAAAGCACGATTGATACATGCTACAATATGGAATGAATCTCAAAACATTGTGTTAAGTGAAATAAAAAACACAAAGGTACATATTGTGTGATTCCATTTATATGATGTTCTAGGTAAAGCTAAACTAACAGTGAAAGAGATCAGAACAGTGGCTGGTTTAGGGAAGAAGGATGTGCAGGAATTGGCTAGAAGAGAGCATGAGGGAACTTCTAGATGATGGAAATATTCCATATCTTAGAGGGGTCTGGGTTATACAGCTTGTATGCATTTGTCAAAATTAATTAAGCTGTACATTTAAGATCTTTATATTTCTTTGAATGTAAGGTATACCTCAATAAAATATGATATTACTAATTAAAAAATCAATCTTATAATACCCTGTTATGATAGTTGCTAGGAGGTAGGTCTATTTCATGGCTCTAGAAATATATAAAGCCAAAATATTTTATTGAAACTACTTAAATTTTGCAAACTCAGCCAGTGTAACCAACACTGCAGCACTGAAGTCTTACATTATTTAAACTTGGGAGACTAAAATACAATTAATAATAAAATATAGGATCACCATAATTGTGTTCAGGTACTGACACAGAAAGAGCTTCCTGGTCACTACCCAAATGAATTTAATCTGATTGTGTTGTAGTGGACATTGGTAAAGCTATTTAAATTATGGCTGACTTTTTAAAAATGCTGTTGATAAGACTAAGAACTTGACATTATGGTGAACATATGAATGATGATTAATAGTTTTAAAAATTGGCCATTTTATGAGAGAATAATTTGTGACATGTATGTTTTTGGTATAAAGTAATGGAAAGTCTTTTTTTTTTTGTCTAGGAGAAAGATACTGGCTCATATAAATGGGGCAAAGCTGTCCTTAGCAATTTCTACATCTAGAATGTAAATCTATTAGTACAGTTAGATTTATAAATAGGGAGGAATTCTAAGATATATAAAAAATAACTGCTCATTATAGGCCAAATGTAACAATACTGCTAAGTTTGTGTTCTGATCTGAATAAGTAAAACTCAGATATAGCTTGTCAAGAAATTAACTGAGCACTTAAGTTTATTTCATTTTATTTTAATTAATTTATTTATTTTTAAAGAAAATTACCAGTGTAGGTAGGTAAAAGACCAGTCTGGTTTGGCTGGAATTATGAGGGCTTCCTGGGGCATGAGACTAGGAGAAACAGGGTACATTACCTCTAAGAGTGCTAAAAGATGAATTATTGCTGGTCCAATGAGTAGATGTTTGATAACAGTGATGTTTAATTTGTTGTTCTTCCTTATCTCTGTAGATCTTAAGTCTAGCTGTATTTTAAGGTTCAGTTTAAGTGCCACTTCTTCGTAATCTCTCTCTCTTTCTGAATTCACATAACACTTTATCTGTACCATTCTTGTTCCACTTAGTCCTTTAAAACATCTTTATCAGAGTTATCTATATACGAATTTTATCTCTGGCACTACATGGAAAGTTCTTTTAGGGCATGATGTATGATTTATCTTTTATCCCCCATAGCTTCTAGCATGGTGCTCCACACTTATTTTATCAGAAAGGGTGTATTAAAAGGAATGAATGAGTCCACAAGTTAAGTAGATCATACTGATAGGATGAGATGCACCAGTGTGTAATAGAAGGTAAAAAAAAAAAAAAAAAAAAACTACTGACATGAATATGAGAAACCCAGCTTTTAGTCCTCGTTACCACTAGATATGTGATTTTGGAAAGTTCCCTTAATATTGTGTGTGTGTGTGTGTGTGTGTGTGTGTATACACATGCATGCTACAGTTTCTTTAGCCAAAACTGAAAATTACAACTAGAACCCTCAGTGCTATCTAATGATGCTATTGAGCATTCACTGTTAGCTGCATCATCCATGTTCTCCAGACCTAATCCAAATTTTCAACCACTCTTGTTGTCCTCTGTACCATATAGCCTCTTCATTTTTGGTAGATCACAACTCCTACTCCACAAAGAAAATCCTCCTGCTGGAAGAACCTTGTTGACTCCACCCTCATATATTGTTATACATTATAAGCAGTGCACTGATTATTCCTTCTTGACATTCATGTTTAAATCTTTAAGAAGTGAACAGCCATACTAACACGTATTTGTAATTCGAAGTCTTATATATGCATTGCTTGATGAAAGTACAATGTTCTAGATCATTTTGGGGTTAATAGCTTTTGTGTTCTGGGACCCAAGTAAAAATAGATTGCTTTAAAACTAAAATTAGTTGTTTTGTACTTAATATGCTTTTAAATGATTTTTATAGGAGAAAAGTTATTGTAAAAAGTTTCCTGTTAATTTCTTTGAAAATATAACTGACAGCTCTTAAAAGAACAAATCCATCAGTGTTTTCAAAATTCACATTAAAATATGTAAAAATATTACTTTCATCAATTTTCAATTAAAATGTGATTATTATGCAGACTTTTATACATTTTTATAACCCAGTTTTCTCTTGTTTTTAGCTACTGATGCAAATGTGAAGAACGAAAGTCTTTCATCTGTGCAGCAGCTTGGCATTAAAATGACTGTCAGGTATATTATAGGGAAATATCTCCCTTGCGCATTTCTAGAATTTGTTTTATCTTCCTGATATGTGCTTAATAGTATTTAACAACTGACTATTTTGGGTACTTTAAATGCAGAGTTTATCATTCAGAAAATAATAACTTTGTTTTGGGGATATTGGCACATGATTAAATTACCTCTGCTGGTAAATCAGTTATGGAGGCTAATTACAGTGTATTTAAGCCTCTATGACTACAGGTTTTTTCCAAAAAAAAAAAATGGACTGTAAAAATCAGCACATTGGTAGCACAATCATGCCATTTTCTAAAATATAATAGATTTTAATTGTCAAACTATGGTGATGAGTACAAAAGTACCTTAAGGATAGACACTGAAGTTAAAAATGAATAAACCAATTATAGTTTGAATTTTTAGTCTCAAATTGTAATTTTCAAAAGAAATAAGCTAAACAGCAGACTGTGAATTAAGGAGTGAGTCTCCTCTCTTGCTTATTAAATGGGGATCTTAACAGTTCCATCCTACTTCAGTGGGTAATCTTTAGAATCAATTATAAAAAAGATGCATATGGAAACTTTTAAAATGACTATTTTTATAAATTCATAGCATTATAATGAAAAGTGTGATAGTAATTCTGGCTAATCCATCTGTATCGCATAAAGCATGTCACTCATTGTTTTGTGACCCTATATCTGCTTTTTATTTTGTAATGTCCAATTTCTATTCTGAAATGGAATCCATAGATAACATGAGCAAGCTAGTCACATATTTTTAAAATTCAATATAATGTCTTATTGGTAAGAAGTAAATGGAAAGTGATTTGTAATGAAATGTTTGTGCCCAACTACAGTATATGACATAGCTGTCAACCATATAGAATCATTGTGACTTTGGCAGCCACAAATAGAGACTCATGGTGTCTTGGTGCTTCAAATACTGCTCGAGTTTTGCCACTGGCAAAGTGACTTTCCAAAATGGAGAACAAGTCTTAGGCTTCAAACAATGAAAGTACTGTCTTTCCCTGATTTACACATAGTTGCATTCAGTGTATCATAAAAAATATAGAAAAAAATATGATCTTATATAAAGCAGAATTGGTTTCAAATTATTATGAATAGCTTCTTCACCCATGCAAATAACAGGCAGGCCATTTGCAAGTGGTTGTGCAGGACTGTCCCACATCTAACCTCCTGATCATCACTCACCAACTGCCGTTAGTGCCCCCAGTCACTATGCAATCAAAAACGCCCCCATGAATTTCCCAAGTGGCCCCAGCAGGGGAAGTGCTCCCTTTCAAAACCTTTGGACTAGATGAAATCTAAAATTGCTTCTAGACTTAACATTCAGTCAGTCTAACCTGTCAACATTGCATGTTTTAGATTAAGTTCAAGAAAAAATGCTTGTATTCTTCTTATATACAGTATCTACATTTTGTTCTCTCATTACTGTTTTATTTTCCTTTAAAGTTGTCAGTATTTACCAGATAACTACTGCTAATCCGAATATAATTATCAGGAACATATATTGAGTGTTAAGCTCTCCCTGTAAGTGTTCTGTGTAGCATAGTTGTTCTAGAAGTAAAAGAAAACTTAAAACCTTGGGATCTCAAGAGGGCTATGCTTGATGGATTTTAAAAAGTGAATTTGCAATGCAGAGCCTGATGTTTTTCATTTTGTATGTTTTGTGGGCTTTTAATGTAGATACGGCAAGTTTCTCAACCTGTTAAAAGACAGTGCAGAAAATGATCTTACCTTGGTTTTAAAGCACTGTGAGAGATTCCTGAAACAGCAGCAAGCTCCCGTAAAATCTTCTCTTCGTATCCTTTTTGAGTGGATTCACAGTAATTGAACATTATGTGTTTTTCATAGTTCTTTGATAGGGTACCTTAACACATTTTTAATAAAATAATACTTTAACCTATATTGCTGATTCATTATGATGTACCTTTATAGTATTCTGTATTTTAAATATGAATTTTATTAAATTGTGTAGTAATTATTAAATTCAGTCTTACTCATTGAATCTTAAACTGAGTAAAGTTATTAGGCTATATTTTCAGATACATATAAGAAATTTTTAAAAATAGGTTTAGTATATCTAGAATAAGAGTATTCTAGAGTGAGTAAATCTAGAATAACAATAGAACATACATTTATTTTACTTGAATTGGTTATTTTTCAGAAATAGGTTTGACTTGAAGGGAAAAAAGCATATGAACCGCTTGCATTACTGAATTCTAAAAATGTATGGATTTTTAAATATTTGATTATGTTAGTAATTTAGCAGGTAACCTAATCCAGAGAAAGAAGTGGTACTATGATTTTAATGACTTGAATAAATGTTGCCACAAAGCAGATAGTTTTTTCTGCATTTACTAGTGCCATTGCCCTCCTTTACTTATGTAAGTAAACAGCACATTAGCTTGTAAATCGGTTGAAGATAAAATGAGGACTAGGTATCAATATCTCTTTCCTGATCAGGATCCTGGAAATGAGTATTAATGGAGTTCTTATATTTCATCTTCTAAGATAAAATATTGCAAAAGTTCCTTAACTGTGATTTTCAGTCTGCCTGCAGGGGACTTATGCTGGCCATGACTGGTTTGTATCTTCTTTGTTCATGATAATGTTGGGGGACAAAGAGAAAACACTCAGATTTCTTCAGCAGTTCTCCAGGCTTCTGACCTCTGCTTTCCTTTGGTTGCCAAGACTACATGTTTCTGTAAGACTTTTTACTCTGTCTTTAAATGAGTGTGTTAAATTTTAAGGCAAATCCTATTTAAATTCATTGGGATCTTATTTGTAGAGGGCTCCATAATAATTTACGTTCATTTTCTACCTGAATGCTTTTTGTCTGATTCTCTTTGAAGACACAGATTTGACATTTTCCCAAATGCTTGGTGTCTTACCTAATGGTAACTGAATGAAAGATTAGTGATAATAGATGGATTATTAAATTTTAAACTTGTCATTTAGTAAATTATAAAAAATACATATGTAAAAAGAGCTATTGAATTTTTTTATTGTTGCTTTGTTAGAAAGAATCAGTTAAATTACAGTGTAAGAAAATAATTAGGTCAAAATTGTCAACATATTCTATATGGAATATGGAAATCTATGATGAGTTTGGAAATCTATGATGAGTTTTGATTACAGTATTATAGTGTATTTTATTTTATTAATTTTTTTATTATGTTATATCAATCACCATACATTACATCATTAGTTTTTGATGTAGTGTTCTTCCATAATTCATTGTTTGCCTATAACACCCAGTGCTCCATTCAATACGTGCCCTCTTTAATACCCATCACCAGGCTAACCCATCCCCCCACCCCCTCCCCTCTAGAACCCTCAGTTTCTCAGAGTCCATAGTCTCTCATGGTTCGTCTCCCCCTCCGATTCCCCTCTTTCATTTTTCCCTTCTTACTATCTTCTTCTTTTTTTTAACATATAATGTATTATTTGTTTCAGAGGTACAGGTCTGTGATTCAACAGCCTTACACAATTCACAGTGCTCACCATAGCACATACCCTCCCCAATGTCTATCACCCAGCCACCCCATCCCTCCCACCCCCCACCACTCCAGCAACCCTCAGTTTGTTTCCTGAGATTAAGAATTCCTCATATCAGTGAGATCATATGATACATGTCTTTCTCTAACTGACTTTTTAAAGGGTTTTACTAGCTTCATGAGATCTTAGAGTTTAGAGGTAAGAGCATCCCTCCATTTGCTAACGTTTCTGTATTTTGTTTTACTTACTGCCATTAAGATCTCCAACTTGGGGAAACTGTCTACTATACAAGATAGGCTAATACTTCCCAAACCTTTCCTATGACATACTGCACATGGACAGTGCAATCACATTGCACCCCAGGATAAATAAGTTAAGGGATTGTGAGCATATGTGGAGTTCAGTGAAAGCATGTATTACATGTCTTTACAGTATGTATTTGTGATAAGGAATATAAAAGCAAAGAATCAAGGAGGAATATATTATAAATATTGAAATATTATATTTTTATGCTTGAAATAGCTGTATGTAATTCCTGAATAAGAATTGTACTTAAGCATAATGCAAAATTTGCTCACATGAACAGTCAGAAGCAAATGGCAAAAGAATGTGTACAGTTTTTCTCTAATCAGTGGAATATTTTCCTTCTGTTAACCAGAATTTGAATAATTCTTTAAATTGTACATGAAGATTTTAAAAATCTTAGATAGTCCTCTCTTCCATTTACATATGTAATGTTGAAAAATCTTTTGATAAGGAATATAGATTTTGAATCCAATCATATATTTTCATGTCAAGTATTTGAAAATGATACCTGCATTCCACTAGTCTTAACTACTCTACCTTAGTGTTAAGATTGTGACACTGTCAAATATTACCAGTCAACTTTTTTAAACCATAATTTTATAAAGTTGCATTTTTGCTTTGAATCTATAAACTTTTTCTTTTTTTTCAATCCTTTAAAATTTATTGAGATTTATTTTATAACCAAGTATTTTGTCTATCTTGGTGAATAGTATATGTTTTCAGCAGTTTTGGCGTGTAGTGTTTCATAAAGGTCATTCAGGTCAACTTGGGTAATAGTGTTCCCCAAGTCTAGGGCATCCCAATTGATTTTCTATTTACTCTATCACTTATTGAGAGAGGTTTTTAAATCTCCAAATATAATTATGAGTATGTACATTTCTCTTTTAAGTTCTGCCAGTTTTGCCTTATCTATTTTGAAGTTCTGTTATTAGGTACATGTGTGTTAGTATCACATGTCATCATGATGAAGTGAGTCCTTTATCATATGAAATGACCCCCTCCAGTCCTGGCAGGATCCCCTGTTGTCAAGTCTCCATTTCCAGCTCTCTTGTGATTTGTGGCCAATGAATGGCTTTTCTGTTTCCATTCTTTTACTTCAACCTACCTATATCTTTATGTTTATGGCTGTTGCATTGTTGTCTTGTCTTTAAGATTTTTGGAGACAGCATACAGGTGGACCATGTTGTTTCATCCCATCTGAAAAGTCTGTGTTTCAGTCCATATGTTTATTTTTTTATTTTATTCTTTATTTTATTTTATTATACTATGTTAGGGTTAGTCAAGCAGAGAAAGACAATTATCATATGATTTCACTTATATGTGGAATGTAAGGAATAGCATGGAGGACATTAGGAGAAGGAAGGGAAAAATGAAGGGGGCGGAAATCAGAGGGGGCGACTAACCATGAGAGATTGTGGACTATGGGAAACAAACTGAGGGTTTCAGAGGGGAGGGGCATGGGGGGGGTGGGATAGCCTGGTGATGAGTATTAAGGAGGACACATATTGCATGGAGCACTGGGTGTTATACGCAAACAATGAATCATGGAACACTACATCAAAAACTAATGATGTACTATACGGTGACTAATATAAACTTTTTCAAAACACATTTTATTTTTAACATAACAGTGATGTTGTGCTCTAATAGGTTTTCTTTCCATAAAACTGAAATCAGGCAGGACTCTAGCAGCTTGGATTTTATTAGATTTATTTTGATAGCATCATTGAATATGGAATATAGATCTGTGAATGGAATGGAGTGACGTGTTACTCAGGGTGTTTAGGACGAACTCTTGATGTAAAGCCTTGATACCTTTCTGTTGGTGCAGCTGTACCATCAATGAACACTTATGCAGTGCCTTACATAGTACCATTTTTTCTTTTCAACTGCAAATATACCAAGTTGAATATTTTGTTACCAGGAGTTTGTTTTAGTGTTTCTTTGTAAAATAACATTCTGCTAATATTCCTCTTCAGGGATTTTGTCTTAGAGCTGTTAGCTAAGTCACTACTCCATGGTATCAATGTTTTTGATTTAATCATTTAATGGATTGGTGCTTTTTCTATGCCGCTTGTTAGTGCATTCAGTAATAATATTAATACATGATTTAAAAAAATTAGTCCCTTTTCTATTTTGTTTGTTCCATTGGTCTCAAACATTGCAGTGACACTTTGTGTGCAGGTTGATAAAATAAGCTAATCTACAATTATGGTGAGACACTTTGGCTTTAGCTAATAATAGTACAAACTTGTCCACCTTCTTTAACTCAATCTCGTTATTATAATCAACCTCACAAAAGCTTCAACCTATGCCCCAGTCCAGCATTCTTCAACCTTATTACCCTGTTCCTTTCTTCCATAGCCTATGTCAATTCTTAATATGCTGCTTAATTTGTATATTTATTAAACACTTAAATGTATAAGCTCTAGGAGGGCAGGGTTTTCTATTTTGTTTATCAGTGTGTCCCAAACTATTTTCAATAGTAATTAATTCCGGGGCACCTGGGTGGCTCAGTCAGTTAAGCGTCTGCCTTCAGCTCAGGTCATGGTCCCAGGGTCCTGGGATCGAGCCCCGCATCAGGCTCCCTGCTCGGCAGGAACCCTGCTTCTCCCTCTCCCACTCCCCCTGCTTGTGTTCCCTCCCTTGCTGTGTGTCTCTCTGTCAGATAAATAAATAAAATATTAAAAAAAAAATAGTAATTAATTCAACAAATAGGTGTTGAGTGTGTGAATTAATATTTAAATACAAATATGTAAAGGACAGTAAGCTTTTATTACTTTAAAAAACATATTTAAAAGATAATAGATCCTCTGCATTCTTAAGAATGTTGTAAGCAAATTATCGTGTATTGGAAGAAATTATGCCACACTTCAAAAAGGTGTAAAAAATTGGCCTTGGATAAGCAATATAGGAAATAATGAAATATTACTTTGAAGTTCTCAAAATTTTATAAACTATGACTATCTACTAATATGAGATAAAAATAATTTGAAAAAATTTTTCCTTTGAAGCCATTGAGACCAGAAGAATCCTTTAATGTATTGACTGTATTAAATTATCTTTCATTATTATTTGTTCTTAAAAAAAAAAAAAAACTTTCTAAATGATAATATACTAATTCTTTATGGAATTTCATCAAGAATCAGAGTTTGGCTAATTTAAACTAAAAGCTGTTAATAAAATGACAGATTATGAAAGATCAAAAAATCAAATATTTCCATGTGGGAATACCTAATCTCAAGTAATAATTATAATAAAAGTAACAACCACATATGCCTTCTGTTAATAAAAACATACGCAAAAGGAGAACGAATTAAATTTAAATAAAAACTGAACTATTTCACATTCACATACAGGTAAAACTCCATTGATGATAAATCAAGCTAAAGTCATAGTCAAATGAACTAGTGTAGTCAACAGGAAGATCATGGGAGAGTTACATATATTTTATATATATAAAAATATGTGTGGATATATTCCTCTCTTACTCCTCATAAAATAAAAAACAGTTAACACAGGAAGTTTAGAGTTAACAATTCTAATACTGTTCAAATGTACATTTAGATTTAAATTTTACAGCCGTCAGTGTGTCTTGGCACACTTATAACCATTTGCAAGGCATTAGCAATAGTAAATCATATGACCAGTCACTTGTAGGACAGAACTAGTGTCAAAACCCCTTTCTTTTCTGTATAACTTTAAGTCTTAGATCCATATTTAAAGATTCAATTTTCCCATGTGCTTTTTATCCCCTGGAGAGAAGAAAGATGGGTTTTCTAGAATTTTAGAATCAGAGGTAAGAAAAAATGTTTTCTGTTCACCTCCTGCATGATGCACGTGCTGCACAGATTCATTGCAGCGTTGCGCATACAGCATGGCCCATTCCCTGCACACAGATCCCCAGAGTGGAGGACTAGACTGCACTGGTTTGGGCCCATTTAAATTGGTTTAGAGAGTTTGTCTTTCTCATAGGGTCTTTCTATTTAATTTCCATAGAACTAGATTTTTCTAGTGTCAGGAATAGAGTGACTCATCAGAACTACCTATAGTGGAAGGGAAAAACCAAAAGACCGCTTACTATGGTCTGTCTTTTAAGGTGCATATCTTTTCATTTTTAATCTCTAAAGTAAAATACTCTAAAAAGTATTATTTTATAAAGTCCTTGCTTCCTGTTATGATGCTTTGTAGTATATCCCAACCCAAAAGTTGTACCGATATTCTTTTTCACAGTTTTAGCATAGTTTGTATGTTATTTTATGTCACTTAGATGATATATTACATGCTGTTTTCCTACATGTTTTGTGCTTAATCCTATATTCTGAATTTTACTTAGAGTTACCGTTATTAAAAGTTGCCATCTTTTCAGAGAGTTGTGACTAAGCAAAATACATCAAAACACTAGAAGTATAACAAACAGGCTTTATAATTTGATGATTCAGAAGACTGTTGTATTTAGGTAGATCAGAGTTGTTATTGATCTGGTTTTATGAACACCATTTACTATAAATTAGAGTTATGTAGTGGCAATTAATAGACCAATTAATAAAATTTTTATTATAAGTGAGTGTACTGGGATTACAAGGTACAATCATTAACATCTTTTCTTGTAATTCAGTCAATAATTTGTTGTGTAGCTATTCTATGCAAGGCTTGGTGCTGGGAGCTGTGTTGGTTACAAAAAAGTATGGCATAATTTCTTCCAACACAGGATAATCTATAAGAGTAGAACTCTTGCCTGAGCTTTGGGACTCCATTACATAATAGCTTGTTTTTTCTGAGAGTGTAATTAGTCTCTTGTCTCCATCTCTAAACACACCTACTCCAAATATATTGTTTTCAATACAACATAGAAGAAACTGTATAAGAATTATTTCTTATACATACATTTCTTACATTACTATTATGCTTATATTCAGAAAATTATTACCTAAGCTTTCATTGAAAATTAATATATATGTATAAGTTGATTTTTTGTGTGTTTTTTAAACTCATTAATTCTGTACAAATAGTCATTAGTGAAATGTGTATTTCGTAAAAGAAGATAAAGAATACAAATTTTCAGTTTATATATGTATATATGAATACATATATATTTATATGTATGTATATATACATATATTTTAATAGGTATATGTTAATGTATATGTATCTATACATATACCTTATGTATGTGTGTATATTTATATTTTAAAGATGTATTTACCTGAAAGAGAGCGAGCATGCGTGCATGTGTGTGGGGGTGGGTTGAGGGGGAGGTGGGACTTGGGCAGAGGGAGAGGGAGAGGGAGGGAGAGAATCTCAGGCAAATTCCCTGTAGAGTGCCGAGCCCAATTCTGGGCTCGATCTCATGATCCTGTGATCATGATCTGAGCCGAAATCAAGAGTCGGACACTTAACTGACTGAGCCACCCCAGTGCCCCTAAGTTTATATTATTTTTAACTACTCAAAGGAAAGTTTATTTTTTGTCCTAGATACTCACCTGAGGTTGGCTGTAGGATGTCCACTTAATGTGCTATAGTATGTCTCCAGTCATCAGTATATAAATTAATTTTTTTGTGTGTACTCTGAGGTATCTCTGAGAACCTGTCATAAAATATATATTTCTACATATATATTCCTATAAATATATATTTATGCAATGTGAAATGGTAAATTGTCCTTTATGATGATAAATGATAAAACAGAAAAACCACTGATAAATCATCTTACTGGTTTCAGAAATTTTAGTATATAACTCAAACCTAAATCCTTAAAAGCACTTTAGCAATAAAGTTTGAAAGAAATCCTCATTTTAACTCGTATATAATTGTTATATATAAGTTGATTTGTTTTAATTTAAAAGCATTAATTTTCTTTATTACAGTTACCCAGTAAAGAACATAAAATGCCTTTCTGGAAGAAGTTTCTTAATTATCCATTCTTCAGAATTAATTTGAATATAAATTTTTAGTATAAGTCTATCGGGTATAGTTGCTAGTCTGTCAGTTTTTCTTTTCTTTTTTTTTTTTTTTAAGATTTTATTTATTAATTTGAGAGAGAGGATGAGAGGAGAGAGAGAGCACATGAGAGGGGGGAGGGTCAGAGGGAGAAGCAGACTCCCTGCTGAGCAGGGAGCCTGATGCGGGACTCGATCCCGGGACTCCAGGATCATGACCTGAGCTGAAGGCAGTTGCTCAACCAACTGAGCCACCCAGGCGCCCTCTGTCAGTTTTTCTTGACATAAAATGATACCTCCCAAGTTTATTCTTTGTTTTAAAATGTTGTGGTTAGATATTGGATTTATAGTAACACTCATTGAAGTATTATAGAGTGATCATGATGACATAAATTGTACCTAAGAGCCAAACTGAAAATATAACCAACTTTATGAAGAAATTGCAGAAAAATGCCAGTTTGGAAGATGTGTGTATATATATCCACACATATATAAATGGACATATAAATAAATGTAAAATATAAAATATGTAAATTATATAAGATTAATATGTAATTATTATAGAAATATATAGAAAATAGCTGGTCTAAGAACTTTGACGGGAATGCACTATGCATTTTTTCCCAGTTTTAGTGATAAATTTCCAATGGAGTTCCCAATTTCAGTTATTAGTATCTCAAGTTCAGATTTAGGTTAATATTATCTTAGAAAAAGGGGACTATGCAGATATCCCAAAGAGTTGACAAGCTAAAACTTTTTAATGTGATAGAATCATTGGCCAAAGCCAGCTGGACGGCCAGCATATAGAATACACTCAAGTAGTGAAATGTAAAGCTTTATTACTTGTGTACTCGTACTTTTATTCTTTCATGCAACAGCCATCCCCTTCATTCCACAAGGCACTGAATTACAGTATTAACTTTATTCCTTTGTCTTGGAAGGTATAAATATGGCCTTAAGTGAGATTTATTCTTTCTACAGTGTTTATAACATTCTGACTTTTTAGCTTACATAATTATAATGTTTGCAGTAACTTGTTATGCCCCCACATTAATTTTGAAATAGCAACTCAAAGCAAAAGTTGGTTTGATTATTTTACATTAGTTGCATGTTCATTAATTCTCAGTTTCTCCTTTTTATGCAGAGGTACCTAGCTACTGACACTATAGAATCGGGCATCCATCCAGTATATTTTTGCAGCACTCACTACATTGAAATGCTCCTGAAGGTGGAGGTGCCCCTTGTGTTTTCAGCTTTTCACATGTCTGGTTTTGCACCATCCCAGGTAATCCAGAAGAAATAGCGTTTCTTCAACTCCCAGATCTCAGTGTCTTTAAAGAAAGTTAAAGTCTCACCAAATATAGGAAATACATTTAAATTAATAAGATCATTTTATAAGTATTCATACTTTTCTAACTGAATTTTTTCCCCTAGGTCTGTTACAATATACAGATTTCTTTATAGTAGATTCCTGGCATTCAGATTTCAAGTTCACCTTCAGCTATTCAAGGACATAGACATTCTGGAAGTCTATGACATGTAGGCTTTTTAATGGAGATAATATCTGCTTCCTAAGGCTAATGTAAGGATTAAGTGAGGTAACTGAGGGTAAGAATTCTTAACACTGAACATCTGGCATTTGAGATACTGTATCTTAACCTAACAAGAAAGCCCAGCTCTCTATTTCTGCTCTCGGGATCTGGGAAGGATTAATGATTTTTCCAGGGCCTGGAGTTGTGCTTGTCACATGCAGGAGTGTCTCCTGTGCATAGGCAGTCCTTCATTGGTGGAGGGGTGTATTGTTTCTTTACTGTTATAAGCAGGCTACAACTTAAAACTTCAGAGCTTAAACCTTTTTCTGTTTTTAGAATTAAATCTTTAGGTCAGAGTTCCAGAAGGTAGAAATACTTAACTAAAAGATATGAACTCTTTTAAGACTGTTGACACATATTATCAAGTTGCTTTGATCTTACTCTTCTAACAGAAATGAAGAAAGTATCTGTTTTTCAGGTCTGGGTATTAGGCTTTTTCAAAACTAATAGCTAAATTAATAGGTGGCATTTTCTTTTTTTAAAATTTTGTGAATTTTTTTTTTAATTTTGTGAATTTTTAAACATTAGCAAGGTTGACTATAATCCATAGCCTAGTTAATAATTGAATCTTCTTAATTGCCTACCTACCTGTCTTAGCGTATTTCTTATTGATTTGTATGTTCTTTAAAAGTAACCCCACTACCCAAATCTCTTCAATTCCTGTTATGTATTTTATTTACTATTGTAATTTATTACTTACTTATTTGCTGTTAGTGTTTTTATGTATTTACTATTGTATTATTTATTACATTTTTCTTATTACATCCTTATATTATGTCTTAATGCTGGTAAGAATCCACCTATTATACACTTCCTAACTCCCCCTCTGAAAAAGCTAATTTAACTATTTGTATTGATTCCTTTATGTGCCCTCTAAAGTGATTTTTCCTGTTTCAAATTGGGCATTTGGATGTGGATAAAATGCTATTATGTTCACTTTTCTCAAAGTAATTTACAGTTTATGTCCTTACTGACTCAGCCTTCCTATCTAGGAATGTAGTAAGTTTTTCCATTTATTTTCTTTGTATTATATTTTACTAAAGTTGTATATTTTTTTCATATAGGTGTAATATCTTTCTTATTACAGATATTTCTAATTAGTGTAGCTTGAAATCTCTTTTTCAATTTTATTTCCTTTGTGGTTACTGTTAATAATTCGTGAAGGCATTAAATTTTCTGTAATCATTAGGTTGTACACTTTTTTCTAGATTTGTGTTTTTTTCCAATTTTGTAATGTATTTTATTTCTGTTTCATTGTTAATTAAATTCTGTAATTTTTCCAGAATAATTCTAAGTAGTGGCTTGCTTGTTTTAGACTTGAACAATTATTAAGAAATCATCTAGTATTTCACCATTAAGAGAATTATTCCCTGTCATGCTATGGAAGAATCCTTCTACTTTATGTAAAATATTGAATTTTGTTTCCTTTCTTTTAATCAAATAAGAATGTTGAATTTTGTCAAGTTCCTTTAGGGTTAAGGTTATCTTGATCTTGGGGTTTATGTGACTTGTTTATGTGACCATTGATAGATTTCTTAATAGTAAACGATGGTTGCATTTCCTTGGATTTGTCCTCCTGGTAATCTTTTCCTCTTAACTAGACCATATAGTTCTTGGTAATGTGCCTTTAGACTTATTTTGAAGAGCCCTTATGTCATGTAATTATATTTACTTGCATCTGGTTACTGTGCCTGTTGAGTTCTAAATTTCCTGAAGTTAATAAGTCTAAAAATAACAAGGAATTGCATGTAATGAAAAGGAATATTCTTTCCTGGCCAGTTGTAGCTCTTACTTGGCATGTGCCTAAAACATTTTTGGAAATTTTGAATCATAAAATGTTTAATTCTGGTTGGAAGTAGATACCTAAATGTTTACTAAGCTGAATAATCTATTCTTTCTACTCTTCTAAAAATCCAAGCTAGGGAACAAAATGTTCCTGAGAGCTCTTTTTGCCATTCTAGTCTTGAGTAATATAATATATATTGTCTAATGCCTTCAATCATTTATTACTTCCTAACATATATCCTTTAAATTTAAAATAGACTACCACGAACTGTGGGAAAACTTGTAGTACCTCTGGCCTCACTATCAATTTGGTACCTTTTTATTATTTTGGCATTTATCAATTTGAAATTGCATATATGTAGCAGATTTATCTAATAAAACCCACTGCATTATTTCCAAGCAGTAATGTTGTTGTGTTTCTTAAATTATCTAATGTAAAAATGAGTTTTTAATGGCTCTCGTTGTGAGCTAATCATTTTCTTCCTTAAATATATATCATTGCTTTGTTGATATTATTTGCCATTTTACTGCTAATTATAAAATATGAAACAACTTTTAAGTAACGAATAGGTGTAGGTGCTTAAGTAATCGTTTGGATACAGATTTTGTATTTCAAAGCTTATTCATTTTGATCTAATTAGGAGCAGTGCTTTTTGAAGTTGTGTATTTACAGACACTAAGGGATTGGTTGATTAATGAAGGATTTGTGAGTAGGTTGCTAAATAAAATACATATATCTCTAGAGTAAAAATATATATTCAACTAGAATACAAAAAAATTAAAATAGAAATATATGTTGATTAGAGTTTAAGAGTAACTGAGAGTGGAAAATATAAATTCCAAATATATAGTCCTCCTTTTTAAATGAACAGAAAAATCACATATTCTAATTAACTTTTTGACAAATTTTATCCTTTGGTAAAACACTTTCCTTACTGTACTTTATTTAACTTCCTAGCTTAAGAAGTACCACATATCTTTAATGATTTATCTCTTATAATTCCTTGGGGTCATTATTCTGCATATCATTATTGTACTATACTGTGTCCACAAATGGGCTAACATGGATAATCCTCTAACTATACTTCAGAAAAACCTCATGGTTGTTTCTCCTTTGGTGTTTTTTTCTCCTCCTCCCATCATGAAGACTGGATTTAAAAAAAAAAAAACTATTCTTACATTTCATATTTTGTGACATAGTGTTTTTTGAAAGTGCAGAATTATATAAATGTAAAGCAGAATGTTTCTTATTCATGCTCCTATTCATAAATGTCTATATATCTATATATATCTATATATCTATACATATCTATCTATCTATCTATCTATATATCTCCCCAGGCTTTCCCTCTTCTCATGTTGCTGATGTTATCACTTGAAATAGTACTTCTTTCTCCCTGTGCCACATCTTTGTGTCAGCTACTTATCTTTTATGTTTGTCCAAATGGAAAATTTTTCTTCAATGAACTACAAGTAGATTTGAATTTGTGTATTGTTTCTATACTTCCAGTAGAAATCTATATCTTGCCTTGTGGAATAGTTATCTGTGTCCTTTATCTCTTTAATAGTTAAAGTTCCTTAAAGGTATGTGTGCCTGATTTATCTTGAGGTTCTTTGGGTGTGTGATACAGTATCTTGCCTAGAAGTACAACAGAAATACTCTTATGTATAACAACTCTTTGCAGTGTAAAGATGTATTTCCAGAGCTTATCTCATTCAAAATTTTGACTACTTCATGTGACAGAAGTAGAAATTCAGAATCAGTGAAGTCAGTGAATTGACTTATTGAGGTTACCTTGATAGCAAGGACTTCACTTGAAGCCACATCTTTTGATTTTGAAATTAGTTTTCTTTCTTTCTTTGCTAATATTCTTTCTATGGTGAGAGCAAATAAAGTAAGGCCAGAAGAGTTGTTAAAAACATTGTCTTTGAGTCATAAAACTTGCTCATTTAATTCATACTTATTCTGACTTAATCAGATATCCATAAAAAATTGTTTTAACCAAACTTTTTTTACTTAATTCTTACGGAATTTTTTGAAGATCGTTTTTTAGATCTAGATACAAGTGAGAATAATTTACCTCAGATAAAATAATTATGTTTATCTCAGTGTTGCATCTTAATGTCCTTTAGTAGCTTAAGTGTGGTTGAAGAGCAGAATTTCCTAGGAAGGTTGTGGTACATTTTCATGTATATCATACAAGTGATTTTCTTTCCTTATAAGCCTAAAACACCATTTAAATGTTTTAAAAAGTAATTAGGTTTAAAGAACATTGGTTTTACTATAAAAACAAATGTAATTAGTTTGTTTCACTTTCTTTGTAAACCATTTCATTACTAATATTTTTTTGATGAATAGAAGAACTCAGCTTCTTAGTTTTGAAGATGCAGTACATCTCTGGACTTATAAGAGGGAATTTGGCAGTGTCTAGCAAAATCTTACGTGCATTTACCCTTTAACCCAGAAATCTCATGTATAGAAATCTATCCAGGAGATTATCTCACAAAAATTTGAAAATACATACAAATGTTTGTTACAGCACTGATTATAGTATCAAAAGACCAAAAACTGCAAATGTCTATAAATAGGAGCTTGGTTGAAAAATTATGGTTTATCCGTGGTGGAATACCATGCAGTTGTAAAAATGAAAAATACCTCTGTATATTGAGTTGGAGTGATATCCAGGATCCTTTGTTAAGTGATAAAAAGGTGAAGAGAGTGTTTAGTATGTTACCATTTATACAAGAAAGAGTGAACATACAAATGCATGTAGAAATGTGTTTTATTAAAAACATGAAAGAATATACCACATTTTTTTAAATGATTGCTTATAGGGATGGGGAAGGAATGAGCTGAAGAGTCAAGGAATATACCTTACTTTTGTATTTTTACTTTGGAATCATTTAAATATTTTTTTATATAGTGATATAAATACATGTAACCGACAAAATAAACACATTCTGTCCCTAAGAATACAAAGTCAAACTGAATCAAATGAACCTAACAGTACACATTTGATAGTATAAACTCATGAGAATCACTTTAAAACACAGTAATTTATGTCAAGTGATATGTTGTCTAAAGCCAAAGAACAGCAAAAATACTGTTTTAAGTAATCATATTACTTGTGGTAGTGCTGGTTTTCTAAGATTATTTTTGTCTTGTGTGATAGATAAAAAGAATAACTGATGCCATTGGTAACTGAGATTTTCTGTGTGTTTTAAAGCAAACACAGATATAATTTATAGCAACTTATGATGTATTTCTTTTAAAAAGTTTAAAGAAGGGGAACCTAGAGAGGGAAATATGCTGAAGAACCTTACCAATCAAAATTTTGAATCTGTGGTGGGTCTGGTTCATGTACTGTTTTTCCTTTTATATATATATTTGAAAAATTCCATAATAAAAAATGTTTTATGAGTTTATCATTCTGCTTGGACACATACTATTTCCTTTATCCTTTTAGAATTCTAGATTGTTAGCTGATTTGCAAACCTTTGCATTCTATAGAGAAGTTATTTGCTTAAGGATTAAATACTGTGACTCATTGCTAACTCTTCTAGGGGAATGTGATTTTAGAATTCTATTACTGTTTAATGATTCTAAATCATCTTGCACACAGAATAGCTGATATAATTTCTGCCAAATGAAGAGGGACATATATTTAAAAAGTGCACATCTCCCCTTTGAGTGTCAGCTCAATGAAAGCAGGGACTAAATGTCTTTTGTTCACTTAAAAATTATAATGCTTGTTTGTATATTAGGTGCTTGATAAATATTAAGTGAATAATAAACATCTGTACTTTGTTATAGAGTAACATTTATATAGTGCTTTATATACTTTCAAAGTGCTTTCAGTTATAATCTCATTTTCCTTTCCTAAATTTCTCATATGTAGAAAAAGACAGGCATTATTTCTGTTTAATGGAAGAAAAATAGACAATGTATAGAAAACAATGCTTGAGTGTATGTAAATGCCAGAAAACTGCATTAATAACTATGTATAAGAAAGAACTAATTGCAGATCCTGGGGTGGCTTTCTTTTAACCAATAAAGATAAGTATCTCCCTACATATATTTTAACTTCAGATATCTTTGTTTAAACCATATAAAGTTGTGAGGTTTCAAGATCAAAATGAGTTGAGGATCAGCAGTTTCACACCGTCCAACCTCTATAACAGTAAGGCTGCTGAAAAAGAAGATGGACAAATGCTATGACCCCTCATCTCTATCTACATGTCACTCACCCCTAAAACTGACAGCAGAATGGGAACTGCCTTTTCTGGCTGCGGGGATCATCTGTACTAATTTCTACTCTTCTTTTGTTTCTCCTTAATTCATCCAGAGACTCATTTTTATTAAAAGAGTATGGCCATAAGTTGCTTGGCATTAATAGCTATAGCAAAGAACAGAGGCAGCAGTGCATTAAAGGAATTAAAAGTATTACTTTTTTAAAAAATGACTGCTTTCAACCTATCTAGTAAAGTAAGAGTAGAAGATATTTTCTCCCCAGTGCCGTAGAGCCATATTATGTGGGCAATGGAAGTTTGGTAATGAGCTCTGCATGCCAAGCTACCCTGCAGGTCAAGATCTGGGAGAAGAATCCTATTAGTGCTAAGACTAAAGTTGGGACAAAAGGGAATCAAATATATTCTACCTGTTGATAACATTGGGCATTCATAGATAAAATTCAATACTGACTTAACTCATAGGCTCTATGACTAGATTTTGAGCATTATAGAATGGGCTCATAATGTTTATAAAAGCAAAATCTTGTACCTGAGAATGGAATTACAGTAAAAAACCAGAAGAAAATATTAGTGATATGTAGTTGGCATTATCAATAATAGGAAATACGAGTGGAAAATGAGATAAAAAGATATGCCTATAATAGCTGAAATTAAAATGTTACTGGTTGACATAAGTAATAACATATGGAAAACAAAAATTCATTAATACCATCTGGTATGGGCTGAATTGTGTCACCCCACACCCAAAATTCATATAATCTGCACCACCACTACCCTCAGAATGACTGTATTTGGAGATAGGGTCTTTAAAGGGGTAAGTAAGTTAAAATGAGATACATTAGGGTAGGCCCTAATCCAATTTGTCTACGGTCCTTAAAAGAAGAAATTTGGGCACAGATATCCAGAGGAAGACCAGGTGAAAACATAGAAGACTGGCATCTACAAGCCAAGGAGAGAAGTCCAACCCTGCCAACACCTTGATCTTGGACTTCTGCAGAAATGTGAGAAAATACATTTCTGTTATTTAAGTCACCTAGTCTGTGGTACTTTGTTATGGTAGCCTAAGCAGAATTATACACCATGTTCAAGCCACTTAACGGTAGAATCAGCATTCCCCCAAATTGAATCAGATCTAAAAAAATGAGTTTTAGAAAGTATTCAAGAATATATCTTTAAAAGGGTAAAATCATAGGAACAAAAAAGGAAGATTTGTGCATCTGTTTTTTAGATCTATGACAAATTGAGATAAGCCATTTTATCTGTTCCCATTCCCTGCTCCCCACCCCCAAAAATAAAAGTAGAAGAGATTCAACAAAGGAAATATTTCTTCAGTGGTAATTTGTAAATCATAAATGAAAATTAGAATACTGGAAAGTAATTATCTTAGTTTCCTAGGACTGCAGTATCAAAACAGTATGAACTGGCTAGCTTAAAACAACAGAAATTTATTGACTCACAGTTTTGGAGGCCAGCAGTCCAGAATGAAAGTGTTAGCAAGACTGTGTTCCCTCTGAAGGCACTAGGGAAAGAACTGTTTGATGCCTCTCTCCTAGGTTCTGATAGCCTTAGATGGTTTTGACTTGTAAATGCCATCTTCCAATCCTCTGTCTTCACATGACATTCCCCATGTGTGTCTTTTCATCTTCCCTCTGTGTGTGTTTCTGTGTTCACATTTTCCCTCTTTATTTGATAACAGTCGTATTAGGATAGGACTCACCCTAGTGATCTCATTTTATCTTGATTACCTCTGTAAAAACCCTGTTTCCAAATATTGTCACATGCACAAGCACTGTGGGTTGGTTAGAACTTGGACATATTTTGGTGGAGAGACACAATTCCACCCATAGCATTGATGTACCAAAATGTTAACAGTGTTAATCACTGTGCCACTGTTACTATGCTTTTTTTTTTTACCCTTTCTATTTTTTTCCCACAATGGGCATGTATTCCTTTTATAATCTAAACAATCTGAATGTTACTCAAAGAGTAATATAAATGATTTTTTGTAAAAGTCTCACTTTTATTTTCTACATTAGCTCCCAGTTTTTACGTTATATAATCCTGTTTGGTTTAAATGATTTTCTGATTCAGCAAGAGTCCATTTGCATTAATGTAACATTTAGCAATCTGTCATCTGCACAGATTATTATACATCTGTGATTATAGGTAGGGTAGAAGAAACTAACATCTCTGAATTAAAATGGTCTGTTAGCATTTGTTATCTGTAGAGAGCAGACTGATGTTGTGGGTAAGAGGAGGACTGTATGAATAAAGAAGGCATTTAGCAATAGGTATATGAGCAGTGTGAACACCGTCAGTTACCTCTAAGTCTTGAGTCCCTAGGCCATGAAAGTTTTCTCATGCATTAAGCAAATAGATGAAGCATCCTAGGATGTCTTTCTATTTGGATCATATGCCAAGCTCTTCATTAGTTTTGTGTGAGTTAGTGGTTACTGCTTTTTTTAAAGTATGTTTTTATAAGCTTTCTAATGAAGTAACTTCTTTTTTTTCTAGATTTGCCTACAATGGATAACTCAGTGTTTTTGGAATTATTTAGACTGGATAGAAATCTGCCATTATATTGCTACTTGTGTTTTCCTTGGTCCTGATTATCAAGTGTATCTCTGTATAGCTATATTCAAACATCTGCAGCAAGACATTCTGCAGCACACTCAGACTCAAGATCTGCAGGTTTTCCTAAAAGTAAGTAACTTTAGGGGGAAAATTGTGGTTAAGAGTTCATAGCTAACTTTGATGGGATGTTTATATGTCAGACACTTTTCTTGACAATCATCTGAAAACAACCTTAAGAGGTAGGTACTATTATTCTCGTTTTAGAGATGAGGAAACTGAGGCACCAACTTAAGTTGCTCAAGATGGCACACTAGGGAGTGGTGGAACTGCAGTGTGAAGAAGCTAAGATGTCTGTTAGCCAGTGTTCTGTCCCACAAGATGTATTTTATATCTCTATCTATCTATCTATCTCTCTATATATATTCTTTATATCTTATCTGGTCACTAAAAGCTCAAGCTACTATGTTAGGACAGAGGTTTTGAAACATTTTAAAAATATTTCATGCAATTTCCTGTGCCTTCATATTCTATATTTTTTTAAATTTTCACCTATATCTATAGAATGTTTCCATGAAAGATTATTCTATCATAACATTCTTTTTAAAAAGTCACTACATTATGTAAGTTAATATTTTAAAACAAAATATAACTTTCTTTCTCTTTCACAATAGTGTGTTTTGGAGCTCTGGACTTTGGGAAATACAGTTATATAAATGCATCCCTGTGTGCAATTCTTGATGGAAATCCAACTGTATTTGTCTTAAGTTAAAATCTCTCCTTGAATTTGAGAGATTCCCTCAAATATTTCCCTCCCCCTGCTCCCCTCACCATCCCACAGACACACATACACATGCATACACCAAAACCAGCATTTGTCCTTTGCTAGGTTTTCTCTAGACAGCAAATAATTTCTATGTTAGTTAATTTTATCATTATTTTTTTTTTACTTTTTAAAATTAACATATAATGTATTATTTGTTTCAGGGGTATAGGTCTGTGATTCATCAGTCTTACACAATACACAGCACTCCCCACAACACATACCCTCCCCAGTGTCCATCTCCTAGCCACCCCATGCCTCCAACCCCACCTTGACTCCAGCAACCTTCAGTTTATTTCCTGAGATTAAGAGTCTCTTACGGTTTGTCTCCCTCGCTGGTTTCATCTTGTTTCATTTTTTCCTCTTTTCCCCTATGATCCTCTGCCTTGTTTCTCAATTTCCACATATCAGTGAGATCATATGATTATTGTCTTTCTCTGATTGACTTACTTCACTTAGCATCATACCCTCTAGTTCCATCTGCGTCATTGCAAATGGCAAGGTTTCATTTTTTGATGGATGCATAATATTCCAGTGTGTGTGTGTGTGTGTGTGTGTGTGTACACCACATTTCTTTATTCATTCATCTGTGATGGACATCTGGGCTTTTTCCATAGTTTGGCTATTGTGGACATTGCTGCTATAAACATTGGGGTACAGGTGCCCCTACGGATTACTACATTTATATCTCTGGGGTAAATACCCAGTAGTGCAATTGCTAGGTCATAGGGTAGCTCTATTTTCAACTTTTTGAAGAACCTCCATTCTGTTTTCCAGAGTGGCTGCACCAGCTTACATTCCCACCAACAGTGTAGGAGGGTTCCCCTTTCTCCGCATCCTCGCGAACATCTGTCATTTCCTGACTTACTAATTTTAGCCATTCTGACTGGTGTGAGGTGGTATCTCATTGTAGTTTTAATTTTATCGTTATTCTTTACCACTAGATACTTGTCAGAGCTCTTTCCCCTTTAATCATGATGTTCTATAAATAAATGTCATTGATTATTCAAGATTGCCAAACTATCAAGAATTTTTATTTCATTAATACTGACTTCAAAAGGTCTCAAACTGTCTACATGTATCACTAGAATTGTTATCTTAGGAACTTTTTTTTTTTTTTAAGAGAGAGAGAGCGAGAGTGAGCATGAGCAGGGTGGGGTTGAGGGGCAGGGGGAGAGAGAATCTTGAGCAGGCTCCATGCCCAGCAGGTAGCCTGACGCAGGGCTCCATCTCACTGTCCCAAGAGCATAACCTGAGCTGAAATCAAGAGTTGGATGCTCAACCGACTGAGCCACCCAGGCACTCCTTAGGAACATTTTTAATGAAAAAAATATACCAAGACAATGATTGTACATGTAAAAGGAAAACTTAGGTAGAAAAAGAAAACAATTATCTGCAAGAAGTAATTTGGAGAACAGGGATGGTTAAAAAAATGGGGATTATGTTGAGGACAAAATGTGGGTTCCTTTTTAGTAAGTGACACTTTCATCACTACCGTGGTCAATTATAGGAATTTCAGAGTCTGAAATTTTCCCAGGAGCTTATAATATCCTCTAACCTGTAATGCTCTAACCTTTTATCCCACTTCAGTTTCTCTTAGAGTGTTTGTCACTAGCTGAAATTTTTTAATATATATTTTTGTCAATCTTCCTTAGTATAATGTTTATGTTCCACAAGGATAGTGATTTTGTCCATCTCGTTTACTAATGTATTTTCAATGCCTTGAACAGTACCTGGCATATAATAGGTCCCCAATACATATTTGTTGATAGAATAAACAAATAATACATATAAAGGGAAAGATGAACTTATTTTTGTTCACATTTAGTAACAAACATTACTAAATTCTTTAAATCTAATTAATGTTGATGATTATTGCAGTTTCTTCTCTTTGTTGATTACTTCTTGATAATGCTATCAGTTTAAAACTCAAGAATTTTTAAATGAGGGGGAAAAGGTTACTACTCAAGTCCTATTTAAATTACTAAAATTTTAATTGAATTGATTTAAATCCAAACTAAGAACATGTTGGCAAAGAATTAATTTTAGCACTTGTCCTGGAACTAACCTTACTTCTTACTCCTTCTATTTGCATTCATCTCAGGGATTAGGAAAAATATCATTCTGATATTGGACTTCATTTTATTTTTTGTTTTATTTTCAACAGGTAGGTCTCAAGTTCACTGAACTCTTTTGGTGGGCAGTTATTTTTCTTGTGAGATAAATTCCAGCGTGGTTTATTTAAATATGGATTTACATGCCCCTTTACTCTATAAAGCCCTGTTATGACCTGTTGTTTCCCATGTATATAAACATACATAGACTCTTTTCCACTTATTCACATATTAACCAATAATGAAACTTTAGCTAATAAAGTGATGTTCATTTTTCCTTCCGTTGAACACAACCCAAGTCAGAAATAGTTATAGGATTTAAAAATTTCTCATTCAACTGTAGTTATAAGGATTAAAAAGTTATGTTCATTTTTCCGTTCCTTGAACACAACGCAAGTCAGAAATAGTTATAGGATTTAAAAATTTCTCATTCAACTGTAGTTATAAGGATTAAACCTGGGAAATTATGTTTTATACTTTCTAATCCAGAAATCTCAGACTTGTACAAAGGGTAAAAAAAAAAAAACCTTAGTAATTCTCCATATAACTATATACCACAACCATAATATTATTCTTACATAGATTACATGTTATTTTCTGACTAAACATATTTAAATATGATTGCTTCTGAAGAGGTGAAGTAGAACAGAGGACTTTTACTTTTTAGTGTATTTGTTGTTGTTGTTATTGTTTTTATTTTTGAAGAATGGGTCCATACTTCTTTCATAACAAAACTTTTTTTTTTTTTTTTTTTTAATTTTTTTTATTGTTATGTTAATCCCCATACATTACATCATTAGTTTTAGATATAGTGTTCCATGATTCATTGTTTGTGCATAACACCCAGTGCTCCATGCAGAACGTGCCCTCCTCAATACCCATCACCAGGCTAACCCATCCTCCCAACCCCCTCCCCTCTAGAACCCTCAGTTTGTTTTTCAGAGTCCATCGTCTCTCATGGTTCTTCTCCCCCTCCGATTTCCCCCCCTTCATTCTTCCCCTCCTGCTACATTCTTCTTCTTCTTTTTTTCTTTCTTAACATATATTGCATTATTTCATAACAAAACTTTTTAAAAGGAGGGCATTGAATCGTTATATAAAAATAGATAAAATAAGCATCTGACTATGGTAAATATGTTCAAATACTCAGGCCCAATTGAAAGTTTTCCAAAATATAGAAAAACCGCAAACATGTTTTCAACTATTATCAGTTTCTCCTGAGAAACTTCAGGTAATGAGATGGTTCCAGAAGATTGAAAATATGCAGTTAAAATATTCCTGGTTTAAGCTTCATTTATTGACAGAGAGTGACATGATAGAAGCATTGCTTTAGGAATAATAATAATCTGTCTGAAGCATATAGTATAGAGATAGTATTAACCCATTTGTATTCATTTGGGTTTAGGCTCAAGATTTTAAATTAGGTAATTGGGAGTCTAGACTCATTGCCTATGTTTCTGATAGCCCACTGAGCAATTCTTCATGATCAATGTATTAAAAAGATGATTTGGAATTTCTTAGACCAGGTGGTGAACATGAATAGTCAAACCAGGTTTACTTGAAAAACAAAATCACCCCCAAACCCCAAATACTTTATTTTTCCTCTTTTGGCTAAACCACTAAATGATTAAATGAATGGCATGGATATAAGATGATATCAGCAAGGTGTTTTCTGAGTTTTCCACAATATCTTTGTAGACACAACAAATAAGTGGGTTTGATAATAGAGCAGCATTATTATATATTATGTATAATAAGTGCATTATTCCCACATGTGGTGATTGATACATCGATCCTGAGCTAAGACAACTTTTGATGGTTTGCTGAAGGGCTTAATCCTTGGATTTAGGGTCCTGAAAGTTTTAATCTGTGACAGATGATGGGCATCACACTTACCAGAAAGAAAAACATCACCCAGAAAAATAAGTACAGTACTCTCAAATATACCAGTGAGCTTGAAAGTCTAAAGTTTGTTTTAAGTGGAGTGTCTCTTTCTCTTTCTCTCTCTTTCTCAGTCTCACTCACTCATGAAAGCAAGCCAGTTTAGAAAGAGTTTAATAGTACTTGAGAAGACCCACTGTTTTAGCCAACTGGCTATATTGCATTTCTCTCTAGCATGATAACAGCTTGGCAGTGATCTTGGTTTTAGTTTGTGAATTCAATTGAGTTCAACTTGGGGAAAACTTCACTGAAATGCCAGGCTAGGAAAAGAATGCCTTCCAGTGAAAATCAGGCTGTGAAGGCTCAAAATACTTAATTAAAATGCTTCAACTAAATCGTGCATGTTATGGCAAAATCAATTTATAATTATGAAAAAATCAGATTAATTTCAATCCAATCAGTAAATTGTCAAGAGGAATTTTGTTGTTGTTCCTGCAGCTGTTACCAGAACATGTTGACAGGGTAAGGAATGGAGATCAGACTGAGAAACATCACATGAATTGCTAAGCTTTTAAAAGACAAAAGTATACATAATACAAAAAATAATTCATCATCTGAGAGAATAGATAAAACACGTTCAGTTTTATGTTAACTGTGGTTTGCAATAAGTGTTTTTCATTGTTCTTATATCGCTTGAGTTTGCCTGTATTCAGATTCTGGCTCTATCACTCTGTAAGCTTGGATACCTTGCTTAACCTCTCTGTGCCTCAGTTTTCTCATCTGTATAATTCGTTGTGAAATAATACCTATTACATGGAATTGTTGAGGAATTAAGTGATACCTTTTTGTAAAATACTTCTAGAACATTATCTGGCATATAGCAAGTGCTTTAAAAAAAAAGTTAGGAGTTATTTGAATATCTACATCCCTGTCCCCTCTCTGTCCCATCCTTCTCTTGTTATTAACTGAAGAAAAAGATGTGTAGAGAACACAGCAAGCAAAATAGGCCTTTTTTCCGAGTCCATAGCTAGACTATATACTTTTGCTCTCATTTTTTCTTCTCTAGCCCTGTAGACATCTTAGTAAATCATAGTAATACCTGGCATATACTTCAGATCTAGGTCAGGATCATTCTCTTACATTGTATCTGATCAAGGTTTATTCCCTCATTTATGCAGCCAGAATTGGATCATCTCCCTAGCCATCACATATGCCCATGTATCCCTCAGCTAAGTTAAAATTAATTATTTTATTTATTTATTTATTTATTATTTATTTTTATAATTTTATAAATTATTTATTATTTTTAAATTTTTTATTTAAATTCAGTTTAGTTAACATATACTGTATTATTAGTTTCAGGGATGGAATTTAGTGATTCATCAGTTGCATATAAGTGCAACCCGTGCTCATTACATCAAGTGCCCTCCTTAATAACCATCACCCAATTTCCCCATCCCCAAACCCCCTCCCCTGCAGCAGCCTTCAGTTTGTTTCCTGTAGTTAAAGAGTCTCTTATGGTTTGCCTACCTCTGTTTTCATTTTATTTTATTTTTTCTTCCTTTCCCCTATATTCATCTGTTTTCTTTCTTAAATTCCACATATGGGTGAAATCATATGGTATTTGTCTTTCTCTGCCTTACTTCACTTAGCATAATACCCTCTAGTTCCATCCACATCATTGCAAATGGTAAGATTTCTTTCTGTTTGATGGCTAATATTCCATTGTATATATATACCACATCTTATATATCTATTCATCTATTGATGGACATCTGGGCTCTTTCCATATTTTGGCTATTGTGGACATTGCTGCTATAAACATTGGGGTGTATGTGCCCTTTCGATATCATTACGTTTGTGTCCTTTGGATAAATACCTAGTAGTGTAATTGCTGGGTCATGGGATAGTTGAATTTTTAACTTTTTGAGGAATCTCCATACTGTTTTCCAGAGTAGCTGCACCAGTTTGCATTCCCACTAACAGTGTGAGAGGGTTCCCCCTTCTCTGCATCCTCGCCAACATCTCTTGTTTCCTAGTCGTTAATTTTAGCCATTCTGATCAGTGTGAGGTGGTATGAGTTAAAATCTTTTACATTCTCTTTCCTAAATATTTTTGAACCTCATACTCTATCCAGAACTACACACACTATATAAACTTCCCTAATACTGAGGATCATTAGTGTGCTTATTAAAACTGACATATCTAGACTCCTCCACAGACCTACCAAAACAATTTTCATGACAGGCCTGAGTTGCCAGGTTTTAGTATAAAATCTCAAATAGCTTGAAACCTTTAGAATATGTAAAAATGTTACCTTTGAAACTTGAATCCAGAATGCCAAGACCAGGGATTTAAAAGTTTGGGGGCTATTGGGCTTAGAAATTTCTATTATACCAAGCACCCCAGGAGAAACATATTAGAAAAAACATTACTTACAGATTGGTTGTTTTTCTACCACTTTGACCAAGAAAGAAGGTCCTTTTTCATGATAGGTCAAACACAACACACAAAAAATCATCTCTAGCAAAGGTAAAGAGCAGAGCTAAGTTCACAAAACTCCTTCTCTCTCATGTGACTCTTACTATATAATTTGATGCTTCTTATGTGAGATTTGATATTCATGTAAATCCTTTAAGTTATCTCAGTGCGTATTAAATTCTACACCTTTTGTGGTAAACTTTTATATGTCTCCAGGTGATTATTGTTCCTATTTAACCCACTCAAAGTGACTTTTTTTCACTTTATAAAGAACTATTATCTCTTTTTGAAATCACCTTTCAAATGCATTAATAATTAAATTTGGGAAAGAATATAGCAGAAAATACCTAAACTTGATCCTGAAGTCATAAAACTAAGGCATGTAATGTTAGCACACTCAATCTTTTTGTACTTTGTATTTATTTACCAACCCAAAAGACTTATCTTTGATTCAAATTCCAAATTTACAGGGCTTGCAGTAGCTCTAAAAACATTTTTGCTAGAAATTATTTTTGGAAACTTTAACTGATACAAGTAATGTTTGAAAGTATAGGTATAGCTTGATTTCTATAAGAGGCATATTCCTGAGAAGTTGCAAGATAAGACAATATAATATTTTAAGTGAACTGTTCCCTTATCTTTTTAGCAAGAGGTTGAAAAACAGACTGGAGTCAATAATCTTCGATGTTGAACATTATAGATTTGTAGCGTGATCAAGAAAATCTAACTTAGCCACTTTAGAGGCCATCAGTTAATAAAGATGTTTTTACTGTGAAACCATTAATACCTTGAGTGCTTATTGAATGCCAGGCACTGAGCAAAGGGATTTATGGGTATTGTTAATTCCCTCATTGAGTTAGTCAACTATTGTACAACAGCTGTGTCCCAGGCACAGCTCTGTCACAAGACGGGCCATGTCCCTACCCACATTGACCTTTCATTCTACTGGTAGACAAATATTTGAATAAATATATAATGCTTTGGGTATTGATAGATCTTATTATAAGGAAATCAAACATCTTAAGAGAGTCAGACTAAGTCAGAGATGCTATTTAGATAGAGTCCAACAAAGGCTACTCTGAGAGAGTAAGCAGAGATCTGAATGAAGCAAAGGAAAAAGCAATGCAAGGACTTCAGGGCAAAATTCTAAATAGGAAGAAAGGCAAAAGCAGAATCTTAGAGGTAAGTATGAGGTTAGCCCACTTAGAAAGTGTTGAGATGACCACTGTGGCCAGAACAAGGTGAGATAGAACAGTAAGAGAGGAGTCAGGAGCCAGATCATATAAGGTTTTATAGTCCATGAAAAGGAGTTCAGACAGTACAACCTTATGCCATTATTGTCTGCATTTGCACGTGAGAAATTGAGGCTTAGAGTGTCAGTAAACTTCCCCAGGTTCATACACCTAGTAACTAATACAGGGGAGTTTGAACCCATTTTTGGTATGAATCCAAATCTTGTACTCCTTCCTAGTATATCAGGTTGTCTCTCACTGACTAGTCTGGTTACCCTTTTAAAAACCCTGAATTCAGTGGACCTTCTAATTAAATGTTCTCAATAGTAAAAGAAAATCAGTGGATACATATTTGAAACTGGGTTCTGTATATAAAGGAGAGAGGCAAGCTGTGTATATGTCATATCATGTAATATTGAATGCACATGAAATACTGTGGTTTAGAATAGTAATTTTTATTTTAATTTTTTAAAAGATTTTATTTATTTGAGAGAGTGAGCGAGAGAGCACGAGCAAAGGGGAGAGGCAGAGGGAGAGGAAGAAGCAGACTCCCCGCTGTGCAGGAAACCTGAGCGACTCGATCCCAGGACCCTGGGATCATGACCTGAGCTGAAGGCAGACGCTTCACCGACTGAGCCACCCAGGTGCCCTAGAATAGTAATTTTTAATGCTTTTTGATGATTCAACATTTGAAACCCAGAATTAATGAAGAGAGCCAATCATTGAAGGCACACTGGTTGAAAAACCGTTAGGTACAAAAAAGAAAATGCAATATGCTCAAAATGAACTTCTAGCCAAAATATAAACCACTTCATAAGTAACATATTAAAAAAAACTTGAAATAGTGCATTGTTTATACAAAAAAGGGATAGTGTTGCCTTATATAATTACATATGTCTGCTTATTTAAAGGATAAGGGAATTCAGGTGGGCCTGGCTGGCTCAGTCGGTGGAGCATGCAACTCTTGATCTCGGGGTCATAAATTCAAGCCCCGTGTTCAGGGTAGAGATTACTTTAAATAAAAAGGAATAAGGGAATTCATATTTTTATACTGAGGTCTATAAACAAAATGATAAAGCGGTATTCTGAGGAAATGGTCTGTTATAAATTGAATGATAAGCTGGCAGTTTAAATGGTTATAATTACAAAGTAAAGTTATCCACTGAAGTCATTAGAGAACATTTAGGATAAAATGAAAAGTATACCACTCTGAAGACAAAAAATAGAATTGGAGATTCTGAAGATTTTATTCAGAGTTATAAATTGTAAAATTAAATAATGAACTACATCATTTAAAAACATTCTTTTAAAAATGAATATTTTTCTCTTATGAAATATGACCTTTATACACATAATTGGCCATTTTTTTTTGTTTCAAGTTTTTATTTAAATTCCGGTTAACATTCAGTGTAATATTAGTTTCAGGAGTAGAATTCAGTGATTCATTACTAACATACAATACCCAGTGCTTATCACAAGGGCCCTCCATAATCCCCATCACCCATTTAACCCATCCCCCAAACTCCTTCCCTCCAGCAACCCTCAGTTTGTTCTCTATAGTTAAGAATCTGTTTTATGGTTCGCCTCCCTTTTTTCCCCCATGTTCATCTGTTTTACTTCTTAAATTCCACAGATGAGTGAAATCATATGGTATTTGTTTTGACTGACTTATTTTGCTTAGCATAATACTCTCTAGCTCCATCCACATCACTATAAATGGCAAGATTTCATTCTTTTGATGGCTGCATAATATTCCATTGTGTATATATTACCACCTCTTCGTTATCCATTCATCAGCCGATGGACATTTGGGCTCTTCTCATATTTTGGCTATTGTGGTTAGTGCTGCTATAAACATTGGGGTTCATGTGCCCCTTCGAATAACTATATTTGTATCCTTTGGATAAATACCTCGTAGTGCAATTACTGGGTTCTAAGGTAGTTCTATTTTTACCTTTTTGAGGAAACTCCATACTGTTTTCCAGAGTGGTTGCACCAGTTTGCATTATGGGTGTCTCTTCAGTATAGTTATCAGGGTATTTTCTCTTTATTTTAAAATTAATGTCCAAAATTAAAGCAATAATTCAAAAAACATCTCAAGGAATAAATATATGTAAAACAAGTGATAACAATGGTTCTCCATAAGTAGTTTTTATTTATAAATTAAGTGGGACAGTAATTAAAAGATGTTCAATAGATTTTGCATATTTTTTCCCAGAAAAGAATTATTAGAGCTATTGTTCAAATGGTGTAATCTCCTATTGTGATTCAGTTAATGAACAATAAGCATTCTTTTAAAAATCATGAATATGCACTAAAGCAATTTTTCTGACATTGGGTTTTTATCTGGTTAGAATAACACATTACTATAATTTCTCTCCAACTGAGATATAGTTTTAATGAGGAGTTGATCAGTGCCAAATCACACATAACTTGAATGAAAAGAATGGATAAATTCATAAATATTTCCATGACCACAACGGTAACTGTTTAAAGTGAATTCTTAAACAGTAAGGATGGTCTTACTTCAATCCTATTTTTCCCCAAAAGCAAAGTGAAATATTTTTTGATAGGAGAGAAATTTATGAAGACCAGTATTTTTCTGCTATTCATAAGATTAACATCTTCCCTTTGATTGAGTTGCTTATACATAAAACTGGAGACACAATGTATACCGCAGCTGTTAATGTTTTAGGACAGGGACTTGCCAAATTAATCTTTGTGTCTTCAGTTTATAATCAAGAATGAATGAGTTAATGAAGAAATAAAAAAATAGATAACATTACAATTATTTTTAAAATTAAGAGTGAAGTTCAAATATTTATGTTGGAAGGAATTAGCTCTAGCCAATGTTATAATATTATGCATACATCATTTAGTTCTTTTAGCTATAACATCAGACTTATAGATCAGTAATAATTTTTTTTAATGTACCAACTATTCCTCCAGGTTACCCATATTTTAGGTGATACATGGCAAAATAAGTATAAGTTCTCCCAAGTTATTTGCAAGCTGTGAACTATTACTTAAATAAGTGAGCAGTGACATCTGAGGGAGGCCTTTACAAACATTCATTCTTAGTGAGAATTGCATGTAATGTTTTTCTAGTTGTTATACATTCATGTGTCTCATCTATAGACTGTCTCTCACACAATATCTGGTATAGGATAATATATTATCTTTTCTTTTTGAACTACTTTTGGTTTTTGTTAGTAACTTTTACCTTTAAACTGTAATCTCTAGAAAGGCATGAATTGTCCAATTTTTAAAATAGCTTCCAAAACTCTGGACATAATACTACATTGGATCAGATATGATTTTTCTTTAGAATTTTTGTTTTACTTTGGAGGGTAGGTACTGCATAGCTAATCTTTGGAAATGCTAAAAGAAATAGCTGTACAAATCCCTTAAAGTCTCCAAGATTCTAAGTGAATATTCCTCCTGTTTTAATTTATTCTTGAGTGCCTCATTTAGGACACTAACCGTTAAATTCAGAATTAGCATAGACATGTGTTGTACCAACATTATGAGTTACAGACTATTGAAGGTTTTATGAACCTTCAGAGCTGTAGAACAGATATTTCTTGCAACATTATAGTATCCTTTGATAAGCTTTAGGGTCTTTATTAATTGCAAATACGAACAATCATTCTATAATTGAAACTTCATCCAAAATATTAGGAAGATTTCATTATCTAAGAGTTTGTCTTTTTTTTTTTTTTAGCTGTAAACCATATTTGGTTTTAAAAACAGACACCCTTGTTTCATAGGTACATGATTTCTTGCTATCACATACATACACAGCCTACTAGATAAAAAGCAATTACACATTTACAGCCCCCATCTATAGCTGAAAAAAAAAAGTCAACTATTTAAAATTCATTAACTTAGAATTGTGTTTTTTTACCCCAGTGAATTAACTTCTGTTTGTATTTTTTGACAGGAAGAAGCACTGCATGGTTTTCGAGTGAGTGATTACCTTGAATACATGGAGATTTTGGAACAAAACTACCGACCAGTGGTGCTGAGAGACATGCGGAACATTAGAGTGCAGAGCACATAGATGGTGGAGTGCACAGTTAAATGTCGTGTTTTATTTATTTGTAAAGGAAACAGAGGGACTTATTTGTTTTCTGTATCTATAACAACATATGCTTTGTGAATACACATATTGTGAATCAATACTGGGACTTTTTCAATATAATAATATATATTCAAGTAGGAATTATCTCAATTTGTGACATGAAGTAAATTCATTTTTGTTAAGTTCATTGTTCTGTGACGTTGTTTTAGAATCAGATCTAATTTACTTATACTTCTTTATGTTTAAGAGCTAGTCTCAACCGACATCTCTTTCTTCACCAGAAGATTAAAGTATTATTTTTCCAAATGAGTTTTGAAAGAAGTATCAATATTATAAATAATCGTTTGACTAGCCAGAGATAGAGTCCATAGAAACAAGGAAGACATTTGTTTTCTTCATGTTTTGTCTGCACATATAAAGGAAAATAGACAAAGCCACAATTACTGATTTTACATGTGGAGGAAATAAATGATATTTAACATGGCAAATGCTAAGAAAACTATTGTTCTCAGACATAATTGTTTTTCTAGGAATTGCTTTTGATACCTATATCAACTTACAATTTTTCATGTGAAATGTAGGCTCTACACGGTTCATTTAAAAGAAAGATTGGTTATTTCATACTGATAAGCATTTGATTTTCATTTATTATGCATTTTTCTTAGTGATAAATTTTATTTGTACTGAACTTAAAAACATTAAGGAGAATAATTTCTAAATTATTTTAAATGACTAACACAGTGTTTTATTTAAATAGAAGGCTTTGCTCCAATGAGATTAATATAATATGCTAAGGTCTATTTTCTTATAACTGTCACATTTAATATATGAAAAATAATACACAAAAATATTTTCAGTTAGCAATTTTAACAAGTTTTTCTAAATTATAGGTAGTAGTCATTTTGTATGCATTACTTACATTTAAATATAAATCAACCATTAAAACCATTTTGAAGCCTTTTTTTTTTAAACCAAAAATACAGCTCATCCACAAACTCATTTTTTGTTTCAGTGTCATGAGACAACTGGCACCATACAGTTTTCAGTTTTGTGATATTTAGGCTATTGTAATATCAACCTTCCAAAATTAGGTTTTATGCTGTAAATGCTAACAGTAGCTGCTCAGTAATGGTGTTCATAAAGGGCACTGAAAAAGTTGAGAAAAGAAAATTGAGCAAGTTAATTTGACATATTGCTCCCTTTAGCTCTGGTTGATAGGAGTTAAGTAAGAGAGTCCGAGGTTACTCAAAATACCAAGCTTTGTCTACTTTCAAACTTAATTTTGGAAAGCTGTAATACATGTTTATGGTTTCATTTCTTTCCATTCTGTTCCTGAGTTACTGTTATTGATACTAAGAAATTGCAGCTTTATTTCCTTTTTATTTTTTTTTTTATTTTTTTTTTTGCTTTATTTCCTTTTTAAAAGCTCTCACATGGTAATTGGAGCTACAAATGGAGAAGGAACTTTAACTTAGTTTTATAATATTCATTGATGATTTTGATTGGAAACTAAAATAATATCTAGATAATAACAGTTATATTTTGGAAAAGTGAATTCAGCTGGAGCCAGAAGGTGTTTGTTTTCATTTGTTAAATAAATGTCTTACGAACAATAAGCTAGCAATTCGGTGAAATAAAATGTAAAATATGGTAGTTTATGTAGCTAGCATTGTAAATTATTTTTGTACCTATTATTTTAAGAATACTCTTTAGACTAGAAATAAATACAACCTGCCTTGCCTTTCAGTTTTGTTTGTAATTATTTAAAGTATAAGTCCTTAGGACAGACTTTATTTCTACTTTGTGAATGGGTACC
This sequence comes from Phoca vitulina, assembly GCF_004348235.1. Classification (NCBI taxonomy): domain Eukaryota; kingdom Metazoa; phylum Chordata; class Mammalia; order Carnivora; family Phocidae; genus Phoca; species Phoca vitulina. The sequence goes on from NW_022589712.1 coordinate 41,327,218, forward strand.
TCCTACATTTTACAAGATTCATTATAAGAAACTATATTTTATGATAACAATATAAACAAATTTGTGAAAAATTTAAGCGCTCATATATAAATCTTTGAATATCTGTTTTCAAAATTTCATCTCTGTAGTTATGCATAAGCATCTAAGGAATCTGTGAAGGTAAAATAAATCCCAGAAATTAACCTTAACAGAATTCTACCCAAATTTATGATTATTAAATTATGGCATGCTCTAGTTTGATTTTCCAATTCCAAGACGTTAAAGAAATTTCTTTGGTTATTCATTAAACAGACATGTTTTGAGGGTTGCACATATAATGAAATATTTTTGATATTCAGGATAGGATAAATGAAATAACAACACTGCCACTCATAGAATCCACAATGAGAGATGAATAATTTTAAACTGTGAAAATGTAGTTTTAAAGATGACAAGAATTGGGGGCACCTGGGTGGCTCAGTCGTTAAGCGTCTGCCTTTGGCTCAGGTCATGATCCCAGGGTCCTGGGATCGAGCCCCACATCGGGCTCCCTGCTCCACGGGAAGCCTGCTTCTCCCTCTCCCACTCCCCCTGCTTGTGTTCCCTCTCTCGCTGTGTCTCTCTCTGTCAAATAAATAAATAAAATCTTTAAAAAAAAAAAAAAAAAAAAAAATAAAGATGACAAGAATTGATCTCTGGATTTGGTGGCTTTGATAAGAGCAGTTTTGATGGAGTAGTGAAGTTTGTTTGGAGCAGGGTTAATGATGCTGAGAGGAAAGACCAGAGACTGATCCTTCTAGGAGCATTGCTGCATAGGGAAAGAGAGTATGGGTGGTAGCTAGAGGAGGCCTGGAGTCAAAAGACTTTTTTAAAATGGAAAATGGAAGCATGTTTATATGTGAGTGGAAAGGATGCAGTAGAGAAAGAAAAACATGCTGAAGAGAAAAATGCTGGAGTGAATGTCATAAGACTCATTGTAGGAATGAAAACGGCAACAGCCATTTTGGAAGTTTAGTTTTTGTTTTGTTTTTTTCTTTTTCAGATTAGGTTAAACACACACTTCACTATGTGACTCATCAATATTCCTTCTAGGCATTTCCCCCAAAGAAATAAAAGATATGTCCATGACAAAGGCATGCATGAATAATATAGCTTTATTCATCATAGTTCAAAACTGGAAACAACGCAAACCTCAACTGGTGAATGGATAAACAAATGTAGTTCATTCCATAAAATGGAATACAACTCAGCATTAAAAAGTGCCACCTACTGATGCACACAAAAGTATACATATTGTAGGATTCCATTTACATGATGTTCTAGAAAAGGTATATCTATAGTGACAAAATGTTACTGGTTTCCAGGGCCTAAGCTGGGGGTGGGTGTGAAGAAAAGGGATTATCTGCATAGAGGCAGAGGGGACATCTATGTCATGATTGTAGTGATGGCTACATGACTACATTTTTTAAAGTACTGTGAAATGTGTGCTTAGAATAGGTGAATTTTAAGTTTCACCTCAATAAAGCTGATTATCAAAAGATAAATACTGCAAAGAGAAATTGACAAATCCCTTATAATGGAAGTGTTTCAACACTAGCAATTATATTAGCTGTAGGTTACTTGTGGATGCCTTAAACAAGTTGAGGAAAATCCTTTCCATTCCTATTTTGGTGAGAGTTTCAGGAATAGAATTTCTGTTTGGAAATGATTTTATTGAATACTTTATGTGAAAGTAATATTTGCATGACTTCCCCCCTTTTTTGGTCTGTTGATATGGTAACTTCCCAACATTTCTAATGCTAAACCAACCTTGCATTCCTAAGATTAACTCTACTTGGTCATAATATTTTATCATTTTTACATATTGTCATATTTGATTTGTTAAAATTTTGTTAGGGATTTTTATGTCTATGTTCATAAGTGATATTGATCTGTAGTTTTCTTTTTCTGATTTTGATATCATGGTAATGCTGGCTTCATAAAATGAGAAGTGTTCATCTGTTTTCTAGAAGTTTGTATAAAATGGTACATTTTTTCCTTCAACGTTTGGTAGAATTTCCCAGTGAAGCCTGGAATTTTCTTTGTGATAAGATTTTTTACAAAAAAAAATTTAATAGATACGTGGCTATTCAACATATTTATTCTTAAGAGAACTTTGGTAATTTCTTTTAAGGAATTTCTCCATTTTATCAAATTTTCAAATTTATAGTAATTGAACTGTTCATAATATTACTTGGTTACCTTTTTAATATGTGTAGAATTTGTGGTGATGTCATTGCTCTCAGTTTTGGTATTGTTCATTTGTATCTTCTGTTTTTTCTTGATCTGTCTGGCTAGAAGTTTATGAATGTTCTCAAAGAACTAGCTTTTAGTTTCAACAATTTCTCTTTTTCAGTTTTCTGTTCCATTGATTTCCACTCAGAATTTTATTTCCTTCTACTTAGTTTCAGTTTCATTTGCTCGTGTTTTTCTAGTTTCTTAAAGTCATTTATTTAAGACCCTTCTTGTCTAGTATGAGTGTTCAGTGCTATGAAATTCCCAGTAAGTACTGCCTTAGTTGTATCCACAAATCTTGATATGTTGCTTATACATTTTATATAGTCGGGAATACTTTATATTTTACCTTCTGATTTTCTGTTTGATACATGGGTTATTTAGAGATGTGTAATTTAGTTTCCAAATATTGTGGGATTTTTCCAGGTATACAGTTGGACAACACAGATTTGAACTGCGCAGGTTCATTTATAGTCTTTTTTACGGTGTAGTCCTTTAGATGTATTTTCTCTTCCTTATGACTTAACATTTTTCCGTCTAGCTTAGTTTATTATAAGAATATATAATACATAAAATATCCAAAAATATATGTATTAATTGACTGTTATCAGTAAGGCTTCCAGTAAACAGTAGGCTATTGGTAGTCACGTTTTTGAGCAAGTCAGAAGTTATACGTGGATCTTCCACTATGGGGAGTGGGAGTGGGAGTGTCAGCTCCCCTAAACACCATGTTGTTCAAGGGTCAGCTGTATTTCTGTTACTGATTTCTAGTTTAATTTCATTGTGGCTAGAACATTCTTTATGTTAATCCTTTTAAATTTTTTAAAAATTGTTTTATGTCCCAGATTATCTACCCATAAATGCTTTTCATGTAACTTAAAAGAAATATATATTTTGCTGTTTTTGTGTGGAGTGGTCTGTGAATCTCAGATCAGTTGTTTGGTATTGTTTGTCTTGTGTATCTTTACAGACCTTTCTGGCTACTTGTTTTAGCTACTGTGAGAGTAATGTTGAAATTAACTGTAATTGTGGATTTTCTGTTTCTCCTTTCGGTTCAATCAGTTTTTCCTTCATGCATTTTGAAGCTCAATTATTAGGTGTATAAATTTTATGATTGTTATATACCTTTGATGAATTAACTGCTTTATCCTTGTGAAATAACTATGTTTATCCCTAGTAATATTTTTTCTTTTGAAGTCTGAATTTAATATCTAATATTTAATAGTCTTCTGAATTTAATATTGATATGGCTATTCCAAGGTTTTATTTTGTTGTTTAGGATTTGTGTGATCTTTCTCCATTATTTTACTTTACCCTTATATATTTTTATGTTTAAAGTGATTTTATTGTAGGCAGCATAAAATTGAGCCTAGTTCTACCCCTTCCCCAGTCTTGGCAAATCATGCCTTCTAATTAGGATGTTTAGACCATTTACATTTCATGTAATTATTGATATGTTTGGGTTTACATTTTATATTTGCATTTATCATCTTGTTTGTTTTCTGTTTGTTTCAACTGTTTTTATTCCCCCCCCCTTTTTTTTCCTGCCTTCTTTTGGATTGTTTTAGTTGATTGCATATTATCCCCTTCACTGGTTTATTAGATGTATTTCTTTCTTTATATTAGTGCAACTTTCAGGTTTATGTTACACATCTTTAGTTATCCACAGTCTACCTTCAAATAATATAACACCACTTTGTCTTTAGTATAAGAACCTTATAACCAATAAACTCCAAAACTTTACTGGGTCACTCTAATCCAAAGTATTCTCTCATTTCTCTTAAATTATAAAAGGTTTCTTAGCTACCCTCTTGTAAATAATTATATAGTCTCACATGCTATTTCTTATATTATTTTGAATTGTTTTTTTCACTCTCATTATTTAATGCCAGCATTATTATTCAACAAATGGATCAGTAGTAAACACTTTTCTTTGGGAATGTCATCTCCCCAAAATTAAGTATATATTTCAGAAGGACAGAGGCAAAGGTTATTAATTCCCGTCTCCCAGAAATTCTAGCCCCATGCCAGACACAGAGCAGAATATCAGATTATTTGCTGCATGAAATATCAAAGTTTTGAATTATTACAATAATACAGAAGGACCATAGTTTGAAACCTTAGACCACACTTTCCCCTCCACTCCTTTAATAGGTACAGGGAGGAAACAACTTATGTTCTTGTTACAAATATGTTTTCTGCTTGTTTGTTGTGGAATGTATTTTTAATAAAAATAATAGTTTACTAAATTCTGTTTAACAGCGATTATAACTAAAATGTATGTGTGTTTTCCTTGTGTGTGTGTGTGTGTGTGTGTGTATGCATGTGTGAGTGGTTCATTGCATATTGGTATTATTTTGGCTATAACATGCATCTGATAGGCTTGAGTGACCTAGCTGAGAATCTAACCATTATTTGGAAATACCTTTTTGAAATACACCATGTGTGCTTATCTTTTATTTATATATAATAAGTGGACAGATAAATTTGGTGTTTGAATGTGTATAATCAGATAGACAGTCATATGTGCTAAATGATGTAGTTCTGAAGGCAGAAGACTTGAACATCTCATGTGTCAAGATCTCTCCCAGGACAATGATGCTGAATATTTCTAAATTTGTTCTTGCTAAGCCTGTCTTTACTATTCCTATATTTTATATGATGGTTTAGACATAGGCCAACAAACTACAGCCTCTTTCTGTAAATAAAGTTTTACTGGAACACTGCTTGTTTATGTATTGTCTATTGCTCTTTTACAATGGCAGAGTTGAATAGTTGTGACAGTATGTGTGGCCCGCAAAACGTAAAATATTTATTATCTAGCCCTTTACAGGAAGTACTCTGGTTTAGAGTACTAATTATATGTATAAATCCAAATCCACTTTGGGATAAACTTTTTAGAAATACAGAAGACGCTAGGGGACATCTAATCCAAAACCTTTATTTCACAAATGAAGCTATGATTCAGAAAGTAAAGAGGGGGTCCCAAGATTATATAGAAGAGAAATATAATGCAGTAGATAAAACTGAGAGCTCAGGAGGCAGACTGCCTGAATTTAGATCCTGGCTCTGTCATCAAGTTATTTAACTCCTCTGTACCTCAGTTTACTTGTTGGTAAAATGGGCATAGTAGTAGTACCTACCTCATAGGCTTATGATGCAATGCATGTGTTTTTAATGATTCCTTAGCAAGCCTTCATTATTATTTGCTATCATAAGGCTAGTTGGTGATTGCATAGCCTGGAACCTAATTCTTCTGACTTTAAGTTCAAACCTCTTTTAACTGTATTATTTATTTATTCATTTAGTCACCCAGTATGTCTTTATTAAATTCCTACTGTGGATCAGACACTCTTAGGTATGGTTATAATCTTTTCCTTCATTCAGCCTTTTACAGGAGTAACATATTTTCCTATTTTATCTTTTCCTTACCGGTTATAAAATGACAGAAAAGTCCTATCCAGTCCAAGGTTAAACATATTTTTGTACTTTATTCAGTTTCTCCGTGTTTCCTTCCTGTTTTGAAAGGTTAATTTTTTTTTTTTACTCTAGATTTTGTGATACAGACAGATCAATGTATAATGGATTAGCAAGGTATTTTTGAATTGTTTTATATTCTCCAGTGTTAAATAAAATGTTTTATGTGACAAAAATTTACTAACATGTTCTTTATAGCAAAATTGACTTACCTACATTTTTTTTCAGCAGAATATTAAGAGTTAATATTTAAGTAAATACGTTGGCACCTACTTATCTGATGAGTTTAAACAGGGTCAGGGTAGTTAGCCTCAATATAAACCCTGACTTTTCACCACTAGCAGTATTTTAGCTTTTAAAATCAATTAACTTCTTTGGCATGTTTCCCACTCCATATTCTACTGTTGGCAGTAGGCCACCATGAAATGCTAAGCACCATGGAAATAATTGGACTGTCATGTTTGCTAATAGAGTGCATTTGAGATACATTGGGGGAGACAGTTATTAAAATGTTAGCTGTTAAAATTTGATCATCTAATCCAGGATTTAGGCTTTGATCTGCTATCAGAATAAGTGTCAATTCTTTATTGAATAACACATTTATATTTAGTCTTTACCTGAAATGCTAAAGTTCATCTTTTTTAGAGCATCTCTAAAATCCTTTCTCTTACAACATCAAATATAATTAACTACAGTTTCATTGGAAATCATTAGATAATGGAAATCAAAATGCTTCTATTGGTCAAATGATCTCCATATTATATAAACATAACTGCCTGCATTTTAATTTTCCTTAGAGCAAATTTCTCAAATTAATATTTTGCTTATAATCATGAAATTATTTTAGCTTAAGAAAAGTATTTAGGGGCGCCTGGGTGGCTCAGTTGTTAAGCATCTGCCTTCGGCTCAGGTCATGATCCCAGGATCCCAGGATCGAGCCCCATGTCGGGCTCCCTGCTCAGCAGGAAGCCTGCTTCTCCCTCTCCCACTTCCCTGCTTGTGTTCCCTCTCTCGCTGTGTCTCTCTCTGTCAAATAAATAAATAAAATCTTTAAAAAAAAATTAAAAAAAAAGAAAAGTATTTATTAGAATGGATGATGGGTACAGCAGGGACTGGTTAATGTTCCAAAATCAGTTTCTTCTTCCTGGGCTAAGTATATTGCAGGGCATTTAATCAGTTTCACCGATGTTAAGTAAGCTAGCCAAGGCATAAAGTGCAGGTGTGCCTTCTCTCTGAGCTTTCTTTTCTCTTTCCTAGTGCCCCTGGAGCCTGGATACTTGAATTTGTGAAAAGCAAAATCTCCCTGTCAACCCACGTTGGACTGTGACCTGAGGAAGAAATCAATCTTGAATTAAATAATTAATTAAGAAAATTAAGATTAAGAGACTCTCTACCCTCAAGGAGCTTATGACTGAGAGTGATAAAACTTGTACAAGAAAAGATGAGAATACAAGTGCATCTTTTATAAGTCCTGAAGAGTACTGACAGCAATTGTGACAGGAAGATTCAGAGGAAGCAGGTATTCCCTCGGGCTAAGTGACCATGGGGTAGCAGGATTTTCATCCAGAACAATAGGAATAGGGCAAAACAGCAGGAGGAGCAGTAGAGGACGTATTGAGAATAGCCTGAGCAGAGTGAGACTACAAGAAGCAATGAGGGAGATTGTGTAAAACCCTCTAGCTAGTGTGGAGGTTTTGTTAAAGGGAAAATACTGGAAGATAAACTTGACTAGCCAGGTAATTCAGACTTTCTCCTGTAGGTTGTGAGTAATACTGAAGATTTTTCAACAGAAGAGGAACATGACATAGTAATTAATTGTAAAACTTAAACATCTTTGAATATTCTGGCAACTACAGATCTAATTTATTTCAAATTCTCTTTAAAAACTTCTCTTTGAAGAATTTCTAGCTTAAGTAATCACTTTTTATTCAGCAAATTTTATGAAATAAATATATTAATCTATCATGACTGAAATGCTATGTTGAAAACAATTTAAAATCAAATTTTTCTATTCTTTATTCTTTTATCATATACCATATACCTCATAGTTATTTACCAATAGTGCACATCTCTAGAACTTTTTAAGCTGTGATTTATGCTAATAAGGAGCATCCTTCAAAATGACTTAAAGCAGGATTTTTAAATTTCTCCTTAAACGGTATTTGAAATGCAATTCTATAAGACACATGAAGGTGAAGAGGTTTGCATTCAGAGTAAAAGGACAAATAAAACCTTCAGCAATTCTAGAACAAGAATCTATTCGAGAGAGAATGAACACTGCTAAATTTTTCTAATGAAGTAATTATCTCAAGCTGTGTTTCTTAAGGAATATTAAGTAATTAAGTTTATGAGTCCTTAATGAGAGCAAAGCTAAAATAAAGCACTGTACAGAATCCTCTTGACTGTTAAAACACAGCCGTAGAGAGCAGATCAAAGGATGTAACCTTGAAAGGCCACCATCCGTACTGTTTCTTTTTTTTTACTTTATTTATTTTAAATTTTTATTTCAATTGCACTGTTTTTACTTTGTGAGGGGATCTTGACAATAGGTTTAATGCTGTTTTTAAATGCTGTATGGACATTGGCCCTGGACAAAGCTGTTGCTTAGGAAATGTACCTCTTCTTCATCATTTGCCCACAGTTCCTTAGGGAATCAACTGATTTGATCCTTTCTGATCTCCTTCCAAGGTACCCCTGTTCTATATTCCACAGTCTAGAGCTTTACCTAACTTTAATCTCCTTCCAATTTAATCATATTACATAGTGCAGTGAAGAACACTGGGGCAGAATTGTTAATAGTGTGTATTTTAGTCTTGATACCATGAACAGCAAACCATGTCATCTCAGCACCTGAATGTTTGTGGGCCTCATTTCTTCTGGCTTAAAATAAATGTACTAACCAACTAACTTCTTGGGATCATCCTCGTCTAACCTTTTGTCCTAATATTTTGTGCCATGTTACTGAAGCTTAATTCAGGTGATCTCCTACCCATATCCCACTGGCATTTTCAAAATAAACTTATTAAATGTGATTTTAAACCAGTGGCCATACTAGGCACTGAAATATGAATTGTCTTTGTGTTTCTCATTAAAATGACTTTTTTTTTTTTTTTTAAGATTTCATTTATTTGACAGAGAGAAAAAAGAGAGCACAAGCAGGGGGAGTGGCAGGCAGAGGGAGAGGGAGAAGCAGGCTCCTCCATGAGCAAAGAACCCGACATGGGGCTCCATCCCAGCACACTTGGGATCATGACCTGAGCTGAAGGCAGAAGCTTAACCGACTGAGCCACCCAGGTGCCCCAGTTAAAAGGACTCCTGATGAGAATTATAAGTTATGTGGAATACTGATGGAGATGATATATTTATTGTGTAGTCTGTGGAAACAAAGTATTATATAAACACACATATACCTTTCAGTGTAAATAAGAAAACATTATTTTAAGATAATTTATGAGAATACAGTAGTGTTGACCTACTTTTTTTCTACAGATATATCACTGAAACAAGTCTGAACTCTTTTTGAATCTGGTCTATAATTATCATTAGCCAGCACTTAATGGGTATTCGACACTTCAAAAATGATAACCAGGTATTGAGAAAGACTGTCTTAAAACAGTCTGCCTTTGAATCTGAACAGTGAAAGACTGCTGCTTATTAGAATTCCTTATATTGAGAATCCATTATGACTGAGATATTATTATGTAGCTTCATCTTATTCCCATTCTCTTTCATTTCAGTTTAAACAAAATCCCTAATCAACAGTAAAACTGTTTTTAGCACAGACAGGGAGGAGTAATTCTTTTCTTGAATGCTGCGAAGGCAAGATTTGAAACCATTACAGTAACCTTGGCAGTAAATTGAGTTTTAAGGATATTAAGTGCCCAGGAAAATAGTAAGAAAGGCCATCTGTTTAGGTTTCTTTGTTGTTTTTAATTTGATGGCAACATTTCTAGTGCAGATGAAGTTGGGAAATTAGAAACTGTAGTGCTTGGATTCATAAAATTTGTATTGAACAATGTTTAACAAAAAGCAATATTAATTATCAGCAATAATTCATCCTTTTAAAGTATTCAGTATCTGAAATTAGGATAGAATTTTAAAATTTTGTATTTTAAAAGAAGTAAAACCTCTAAAGCAACACTTTTGTGTGTAGTTGGCAGAGAAACAAAGTGTTTGAAAGTAATCTGGCGCAAGATCTATTAAAATTAAAAGTCCATACACCTTTCAACCCAGTAATCCGTCTCCTTGGAGGTGATTCTCACAGAAATAAAGGCACCCATATGAAAAACAATGCTTTGAGGATATTTATGGTAGCGTTGTTTCTAATGGTGAAAAACCGGAAATAATGTGGATGCCTGTCAATAAGAAAAGGGGTGACTTAAGCACAGTACTTCCACACACTGTGCCATTAAAGCGCATGACTTAGAGCTCTCTCAGCTAACCTGAAGGATTTTCTTGAAGTATTTTTGAATGTAAAAATCAAGATACACAAAAATATGTGTATGACACTATTGTTTTGTTAAACAAAATCTGTGTGTGTGTGTATAAATTGTCATATGAGCCCCAAGAAAAATATAGTGAAATAGAAACTAGATTGTTAGTATGAATGTTGTGGAGGGTGCAGGGATACTGAGGTATGGGAAAAAAAAGATGGGAAAAAAAAGCAAGACTTTAGCAGTGGAGCTAAAAAATGTCAAAGTGGTTCAAATTTATCACAGAAACTCTTGCAAGTTTTTAAACCATAAAAATTCCTATTTTGACTGACCGATGTTAAACCACTGAGAATTATCAGAAGATCAATTTGGCTCAACAAATCTTAGCCTTTGGAACAGATGAAAAAATTAAGATACATGAGGCAAAGGAAGGCAATGAGGGGTTTGAGGTCAAAATAATATGGTATGACTAAAAAGAAAGGGGATTGATACCTTCACGTGAATAAGCCAGTCTAATAATATTATATTCATAATATTATTCATGGTTGCTTTCCAAGATTTAAAAACAAAAACTTGTGATGCTAAAATAGTTCTAGTGATCAACAAAATAGTGTAGTTACCATGCTACTCAACTGGAAAACTAAACACCTTGAGTAGACAATGGTAATGATGACTACTTAACTTACTCTACAGGATCATTCATTTCAGGAAATCTGGGTCATTTTAGTAGGCCAGGGATTTTTTTTTTTTTTTTTTTTTTTAGGCCAGGGAAGTATTTTGCGCAAAAGATTCCCTAGGCAGTTTGAAAAGACAGTGAAGGAACGACTGAAACTATGACCGTATGTGCAAATACAAGTTTCCCTTGTTATCTAAAAGTAGAGTGTTCCTATGAAAACGTTCAAAGCCAAAATGGCATAGATCAAAGAAGCAATTGCCACTAATTTATATGGAAAAATTTTTGAACATTCCCAGACCCCAAAAATAACCTCTCAGGCTTTTCTAACACCTTAGGACACATCTTGCTAACAGATGCCTAACAGATGCACCAAAGAAAATCAAGATAAAGCACAGATATTCACACAGTCAAAACTGGTGGCTGGATGCTGAGATGCTGAGTGCAGTTCTCGGGGAAGGCGCTTGGAGGTGCCGCTCTCACTGGTTGGGGTGCTCTGCCTCTGTAACTGCTTGCTGCAAAACACTGGGTGCTATTGTCACTCTTTACCTTTTTTGTAAAGGCAAAAATCCTCTTCAGATTTCTTTCTGTTAGTGAAAATAGGTACTAATGTAGGTCTTTTGTAGGAGAGTAGTGGCAAAATGCAAACTTTTGAAAAGTGGGGGATACTTGTATCAGGATTAAGGGTCTTGAGTAATAGAGTTTGGCCAAGCCCAGGGCAGCTCTGCATGGCTCAAGTTTCGATAGACTCTCAAAGATCTGTGGCCTCTCAGGACACAAGGTAATTTTTATTGAGCGAATCTAAACATGGGAGGAAGGGGTATGTCACACAAACACCTCCTCAGCCTGTCCTTGAGGAATGTGACATAACTTAGTAAAAGAATATAGCTACTTTGGGTGGAACAAAATTTAATCATTGGGAAATCAATTATCTAAGGTGACTGAAATCAGTGTTAACATAGGCAGAAATTTCTCTGTTGAGGTGGAAGGAGCTATGGCTCCCAGGGGATGAGTTGGAGAAGGATGGTAGCAACAACAACACTGAGGACAGAAGTCATAAACTACTATTGCAGTAATGGCTGAGACTGCAGAGTAGAAGGTTAGGAACACTAGTGAATTGATATTTGGAGTTGGGATAGTATGAACCCTTGAAAAAGATTGTGGCTGGGGATTTTCTCCTGATCGGTCTAGTTTTATTTGAGGAGTGGGTGAAATTGAAATTTCTGTAACTGTGGGTCTGGAGTTAATTGCTTCCAGGATTACAGTTCAGTCGATTTATTTTCTTCATGGCTGGTAAATAATAAGAGTAATCTTTCTGCATTCATTTATTAATTTGTTCAACAAACATGTTTTAAATTCATCCACTGGCAGATTCTACTTTGTGCATGTATGAGCCAAACAGGTAGACTGACCATGCCTCTACCTCACAACCCCCAGTCCTGGAGTCCTAGCTCTTCCTAAATATAATGTTCCATGTTTTCAGAAAGTACGCAGCTTCGATTTCTGTCCCAATTCTCTGTCCCAGTTCCTTCACCCTCCATAACTGATACTGTACCAGGAAGAGCTTTTGCCTTGGATCCATCTCTGTGTCTGTTCAAGAATTACCTCCAACCCTGGCTTATCTGTCAATACAGTCCCTTCTTTCCATCTTGCAGAAATTATTTTTTTGATATTGTCAGTTTCAATCCTCAAAGCTGTTATGGATTAGATATCTTTGTACCCATTTTCTATTATTTTAATGGGATTTTGGAAGGTGGGATGATAATCTGACAGAAAGATATACTGAAAACAGACAAGTAGTCAAGTGAGTAGGGGCAGAATGAGTGTAGGTGAAATTAGATTAGGCTCCTTTGATAGTCTAAGACAAAAGATGTTGCTTTTATGTTTTTTATTTAAAATAAGAAGTTTTCCTTTTAGTATCTCAAGGGAAAATTAGAATTGGAAGAAGTAAAACAGTTACAAAGAGTAATTTAATAATTTACCAAAGCCTTCACAGTGAGTCTTTATTTCTGAATTTTTAGCATTGGATTTAATATTTTTTTAATAGAGTCATCTGTCCTTCTTAGTTGACATGTTACTGGTGATGCTATACTTTTAATAGCATATGAAATATTTTGAAAATATTTTTAACATCTGAGTTTATATAATTATCTCAGACTTCTACTTTGATTTTTTTTTTTTTTTGGCAGTTGCACAAATGCCTGCAACCATACCAGATAGACTCATTTATACAATTGACAGAAAGAAATACAATTTTTTAAAATAAAGATGCACCAACTAACAAAATCTAAAAGGAAAGCAAAACGTCAGCTGGAAATTTCAGAAGTTGGGTCTGAAAATATGGAAACTCAGTTAGGGCCCAGCTGGAAGCACAGTCACAAGTCTTCATATTTGATCAGAGCCTAAACCCTACCTCTACCTGCAAAAAGTGTATGCTTCTTTCTTTTGGCTATTTAGTCCAATTTCATTATACTCACCATAGGTGTTTGAAAGAAGAATAGAAAAGCCCAAACTAATGAGTTTTTGTAGCGCCGTAAATCTGTACAATGGCCAAAAGCTATTGCTATGTTGTTTTCTGTAGTGGCACAGACCACTTTTCCTCTGGGCAGTCACTGCTTGAAATAATTACTGACATTAATGATGCAAGCTCCTGAACTTAATAGATCTAGGTTTATGTTGTCATCTATCACCGTGCAAACATCTCTGCTATTACTAAAAGTTTCCTTAAATGTTTTAAGATACTTTACTGACCCAGTGATGCATTTTAACTACAAGGCAAAAATTCCACCTCTTTTATGTATATTATGGTGGTTGTATTAGTACAATTTTTTTTTTTTTTGCCAAAACTTGAACACAATTGATGCAAATGAGGTCCACGTAACACATCATCTTAGTCTCTCATATATGACCTTGTAACACAGTAAATTGTCACTACTTAATAAAGGTCTTGGTGCAATAAAGATTTTTCTAGTCTTCGTAAAAGGGAGAGTTTATATAACCTTGTTACATAACTGTTCAGATTTGACTACTACCCTTTTCTGTTGGTGAGGTGTAAGTAAGATATAAGTAAGGTGGATTTTCCTGAACTCTTAGGAGGGAAGCGTGGGCCAGGACACACTGCTAGCTTCAGCTCGAGGGTTCCCTTTCCTGAGGTTACTTCGAGGTGTACAAAATACGACCTTTCTATGTCCCCTCTACTCTCCTTCCCCATTTTTATCTGTATCATCTGTCCTGTTCCTTAGCCAGTGTGTCCCTGTCTGGCTCAACTTAGATTCTCTGAGTAAATTCTCCTCTTTTAGGGCTTTATCCTGGAAGAGAGCGTGTGTTGGCTAGTTTCCAAAGTTCCTATGGCCTGTTATCACCCCAGCATCACCTGAATCTTCTGTTTCCCCTCACTCTTACCCATGAGTTCTGTCATAAATTTGTCTACTCTTCTCAGATTGGCCTACTGAGCTTTCTATGTTGAGTAGGGACTCTGTTTTAGAGGTGAATACCTGCTGACATTTCAGATTCTGGGATTCTTACAGGTCTTTTTGCTTTACCTTTGCTTCTTGTTGGGCACTTAGATACCCCACATGTCCTATTGCTGTTGCTGTTTGTCCATACCCACTTAATTTTGGAGTCTGTGGAGATCACTTGTCTTTTAGTTTATTGTAGCTTTTGTCTGTGGATTTTTTTCTCTGCTATCCTAATTACTTTGATTTTGAAGGGGTTTGGGGAATTTACCCAAGTAGGCTGCCTACTGTAGCTGCAGTCTTGCTCCAACTTCCCTTTTAATTTCTTCTTGACTCTGTTGTGCTAAATTATACTTTTCTAGGAATTTTTCCATTCCATTTTAAATTTTATTTTGTTGAAAGAAATATATATACAGAAAGGTACACAAACTAAAATGAAGAGCTTGTGAATTTTCACAAAGTGAAACTCTGTGTAACCATCACTCAGCTGAAGAAATACAGTTAGTATTTTCTAATTTCCTTTTGACTTCCTCTTTGACCCTTGAGTTAATTAGAAGTGTGTTATATAATTTCCAAATATTTGGAGATTTTCCAGATATATTATGGTTATTAATTTCTAGTTTAAATCTATATGATCAGAGAATACCTTTTATATGATATTAATCATTTAAAATCTGTTAAGCCCTGGGGCGCCTGGGTGACTCAGTCGTTAAGCGTCTGCCTTCAGCTCAGGTCATGATCCCAGGGTCCTGGGATCGAGCCCCGCATTGGGCTCCCTGCTCTGTGGGAAGCTTGCTTTCCCTCTCTCACTCCCCCTGCTTGTGTTCCCTCTCTCGCTGTGTCTGTCAAATAAATAAATAAAATCTTTAAATAAATAAATAAAATAAAATCTGTTAAGCCCTTTTAAGGCCTAGTGTATGGACTACTTGGTGATTTTTCATATATACTTTATGACTGTATATTCTGATGCTAGTGGAGTATACTATAAATATTAATTAAGTTGGTTCACAGTCCTGTTTAGGTCAAACTAATTTTATTAATATACTAACTGATTTTCTGTCTACTTGTCCTGTAACTAAGATAGAGTGATAAAATCTACAACTGTATTTGTAGATTGCTTATTTCTGCTTCTAATTCTATTAGGTTTTGCTTCATGCATTTTGAAGCTCTGTTGTTAGATGCATACACATTTAAGACTTTTAAGTCTTCTGGGTAAATCAGCCCAATAATGTGTATGTAATATCCCAACTTTATCCCTGGTAACATTCTTTGTTCTCAAGTCTACCTTGTCTTTTATTAATATAGATATACCGGCTCTCTTTTGATACCTGTTTGCATGGTATATCTTATTTTATCCTTTTAACCTATCTATGTTTTTGTATTTAAAGTAGGTTTCTTGTAGACAGCATGTAGTCAAGGTTTGCTTTTTATCAAATCTTCCTTTCAATTGGTGTTTAAATCTTTTATGTTTAATGTAATTATTGATATAATTAGATGGAAACCTACCATTGTTCTATTTTTTTCTATTTCTTACTTCTGTTGTTTAATTTACCTGTTTTTCTGCTTACTTTTGGTTGAGTATTTCTCAGGCTAACTTTATCTCCACTATTGCCATATTATTATATCAATTTATCTATATCTATATATACGTAGTTATATATGCACATGTGACTATATAACTATAGTTACATATAACTATATGTAACACAATAGTTACATAGTTATGTTATATATAATAACAAGTTATATATATATATAAAATGCATTTTATCTTTAATCACAACCTACCTTCCAGTTATATCACACTGCTTCACCTAAGTATAAAAAGCTTACAATATAAGTTTACAACTGTTTATTTCTAGTTCCTCCCATCCTTTTGCAATTCTGTCATTCATTTTACTACATTGCTACTACTTTTGCTATAGGTGGTCAAGTACTATTTTTAAATGGTCCTTTCACTAGGAGTCTGGGGTTTAATTACCCCCTCTGCTGCATAATTTCACAACTGTGCTCATATTTAGGGCCAAGTGATAGAAAAAGCAATGCAGGTTGGCCTCACCTTCTTAAAACCCTAGCTTCACCAACTGGAGAAGTTTCCCATTATCAAACTTCATTTCCTGTGGGTTCTCCTTAACAGTCATTGCCACCACCACCACTATCACCATGGAAGTGCTGGGGGGCTAGGATTACAGACAATGGACGGATAAAAGAGGGAAAAAAAAACCTGATATAAACAAAGTGCTGGTCTCTGTGTGACCATTAGAAGTTCCCTTTCCAGGGGCACCTGGGTGGCTCAGTTGGTTAAGCATCTGCCTTCAGCTCCGGTCATGATCCCAGGGTCCTAGGACTGAGCCCAGCTTCGGGCTCCCCACTCAGTAGGGAGCTTCTCCCTCTCCTCTGCCACTCCTCCTGCTTGTGCTTTCTCTCTCTCAAATAAATAAAATCTTTAAAAAAAAAAAGTTCTCTTTCCAGCTCCTGGAGCCAGAACTAGAGGGATTCTCTGACTTTGGGCCATTTTTGGGGTCACCAGAGCTTTGAGTTCAAGTCAGGGAATACTGGAAGAACAAAATGTCAAACTCAATGACAATTCCGTGGCACTTTTAATTTTGGTCTTCTGCAATCCTCCTCTGATATTTAATTGTCTGTCTTCTAACTGCTGTTGCATGCATTCTGCCAAGGTTTTATAGCTGTATTCATTGAGGGAGATAGGGTGGAATGTATTTCATTTTATCCCAAAACTAGAAATGGTATATTGTGGTTTTAATTTGTATTTCTCTGGTTACTATTAAGTTGGAAACCTTTTCATAGATTTACTGGCTGTTTGGATATTATCATTTGTAAGTTATGTGTTAAAGTCTCTTGCCCTTTTTGTTTACAGTTGGGTTGCTTATCTTATTATTGACATATAGAAAGTATTGTGCTCTAATGTGACATTTTTATCAATTATCAAGTGCTATGTCTGTTTGAGGTCTGTTTCTGGGATCCCTATTTGATTCCTCTTGTATATTTGTTCATTCTTATATTGATATCATATGGAGGTAATTATTACATTTTAATAAGCTTGATATATAGCAAGTCATTTTAGCTCACTTTGTTCAAGGTTTTCTGGGCTATTTTTAGTTCTTTGCATTTAGATACAAATTCCAGGATCAGCTTATTAATTCCTGTGCCAGGCCTAAAATGAAAATTGATAAAGCTCTGTTTGGCATGCATTGAATGGATAGATTAATTTGGAAAGAACAGACATCTTATAATATTGAGTCTTCCAATCAGTCCATTTCTTTAAGATTTATTTTTAAAAATAAATCTCAGTGGTTTTGTTTTCTGTATCAGGGTTTCACACAACTTTTAATATATTTGTAGGTATTTAATATTTTCATGTTACCTGAAATTTTTTTAATTTAATTTTCTGTTTGTTGCTGGTATGTAGAAATGCAAATTATTTGTGCAAAGCAATCATCTATCCAGCAGTCTGTTCTAATAATTTATTTGTGTACTCTTTTGGATTTATATACAATCACCTTTGATATGATTAGAACTGAAATTTTACTTTTCTTTTTAAAGATTTTATTTATTTGACAGAGAGAGACAGCGAGAGAGGGAACACAAGCAGGGGGAGTGTGAAAGGGAGTCCAATGCAAGGCTTGATCCCAGGACCCTGGGATCATGACCTGAGCCAAAGGCAGATGCTTAACGACGGAGCCACCCAGGTGCCCCTGAAATTTCACTTTTAACTTTCCAATCTTCACACTTTTTATTTATTCTTACTCTCTAGCTAGGACATCTACTAAAATTTGCTAAAGCATCTAGTATAATGCTGAATAAAACATCCAACAGTGGAGGTCCTTGTCTTGCTTCAAATCATAAAAGGAAATCTTTTAACCTTTCACCATTTAGTAAAATATAGAATTTTATAGATACATTTTTTCATAGTGATCTTTCCCCTAGTTTGTAATTTTTTTAAAAATCAGAAATGTATTTTTGATTTTATCAAGTTCTTCTTCACCAACTGGTATGAATCTGTGATTTTTCTTCCTCCCTAATTCTGTAAATCTGGTGAATTACATTGATTTATTTTTGAATATTAAACCATTTTTTAATTTGTGGAATAAATCCTACTTGGATATAACATATTATTCTTTCAATAAATATCTAAACTTGGTTCGCCAATATATTATTTGTGATTTTGCATTTATGTTTATGTGAAAGATTGGCTGGGATTTTTTCTTTCTTATAATGTGCTTTCTCAATTTTGTATTAAGATTATTCTGGAGGGCGCCTGGGTGGCTCAGTTGGTTAAGCGACTGCCTTCGGCTCAGGTCATGATCCTGGAGTCCCTGGATCGAGTCCCGCATCGGGCTCCCTGCTCGGCAGGGAGCCCGCTTCTCCCTCTGACCCTCCTCCCCCTCATGTGCTCTCTCTCTCTCATTCTCTCTGTCTCAAATAAATAAAT